>NC_056731.1:1853762085-1853777085 GCF_019279795.1 Protopterus annectens
TTTTTGAAAGTAGCAGTTTAATCTGGACGTGTGCATAGGCACAACCAATTATTGAAAAGATGGTCTTTTAGGCTTTTTTTAAATTGTGGCAAGGTTGTAAAAGAGGTAATGTTAGGTGGGAGTGCATTCCAGGTTTTGCCTATGTAAGATGAGAAAAGGGATTCTCCAGCTAGATTTTTGGCTGTATTTGTCTTAATGAGGGGTTTGTTGCTGGACCGTAGAGCTCTGGCACTGGAATATGGCTGTAATAATGTTTTCAGGGCAGGTGTTTTCTCAGGCTGATGAAAGATTTTGTGGGCCATGCTTAATTGGTTAAAGAGTAGGAGTTGAGGGAGTTCCAACTAGTTGAGTTATTTGAGCGCTACACAGTGGTGCGATCTAAAGGGTGAGTTAGTGGTATACCTGGCTATTTTGTTGTAACAGGATTCGAGTTTTGCTATCTTAGAGTTTCTTAGATGTGTGAATATGGGGGATACATAGAGCAGTGTTGAGTTCAGGTGGGATTGGGCTATAGTAGATTTAGTATTTTTTGTGAGGTAGTGTTTGTTTCTTTATAGGGTCCCTAGTTTTTTATGGACTTTTCTGTGGTTTGAGATATGTGTATGTTAAATCTCATGTTGCAGTCAATTTCAACTCCCAGAAGTTTAGTGTGAGCTGAGGGGGAGATTATGGTGTTATCTCCTGATACAATATTAAATGTGGTAGAGGGTACATTTGATTATGAGGGTTGAAATAACATGAGTTTTGTTTTTTTGGGATTCAGAATTAGACCGGAGTTCATTAACCATGTCTCTACTGCTAGGAAGGATTGCTGTGTTAGTGTTTGGAGTTCATGCATGGTATTAGCAGCGCATATTACTGTTGGATCGTCTGCGTATTGGATGAGTGAGGCTTGTGGGGCTGAGATGTGAAGATTATTTGTAAATATTGAGAAGAGTAGGGGGCCTAATACTGAGCCCTGGGGAACTCCTGGGGTAAATGGAAGAAGGGATGATAGTGTTTGTTGCCATCATACTGCTTGCTGGTGCCCAGATAGGTAATCCTGGAACCAGGCAAGACTAGATTGACATAAGTGTAGGTCAGAAAGTACACTTAGTAGTTTATTATGCGAGACCATGTCGAAGGCTTTTGATAAATCTAGAAAGATAGAGGATACATATTTATTGTTGTTTCTGTAGAGGTTGACAATATTTGTAAAATACATTAGGGCTGTGGTTGATATGGTCGGAAACCATGCTGAGTATTGATAAGTAACTTGTTAGCTAGTATGTAATCTGTAATTCATTTGTGTATGATTTCTCTCTAGTATCTTAGACAGTGGAGATAGGATTACGATAGGGTGGTAATTGGATAGATCAGTCGATGTATCCCCTTTATGAAGTGGGATGATGTGGGAAGTTTTCCAGATGATGAGGACTTGGTGTTCTGCTATGGATCTGTTAATAAGAATGGAGACTGGATAGGCAATTCCTTCAGCTGGTAAATTGTCTGCTGCTAGTGTAGTGTTTTTAGTTTCATAAGCAGTTTTTGTATTGTTTTGGTTGATACTGGTTGCAGTGAGTAGGTGGTATTTTTTTTTCTTAGTATAGGAGTAGTTGTTATGGGAGTTTGGTTTGATTCTTGGAAAGGGCTAAGATTGTTTCAATAAGTATTTGCTGAATTGGGTGGTAATGTTGTCTGTCATTATTTGAAGCTGGGGTGGGTGTCCTGACCTTACCTGGTAAGAGTATATTGTTGATTGCTGACCAGAATTTATGTGGGTTATTTCGGTGCCTAGTTTGGATATCAGAGTAGTATCTTAATTTGCCCTGTTTAATTTGCCTCTTTGCTTTGTTCTTAAGCTCCCGGTAGGTTTGTAATGCAGTTTGGGATTTAGTTTTGTGCCAGTTGTCCCAGACCTTGTCTCTTGCCTTTAGTAGAGCCGTAGTTTCTTTGTTTAGCCATGGAGCAAAATCTGATTTAACACTTGTAGTTCTGAGGGGTCTGTGCATTTAGAGTGATCAGGAAGGTAGTATTAAAATAATTTACAGCTTCTTCTAGGGGTAGTAGTTTAAGAGGGGCCCAGTTACAAATTTTCAGGATATTTATCGGGGTGTTGAGGTGTTTTTTTTTTTTTTTTTTTTTTTTTTTTTTTTTTTTTTGTCTCTTTATTTGTTGGTATCTAGTTTGTTTGATTAGGTTAGTTCGATGTCTAAGTAAATAGGTTAGGAAATGGACAATCAGGCTGTCAGGTAGAGAGCCAGAGTGCGGAGAGAGGGCTGGCTTATTTGTCAAGATCCAGTCGAGAGTGGAGTGCCTGTTGGATGATTTGTTAATCCTAGTAGGTGTTTGTATGAGTTGGGTGAACCCATGGAGGTTGATGTAGTTGTTGGGATTTTGTGAACTGCAGCTTGACCAATCGATATTAAAATCTCCCATGACTATTGTTTCCTGAGGTAAAGTGTCAGTAGTCTAGTTCAATATATTTTCTAACGTATTGACATTTATCCCCGGGTGGGATGTAGGTACTTATGATGATGTTTGTGTTTCTTGGGGTTAATGTTGAGTTTGGTAAGTATTACTTCCGCATTATCAAATTTGGGGGTGTTATGATCTAAGATTTCTAGGGACAGAGGGTTTTTAAAGAGCAGTGCCAAGCCTCCACCTCTTTTGCCTGTCCTGTCCAGGCATATGATACTGTAACTTGGTGGGAGTATCTCATTATTGGAAATGTTAGGTTTTAGCCAAGTTTTGGTGATGAGTACTATGTCGGGTGGATGTAGAGCAAGACTGCCATGCAGCTCATGGATTTTGTTGTTGATACTTCTAATGTTCATATTTAGTAGTAATATGTCTGATTTTGTTTCTAGGGGGAATGGTTGTTGGTTGAGAGTTGTTGATACTTAAATAAGGATGTTATGTGATCCTATCTCGCCTACATTCTGTACTGATGGGCTCGGAGCCGATCCTCGGCTCCGACTCGGCACGCTATGCTATAGAGCGAAGCCTCTTATTGGCTGAGCTATTCTCTATCCCAGGATGCACCACCACTACTTCCCCAGATCTCGTTTGCCGCTTACTAGCTAGGACGTGGTCTCGAACTTGGCTGAGCTAAGTACCTTTTTCTGAAAGTTTTTCTGTCAGGAAATTCTTTAATCTTTACCCAAAAGCTGTTTAAACAGCTATCGTTGTGTATGAGAGTGTTTGTTTTTGTAAAAATTTTGTGGTAATTTTGTGTGACTGAACAGGGAAAGGTTTCCGTTTAAGTTAGAGGGGCCTTCCCCTAGTTCTTTAGTGAATCTTCTTGTTTTTTGGAGGTCAAGTATCTGTTTAAGTTAGAGGGTTCTTGGCCCTCCTTTTTTGGTGTATTTGTAGTTGTATTCGTTATTTGTTATTTGTTTAACTTTCTTGGGCTTTCGCCTTTCAAAAAAAAAAAAAAAAGGGTTTCTTTATTGTGGTGAAAATCTTTTACTGTGTGACATACATTGTGTTTTTCTCTGATATAGTGAGTAGTCTACAGGCATTATGTCTAAGGAGCATAGACCCTCAGGATTTAAGAAGTGCATGAGATGCAACTATAAAATGTCCATCACCGATGATCACTCCTTGTGCGTGTACTGTTTAGGCGCCAAACACCTTCAGGAGTCTTGCAGCGTGTGTCACGCTTTTTCCTCTAGGGTCCTCCAAGAGAGGAAGAATAAATTGATCTTAAAAGGGCTTATCAAACCCTCCTTCGAGGAGGCCTTATCTTCCTCTTCCTCTCCAGCTAAGAAAAAGAAATCGTTGGTTCCGACCAGCCCGTCAGAACCGACCACTAAGAAATCTAGGCAGGCTTCTCCATCGGCTCCATGGACTTCAGAGCCGAGGGTGGAACGGTCTGCCTCGATGCCTTCAGTCTCGACTCCTCTGGTTTCGGAGCCGATGGCTGGGGCTTCGAGAGGCGGGTCACCTTCATCGGCTCCACTGATTTTGGAGCCGATGAGGGTTGCCAGCTCAGACTCTTCCCCTTCGGTGCCGAAGCCCTCCTCGGCACCGAGAGAATTTTCTATGGAATCTCCCTCGGCACCGATACTGGTCGAGTCTATTCGGAGCCGGTCCCCCAGTCCTTCGGAGCTGATGGAGAAGTCGGTTCGGACCCGCTCGGTCTCCTCCCGATCTTCCAAGATGTCGGATTCGGACATCGACAGGGTGCTCCTAAGACTTTTTCAGTCTCCTGTATTCCAGAAATTAGTTTCGGCTCCAGCCCATTCGGCTTCGGAGCCGATGGCCCACCCTGTAGTTCTGGTTCCTCCTCCAACAGCCTCGGCACCATTGGAGCCGGTGCTGGTGGAGCCGTTGGAGGTTTTTGGGTCGGCTCCTACCCTTACTCCAACCTCGGCTCTCGAGTCGGAGTTCGGTACACGGACCTCCTCGGTCGGCCCCGGGGGGGACGCTTCGGGACCGATGTTTTTTGTTCCGAGCCTTCCTGTCGGTGCGTCGGCTGCGGGGGTACCGTCTACTGTTGTGGCCACGGGGGTTGGACCTTCCCAGGACTCTGGTGGTCCGGCCTTCAGGGCCATGAGGAGTGCTCTGGCCAAATCTTCTTTGGCTACCTCCACGGTCTCACCGGCACCTTCCCTACACACGGAGACTGGGTCTTTGGTAGTCCCCCTGTCGCTAGACAGCGGAGCCCCGGGGCCTGAGGTCACCCCCAGTGGGGTTTCCCCCCCTCCTGGAGGTCCCTCTGAAGCTTCTTCGGAGGAACCCCCAAGGAAAAGACTGTGCAAGAGGAAGCACGTCAACTCCCCCGATGAGTCTCTCACGTCGGACACCGATCTTGATGATGCGGGGGGTCCCCTAAGTTGTCCTCAGATGATGTCTCCTTTGCAGACATCTTGGAAGCCCTCAAACAACGAGGCGGCTGGCATTCCAAACCCCCTTCCGCTGATGAGTCGGTGTTCCTCAAGGCCTTCGGGGCTCAACCCTCCGCCTCCTGTTTGTCTCCGCCCTTCGACGAGCTCCTAGATTTGATCTGTCGAAGGGTGTGGGAGCATCCAGACTCTGTGGAACCGGTGCCTGCTCGCCCAAATAAATTCTTATCAGCACCCCCAGAGAAGGAGTTTCTGACCAAAGGTGTGGCTGTAGATGCCCTGGTGGTGGCATCTGCTACCCAGCAAGATGTAGCAGAGGCTTCGTCCGTCCATCCTCCTAATAAGGAGTCTAGGAGCATGGACCGGTACGGGAAGCGCACCCTCAGTTCAGCGGCTTTACTTTAAGGTCCCTGAACTATTTGACGCACTTCACTAGATTTCAGAGGGATCTGATCAAGGAGCTTTCAGATACCCTCTTGGGTAACCTACCTGAGCAGCTGGCCCAGACGGTTGGCTCTCAGTTGGCTACGCTGTCATCAATATCAAACTCGTCCATGAGGCTCATTTCATATGCAGCCGAGGGGGCGAGTAGAGCGGCGGGTACGGGTGTTGCTCTACGGAGGCAAGCCTGGCTCCGCCTGTGTCATTTTGCGGAAGCCTTTAAGTCTTCCTTTGCCGACGCTCCCTTTGATGGGTCCTCTTTGTTTGGACCCAAGGTAAAGGACACATTGACCCGCTGTGAGCAAGAAGGTAAGACTTTGACTGCCGTAGGGGCACGATTTTCCACTCCCTTTCGGCCTTACCCCAAGGCTAAAAGAGGAGGGAAAATGTGGTTCTGTAAATCACAGAAGTCTTATCCCTCGCAGCAGGACGATTCCCCTTCTAGAGGCAGAGGAGGGGGAAATTTTTCTGGAAGATGCCGTCCCAGAGGCGGCAGAGGCCCCCGCAACACTGGAGACCGCGAGTCCTTTCGTGGCTCTTCAGCCTTCCACAATCCCTGAAGGATTGCCCGACTGTGCAGCTCCGGACCCAGTCGGGGGTCGTTTTTCGAGGCACCTAAAAGCCTGGGAAGGTATCACTCAGGACCGATGGGTGCTTCAAATCATTGCCGGAGGTTACGCCATCCCCTTTTCACACCCTCCACCACTGTCCAAGAAAATCCCGGACCCGCCACCCAGTCAACGGGAAATCACAGCCTTAGAAATCTCAAAGCTGCTTCAAAAAGGAGTCATCCAACCGGTCCCCGCAGACCAGATCGGATTAGGGACTTACTCAAGATTCTTTTTGGTGCCAAAAAAGACAGGGGACTTGAGGCCCATTTTGGATCTCAGCATCCTAAATCGATCAGTCAAAAAGTCCAAGTTCCGAATGGTCACCTTACAATCCATTCTCCCACTGCTGGAGAAAGGTGTTTGGATGTGCTCCATAGATCTCAAGGACGCCTATTATCACATCCTGATAGATCAGGCGTCCAGGAGATATTTGCGCTTCAGCCTGTGAGACGGTCATTTTCAGTTCTGCGCACTGCCCTTTGGTCTCACCACTGCCCCCAGGGTGTTCACCAAATGTTTGGCGGTCGTGACTGCTCACCTGAGGAGTCTAGGATTCCAGGTGTTTCCTTATCTGGACGACTGGCTCCTAACTGCCACCTCCAGGCGTCTACTATTGCAGAACCTACAAGCCACCATATCACTAGGCACTTCCCTTGGAATCACCTTCAATTGGCCAAAGTCTGTGTTGCTGCCATCTCAGCGCATAAGGTTCATCGGAGTAGAGATAGACTCAAACCAAATGCGGGTCTATCTTCCTACAGAAAGGATACAGACTATACAGGCTCAAGTCCGAGCCTTGCTTCTCAGATCCAAAGCTCCAGCCAGGATGGTCCTGCAGCTATTAGGTTCTATGTCGGCCACTGTTCTCCTAGTCCCCTTAGCAAGATTGCATATGAGAATTCTTCAGTGGCTCCTATCAACACAGTGGTCCTTTCAGGATCTCCCTCTCCGTCACCTCATACGGATCACGGAAACCTGCAAACGGGACCTTCGCTGGTGGCTGGTGCCCTCCAATCTGGATCAGGGACGACCCTTTGTTCCACCTCCTCCTATGGCCACATTGACGACGGACGCCTCCCAGACGGGGTGGGGGGGGCATTACCTGGGCAGGTCAGTCCAAGGCAATTGGCATTCCGACGAGAGTCTCCTTCATATCAACATTCTAGAAATGAGGACGGTGTTTCTGTCTCTACAAGCCCTCCACGATTACCTCCCTCAGGGCATAATTGCCATTCCCTCCGACAACATTTCAGTAGTCTGGTATCTGAACAAGCAGGGAGGGACCAGATCCTACCCCCTTTGCAGAGAGGCCATGAGAGTTTGGGAATGGGCAGTGGCGACCAGACGTTTTCTGGTAGCGACTCATATCCCTGGGAAGTCCAACGTGATAGCCGACAGACTAAGCAGAACTATTCTCTCTCCTCACGAGTGGTCTCTGAACGATGCAGTGACAACTCAGATCTTCAGCAGATGGGGAACTCCTTTTTGCGACCTTTTCGCAACCCCGCTGAACGCGAAGTGCAGAAAGTTCTTCTCTCTCACTCCAGCTCCGGGGGAGAGTCCTATGGACGCCTTAGCCCATTTTTGGCCCACCGGCTTCCTATATGCCTTCCTTCCAGTTCCCCTCCTTCCCAGAGTGATCCAAAAGGCGTCTCACTTGGGGAGCAAAATTATTTTAATTGCTCCTTACTGGCCTCGTCAGGTATGGTTCCCCTATCTTCGGAAATATGCACTGGATGGACCATGGTTCCTGGATCAGATCCCAGACCTATTAATTCATCAGTCGGGACAACTCCATCAGTCCCTTCACACTTTGAAGTTAACAGCTTGGCTCCTCCTCTTCCGACTATAGTCAGGAATCATACTTTAGACCCGGAAGTCATACTTATCTTATCCTCGGCCCACAAGTCTGCCACTAAGAAATTGTATACTAGCAAATGGAAGAGATTTGCTATTTGGGCTCAACTCCGGGGTCTGGATCCCATCACTGTTCCGGTGTCAGAAGTCCTGAAATTTCTAACTTCCCTATTCAATCAAGGTTCTTCAGTCTCTACTATCAAGGTCCAATTGGCAGCTATCTCCAATTTTCATGAATCCATAAACCCACCTTTAATGAGCAACAGATTGTGTAAAACCTTCATGAAAGGTGCGGCGCTTTTACGACCTCCGATTTCTCATCCTGCGCCTCCGTGGGATCTCGATGTGGTATTACGTGCCTTAACCTCCTCCCCCTTCGAACCGGCAGCAACCTGTGATTTGAAACTCCTTTCTTGGAAAACTGCCTTTCTGGTCGCGATTACTTCTGCCAGAAGGGTTTCAGAGCTTCAAGCTCTATCTGTCAAACCACCGTACTTGGTTTTTCACAAAGATAGAGTATCCCTCAGGCCTAATCCATCTTTTGTCCCTAAAGTTTGTTCCAGTTTTTGCCTGCAACAGTCATTAGAACTTCCAGTTTTCTTCCCAAAATACTCAAACAAAGCGGAATACATTTTCCACACATTGAATGTTCACAGACAATTGCGCTTTTATTTAGACAGGACCCAACAAACACGGAAAACAGATCAATTGTTTGTGTCCTTTTTGGATAATAAATTGGGCAAAGCCGTCACAAAGGTCACTATTGCCAAATGGATCAGGGACTGTATTAGTCAGGCTTATTCCTCTTCTAATAAAGAGCTTACAACCTCTGTCAAAGCTCACTCTACAAGAGCTATGGCTACTTCAATAGCATTCCATTCTAAGCTTGCCATTAGTGACATTTGTGCTGCGGCTACGTGGTCTTCCCCGCACACGTTCATTTCCCACTACAAATTGGATGTGGCATCTCGAGGGCGAGCTTCATTTGGTTCCACAGTTCTCAGGAGTGTTTTCCAGTGAGCCACCCAGGAATTAGGTGCTAGGGACGCTGTCCCATCAGTACAGAATGTAGGCGAGATAGGATCACATAACATCTTTTAGTTATGTACTTACCATAACTTTAGATGTTTGGGATCCATCTCGCCTACATTCCTAATAACCCACCCTCCTTCCCCCTGCCTTGGAGATCAGAAGAGATCGGACGGTCCGAGTTCTATTGTTTCATCTTGAAACATCTGGCAATGTTATATAAACAGTTGTGTGTGTGCATGAGTGCGGACAAACAAGATCTGGGGAAGTAGTGGTGGTGCATCCTGGGATAGAGAATAGCTCAACCAATAAGAGGCTTCGCTCTATAGCATAGCATGCCGAGTCGGAGCCGAGGATCGGCTCCGAGCCCATCAGTACAGAATGTAGGCGAGATGGATCCCAAACATCTAAAGTTATGGTAAGTACATAACTAAAAGTTATCTTTCATTTCCGAACTTTAACATAGAGATACAGAATGTTTGCATTAGGCCTGCCTGTTCTAATGATACTATCACATAGAAAACTGTTCTACATAAAAACAAGGAACTGAAAAAATGAAATACAATTAGGTCTGATAATTTTAACATTAAAAATTTAATATTTGCACCATATTCTGATCTGGTCTGTTTTTGTTCTTGGTGTTAGAGGTTTATCAACCTATCATAGAATTTTGTTTGTGGATTAGACCCAAAATTTATTTATTTACATTTGTTTACCTAGAAATTCTGAATGTATAAAAATATGCCTTTTCAGCAGGAGACTGGGAAGAAAACTTACATGATTACATATCCATTAGTGTATAACAAGTCAGTAAAATTGAAAATTGTCTGTTGTAACAAGATTAGAGATGAGAAAAAAATGCCAGTAATGCAAACTGTTTGCATGATGTATTTGTTTGTAGTGAAGAAATTAAATCTTGAACAATAGTTCTTTCAGTTACCAAGTATGTATGTTATTGAAGTCTTGTCAGTAAAACAGAAACACAAGAGTTTAAAGTGACAAAAAACATTTAGAGAGAAATTAACCAGGAGGGTATATACAAGGACATATTCACTAGTCGGGGAGAAAAAATAAATAAGGCATGAAGTGGTGTGTTGTCAGTGTGTGTTGTGTTGGTACAAATTTAGTTCTAGAGTATAGGTTCATAGGTAAGTACTAGGCTATCTGCCCAAGGGCATTTATAAGCCTAGCCAGATTGTGTTGGTTTTCGCCACCCCCTTAGATTAGTTCCCTGTGCCTCTGTCCAGCAGAGCCATTAGTTCCCTGCGCCACTGTCCAGCAGAGCCACCGCAGTGATCCCCGGGGTTAATTTTTCTGTTTCCCATCCACCCGTCAAGGTTTCACTTGAAGAGTGTTAGTGAGGGGCTCTGCCTGATGTATATTGGAATCCTATTCCAAAGCATGGGGAGTCTCTGGGACAGGAATCTATCCCTCCAGCATGTCCTATTTATCGTTGTGGGGAGGTTTATATCTCTAGAGCATGTGGCTCTCCGGGATTTTTTTTTTTTTTTTTTAGGTGGAGCATGTCCATCAATTCTGGGTTGGACATGGCCTTGTATGTCAGGCAGAGATCACCTCTGAGTAAGCGGTATGCAACCAAGTACAGCTGGAGTTTCTTGAGTCGGGCTGCATAGGGCATCTGTTTGAGGCCAGTAATCCTCTTGGTGAGGTACTTTTGTGGTCTTTCCAGCTGTTGCAGGTGTCTTGTAAGGTACATCCCAAGTGGGGCATTGTATTCTATGGTGGGTCTAATGAGTGATGAGTAGAGAGGCACAATAACCTCTTTTGTTCTAGATGCGAACCCTTTTGTGATTAGGTGGGCCACATAGAAGGATTTTCTAACCACCTTGGCAATAATGATTATCAAAGGGAGAGATTACTATCTACTTGGGTCCCCAGATCCCTTATTACATTTTCTGTATTTAGGGGACTACCACCTATGTGGTAGTTTGCGGGTACTTTGTTTTTTCCAAAGGGGATGATTATGCACTTTTTGGCATTTAGCTTGAGGCCATGATTTTGACACCAGGTATCTGTCTCAGTGAGACCCATCTGGAGGGTGTCTGAGAGGGGGGTGAAGTTTGCACTAAACCTGTCTGCCAGAATGTTGGCAATATCAGTTGGTTCAGTGTATTTTATGCCATTCTGCACTACCTCAGAGCAGATCTGAGAGTTTCCACTTAGGTTCTTGACATAGCTAAAGAACACTTTGTGGTTATCTTTGGAGTCATTGGCAATTTTTCTTTCGAAACTAGCCTTGGATGATTTAATGAGGGATCGTAGTTTCTTGCTGATACTGATCAGGGATGTCTTTCCTTCTTGGGATTTTACTCTTTTCTGTGCTAGTTTCTTCCTTCTGTTGTATAGTTTGTTTATGGCAGGGGTCCATCCGACTGGTTTCCTTTTCTTGTAGGAGTGAGTCTTGGTTTTACTTGGGCTAGCACGATCCATGCATTCCTGCAGATGCTCATAGAATGCCTTTATAAAGGTTTCAGCAGCTTGGACAGCATTGTCCTTTAGCATGGGGACTGTGAACCTTTCCACCTCTGTCTTAAGTAATGTGAAGTTTGCTTTTGAAAAGTTTTTCGTGGTGGTTTCCTTGGTTGGGGGTGGGGGCGGAATGTGGATATCCAGAGTGATTAGTCTATGGTCTGATCTAACCAGCGAGGGGTTGACCTCCAGTGTGGAACACCAGTCGCCCATGTTGGTGATGACCAGGTCCAATATGTTCTTTCTGGTGGGGGTGTTGAACAGTTGATCCAGGGCGTTCGAGTTTATAAATTCTAGGAAGCGTTGGGCAAGGGAGTTAGTACTTGAGTAGTTCTCCCAGTTTATGTTTGGGTAATTGAAATCACCCAGTATTAGGGTGTTTGGTAGGACCTTCATATTTCCCAGTGTCTCCAGAAATGCGGAATGGGGGTCCTGGGTCATGGTGGGTGATCTGTAGCAAGCTACAATTTGGATTGCAGTTTTGCCCGTTGTTAGTTGCACATGGATGATCTCTGATGCATTGTGCTGCACCACTAACCTGGAGGTGTGGGTATCCTTGATGAATATGGATACACCCCTGCTTTTTGTGTTTCGGTCCTGGTTCTGTGGCCGAAAGGTATGGTATGAGTTATAGCCTAGTAGTGCTGGGGTGCTCTCAGGAGCCTTAAACCAGGCTTCTGTTACTGCACAGATGTCTATGTTCTCCATATTGAGGAGTGCCTCGAGTGCATGCATTTTGAGGTTTAGACTTATGGCGTTGAGTAGCATTAGCCTCAGTTTTTGGTTACTTGTGCTATTTATGGTGGTGGGTTTGTCTTTTGAGCCTTGCTTAAAAAAGGCACTATGGGGGCAGCAAGAGCCTTGGCCAGTATTCGAAAGCCTAAGGGTGACAGGTGCAAGTCATCTTTTGCGAAGCAACGTGGCTTGTCGAGCATGTCATCCCAGGCGGACAGATACTGGATCCCCTTTGAATGACACCAGAAACTTAGCCAATTGTTGAAATTGATATTTTTTTCTTTATACTGTGGCACCATTCTTGGTGAGGGCAGGATGCTACTCAGGGTCAGTGTCATACCGGCCTGGGCTACATGATCAGAGAGCTCTTCCATGCCTCTTTTCATGTAGTCCACGGAGGTACGTCTCAGGTCATTCACACCAACATGGACAATGACAGAGTTGTATTTGTACTTGTTCTGGAGTGACCTGAGTGCTTGTGTTATGTGGCGGATCCTGGCACCCGACAGGCAGCTAACTGTAACCTTCTCCTTGTCCAGCCTAGTTATTGGGACATCAGTGTGCCTGACTATAGAGTCGCCTATTACTAGTGTGCTGGGTATGTTATTTTGCCTTAAAGGCTGTGATTGCGTGGCACACTGATTATGTGAAGTATGTATTTCATGGTTGGTGATGGGGTGTGGAGGTTGCTTGGATGTCTGCTTTGGAGGTCTCTGTTGCTTTTGCAAATTTTTATTTAGAGCCTTTGAGTATGTTTTCATGTGTGTTATTTGCCGGTGTTGGTTTATTAGGTCTATGTGAGACTGGTGGTGTGTTGCAAGTATTACCCTTCTCCTCTTGACTGTCAGTTCCAGTTTTGGGTTGAGAGAGTTTTGCCTCCAGTTTGGCTGTATAATTGCATCTCTTGCATATATTAGTGTTTGGTGGTAGGAGGAGAGGGTTGTCTGTGTACATGAGGCAGTTGTAACATTGCCTAAAAATGCCCAGATTCACCAGTTCGACTGGAGAGTACACCGGAAACTGCCTTTTGGACATGCCTGAAGAGGTAGAGTAAGCTGTTTTTCTGATTGGCTGGTGGAGATGAATAGAGAGCCTTGTCCTTCTGGACAGTATAGGGGGGGGGTAGTGCTAGGGTTAATTAGTGCTTGCTATGAGTTTTAAGCAAGTGCTTGACTGTGAAATGAATGGTTTGAGTGCAAAAGTTGAAGGTTTGTCTAGTTCCAAGGGAAAAATTGAAGAGTGGACTTCGTGGAGCCGAGAATATTTTTACTTTAGCTAAACGGCGCTGCCTGGTGCACAAAACTGCACACATGCGATTTTTATAGCAGGGAAGTGAAAGAGATAGAAATTATCCCAAAATGGACTATAAGCTACTAACTTCTGGATTGAAACCACTCCTCCAGGGACAGATAGGCTGCTCAAAGCTTCCCTCTCTCACAGGTGAACAGAGAAACTTCCTTCTATCCAAGTAAGGTATGGGCAACACAGAAACTTGTAACTCAGCCCTGGATTCAGCAATAACCTGAAAACTGGACTATACTAGTTCAGAAAGGCGGGTATCAAGTGTGTATGTGTGTGTGTGTGTATATATATATATATATATATATATATATATATCTATATGTATATATGTTTATTTTCAGAAAATAGAGTAGATACAATCAAAACAACACTTTAAATGCACAGAAAAGGCTATCGCACTTTAGTGTGTAGCCTACAACAGTTAAGCAGATTATTTAAACACATAAATTACTTAATTCAAGTGCAGACAGCAAATAAGTACAATACGTAGCAATAACAAACATTTTAAATCACAGAAATGCTAAATAAAACTGGCGTTTTAGGCGGAATTAGTTAAGACAGAAAGAAAAGCAGAAAAATGATACTTAAATCACTCCAAACTCTCTTTTGTCTCTCTGCTGCTGTAGACTCTGCAGAACACCTGGAAGGCACTTGCTGAGCGGAATACAAGCTCAGAAACTGTGCAAATGCAGTTTTTATAGCAGGGAAGTGAAAGAGATAGAAATTAGCCCAAAATGGCCAATAAACTACTAACTTCTGGGCTGAAACAAACCACTCTTCCAGGGACAGATAGGCTGCTCAAAGCTCCCTTTTCTCACAGATGAACAGAGAAACTTCCTTCTATCCAAGTAAGGTATGGTTCATAGGTTTGTACTAGGCTATCTGCCCTAAGGCATTTATAAGCCTAGCCCAAAGTTATGTGGCTTACGCCACCCCTTATGTTAGAAATAATGTGCCCATTAGTTTGTTGTGCCTCTGTCCAGCAGTGACACAGAGATGATTCCCGGGGTAAACCTACGATCTCCCATCCACCGGTCAAGATTTCTCTTGAACAGAGCCAGCGAGGTGCTCTGCCTCACATGGACCGGGATTTTATTCCACAGCATGGGGAGTCTCTGGGTGATAAATCTATCCCTCCAGCACGTCCTATTTATATCCGTGCTAAGGTTTAAGTCACTTGCTCTAGTGGTTCTGGTGGATTTGGATTTTTTGAGGTGGAGCATGTCCATTAATTCTGGGTTGGTCATGGCCTTGTATGTCAGGCACAGGTCACCTCTGAGCAGACGGTATGCAACTGAATAGAGTTGGAGTTTCTTCAGTCTGGCAGTATATGACAGGTTTTGGAGTCCCTTTATCCTTTTGGTGAGGAACTTTTGGGGTCTCTCCAATTGCTGCAGGTGTCGGGTGAGATGCATCCTGAATGGGGCATTGTACTCGATCATTGGTCTGATAAGTGAAGAGTACAGGGGGACAATGACCTCACTTGATCTGGATGTGAATCCCTTCATGATCAGATGGGCAATGTAGAAGGTCTTTCGAACCACTTTAGCAGCGTGAGTGTCAAACGAGAGGCCACTGTCAACCTGGGTACCCAGGTCCCTGATAACCTCTTCTGTGCTTAGTGGGTTGCCACCTATATGGTAGCTTGGGGTTACCTTGTTTTTCCCGAAGGGTATGACTATACACTTTTTTGCGTTTAACTTCAG
>NC_056731.1:1853782085-1853819585 GCF_019279795.1 Protopterus annectens
AGTAGCTATGTAGATGCTGTTTGTACTGTGGAAAGAATATTTGCCTGATTACAAAAGAATGATGGGATTTGCTGGGCAGAGCAGCCACTAACCTCGCAGTTTTATTGAAACTGTTCCGTATTGCTAGCTTGGTAGAGTGCAAGTTGTTAAGAAAAAGGGACCGCATAAAGAAGGCTGAGCATTATATGTGTAGTTGTTAGGGCAGAATATGTTAGCTATGGTTTACATTTTTTTAATTTCTCCAAATCTTTAGGGTTTCTAATACTATGATGGGAATGGTCCCCATTCCTAAGTCAAAGTACAATTAAAGTTCATGAAATTAGTATGGTTTCAATCTTTGATGTAAGCTAGAAGTGCTTTTAGCAGCACCCGCAATGTGCCCAATAATGACCTCTTCTGTAATTTGTATGGGGTTACATGGATTGGTAACATATCTAAATACGATTGTAGATTATTTTTTATAAGAACTACTGTTCGTACTGCTATTGGAACTGTCTGGGTATCTTTCTTCCGCATTGCTCTCATTTCTGTTTGGATATCCTGATATTTTATGACGGTCTCTCTCTGTACATAAGACACTGTAGTCATTCGGTATGGCGATTTCAGTGATCAGTGCTACTTTTGTCTGCTTTTCTTGGACAACTATATCCAGTTTTCAAGCATCTATCTTTTGAACTGCTGTTAATGGGTGGTCCCATGTGATATAAGCTTCATCATTTTCTATGATGCTTTGTGGCTCATGTTTCCAGTGTTTTTCAGCCACTTCAGTACCATAATGTTTGCACAATCCCCGGTCCAACAGTCTTGCCACATTATTATGCCTTTCAATATACAGTCCTTCTGCCATTAGTATGTCACAACCAGCAACAAGGTATACGACTGTTTCCAATTCGGTTTTACAAAACCTACATTTGTCTGTTTCTTCCACGTGTTCAATGTACTTTGTAAACCAGTGTGTACGTAGCCCGCTGTCTTGGACTGCCAATATTAACCTTTCATCTTTTGGTTTGAATTCGCCTCTCTTTAACCATTCCTGTGTTTATTCTTGATCAGCATGAGGTTCTTCCAGAAGTTTTCTATATTTGCAACTATGTTTATGCTCTTTCCACATTTTTTGCCTTCTCATCTGGTCCTTCGCCTTATATTCTTTCTTTTGTTTTTTGGCACATTCAGTTACTGGCTGATTTTTTATCTACTTCTGATTTGATTTCCATTTTTGGTTGACTCCGATATGTTTCTGCTAAATTAAGTAGAGAAGTGATCTTAGGATTTATTCTCCTCGTGTTTCAAAACTTCACTACATTTAGGTCTTGTGAGGTCAGCAGATATAGTCCCATAATTGCAGATCTATACATGTAATCAATTTCAAGTAGGCCCATCCCTCCTTTGGAACGGGGAATATATAATCTTGGTATACAGTGATTTTTATAAATCATTTGGTGAGCATGAAGCATCCTTCTTGTTTTCCTATCTAATCTGTCCAACGCGTTTTGGGGCCAGTCACTCACTCCAAAACTGTAAGTTAGGACAGGAAGAGCAAATTGGTTTACATCTTGGGTTTTGTTCCTAGATGTCAACGCTGTTTTCAAAAATTAAAGTCTTCCAAATTATTCCTTACTAAGTTTTATTTGCATTTATTCATGTTTTATTGTTGATCCTTCATCAATTCCCAAATATTTGTACATTCCCTTTTGCTCAAGTTCTTTTATATCACATTCTTGTCCAAAACGGATGTTTTCCTGGTGCTGCAGTTTGTTTTTGCACACTTATCAAGACCAAATTGCATTCTTGTATTATCTGAAGACCTAGTATTTGGTGAGCTTTTTAATGATCGCCTGTTGATTGTGGTGGTTGAAATTAAAATATGCTTCTAGGAAAACGCCTAGAAGCATAGTAAGGGAAAGTGTTTCTATTATGATGTTGTCAGAGGTTGCAAGTGTGAAGTATTTTTTGTTATTTTAACTAGTTCATAGGTTCGTACTAGGCTCTTTATTAGCAGATAATTTTTAGCCCAGTATCAAGAATTTCTGGAGTAAATAGCATAAGCTTGGCTTTTTTTTTTTTTTTTGAATTTGGCAACAGATGTAATTGCTTTAGCCAGGTTGATTTATAGGCGAAAGATTTTTGAATGTAATCTTGAAGCTGTGAGAAAAAGTAGAACAGATGATTTTAGGAAAAGCATTGTATTAATGTTGATTATAGCAATAACCCACGCCTGGGTGTGGGTAATGCTGGATTTACCCACGGTTGGCGTGGTTTGGTCCCGAGGGCGAAGCCCGAGGTACCAAACAAAGCCAACCATCGGTAAATACAGCATTACCCACACCCAGAAGTGAGTTATTGCTATTATACCATGACATTATTTAAGAAAAGAAACTATTACTTTTCTTAAATAATGGCATAGTATAATGCCTGTTTACTGCCCTTCCGCAGATGTCTGACATCTGCGGCAGTTCTGATGTACTGCGCACCTGCGCAGTACACCAGAGCTGTGGGCAAAAGCAACGGAGAAAGCAAGATCTCCGTTGCTTTTTTTTTTACTGTTTTCGCAAGATCTCCGTGGCTTATTTTAAAGCTGTCTCGCTATGTTAAACCCATTTAACATAGCGAGACAGTGTTTTAAAAGTAGAGTTATACTAATGGAAAAAAGTGCGGGCGACCGGACCTTTTTCCATTAGTATAACTCGATTTACAGTGTGCACGCTGGCCAATCAGCGTGCACGTTTTGGGCGGGTCATGGTATAATTATCATTTTGACATTTGACACACACTGTGATCTGTTTCTGAGATGGATGTGATACCAGATGAGTAATGGAGGCCAAGTTGTGAAAGCCTAGTGAGTTTAGAGAGGGAAATTATGTCAAATGCTTTAAAGTCTATAAAGACAGCAGCAATTGGCTTTCTTTCATGTTTTTTTTTTTTTGTTTGTTTTTTTTTTTGTTTTGCCTGTAGCCATAGCTGACAATCAGCAGCCAAGTTTTTACCATTTGTACTGGCTCTACCTTTACCTTCCCCCAGGCTCACTCCAGCCTATGTCTGGGGTGTGTAAAGTGACAGAAGATGCTGGTCATACTGCTGCTGGGAACTGTCGTAATTCCCATATACCCTTCATAATCACATGAGCTCATGAATTGCTTCTCTCGAGAGTTGCATGTTTTCTTCTGTGTATGAGCCTCCTCTTGACAGAGGCACACTGCTTTTGCAGCATATTATTCGGCATCCACAAATTCCGTTGATTTCTATGTAATTTCTCCTTCCCTTTTTTAAAGATCTCACCTCAAATTCTTTTATCGCCTTTACAATATTCAGTAATTCATTTATGATTTCTTTAGAGTTTGATTTCCATTTTCTAATAAATTGCTTTTTTTGGCAGCCAGTAGCATTAAGCTAAGATTAACGGTATTAGGCTTTGTTCCTTGCAGTGCTTCACAGTGATGTGTTTGACACACGGGCACTTTCATTTTTGAACTCTGTCCTTAGAATCTTAACTCCATCACTGAATTATAACCGTATAAACTGCAAAGTTCAGCAGCGGTATATTACTGCACATCTGACAGATTTGCTACCTACCTGGTGTTGGTGCTTAAACCAAATTTTCTGTGTCTACATTTACAGGTATACCCCAAATCAGTACCTGAACTAAGGGACACAATTCTTACCTCAGTAGTTATGAGAAGATGTGTTTGTGATAACAGAATGTCTAGAGTTAGCTCGGTGTAGATCATTTAGTATTGTCTGTATATTGTTTGTAAGATTTCTTCATATGATTTTACTTTAAAGCACTAGTTTTAATTTCTCTGAATTGCATGATATTTAGTGTCTTTAAAATTCTTTACGTTGTTTGCCACTGTGAATGGGTTCTTTAAATGAGTATGCCATTAATGATTTGCTGAAGCAGAAGTGTTTTGTCCAGTGTACTAAGTGTTTTGTGTATGTTAAGGTAATACATGACACCACTGTAGACTTGTGTGCATTATCAAAATTTGAATGAGTTGTTTACTATTATTGATGAATCTAGATTTACAGAGGATGACTGTATTTGTGTAATTGGCATAGTTTGTAAAACTATTACATATGTTAATGACTGGGCTGGTGAGATAAAGAATACTAGGTAACAGGCAAATGTAACACTTGTAGAAAAGGAAGTGTTCTCTACTAAGATGACTCAATCCCGATTAAACTTGATAGCACGTGGAATTCATGATACAGTTATACAGCAATCTGATAATTCATAGTGTGTAGGAGAAAAAGCAGAAAGGAAGGGAGAAGTTCACAACAAATAACTAGAGCAAAAAATAAACTGACGTATGCTAAGAAAAAGTATACTAAACAAAAGGATGCAACTGTTAATGTATACAGGGTATGATAACATTTTTCAATCACAAAGCATTCAGTCTACAGAAAATGATGACATTGTTCCAAAGAGAAGGCAAACAGAGTCAAGGGGCAGGTTGAAATGAAGAAATCTAAACTGACCTTAGAAGAATTAAAGAACATTACTTAAAGAAAGCAGGAGAAACACTGAATATGACATGTGTTTGGTTGAACAAGTACAAAGATAAAAAAATATGAGACTTGTATGACTGGAATGTTGTTAGTGGTGAAATGAGTGAGTAATGTTTTGTGACAATTGAAAGAGCATATACTACTGCAGTCAAGGTGAGAGATTCTTTAGATCGGAAGTGATATGCTAGTAAATGGACATGCGATAATTAAAGGAACTAATACTCAAATATGCATATCATGATAATGAACTTCAAATAGTGTTACAGTTTGCCTGCCAGTAGCAAAAATAAAGGATGTGAGTAGAGTCTTAGGATGCCTAAATGTAAGGACGTATGGAGCTGTTTTTGTTCGTGTTGGATCAAATAATTTCATCTCTAAGGATTCACTGACTGTTAGTAGGCAGTTGAAAGCATTCTTACACATAATAGCTTGTGCAATTGACACATTTTCATAAATCACATGTAAAAAGGATAGTGAGTTCAGCATGAATGAGAAAAAAAAAATGAATCGGGTAAATGTCTTCATGAAAAAATGGCCCAGTTTTAAAAGTGGGAATATGAGTATAGAAGCCTAATTTTAGGCATACTCGTACATGGAGTCCACTTTTCATGATAACGGAAGATGTAGTATACTATATTACAGTGCTTGACTAACACAAGACAGAATTTTTGCCTGGTCTGTAATTTAACTGTTCGCAGGTCACTGATGGCTATATTTGGTTTATCTGTAATGGTCATTAATGTATGGAGTATTAATAATTTTTTTTTTTTTGAAAAGTTGATGCATTCACATAAGAGTGACATTGTTATTGTTTGTGAAACATGGTTGAAGAACAATGATCAGAAACCAATTCTGTCGGGATATAAATGTTTTATCTATAACAGACATTTTAACAAAAAATCTGGTGGAGGTTTTATGATGGGGATTACTGCATCTTTGATGAGAACACCGGTACTGTAGATCTTGTAATTGTGATAATAAGATGACTTTTGAACAGACTATAGTTGGAGTGTATAGATCACCTAAGTCAAGCATCGATGACCTAGAGGAATTCATTCATTTTTTGCAGGAAGCGTAGGAAGAAAAATGGTAGCTGGGTACTCGACTCGAATTTGCCAGAGACCGACTGGAATAATATGTACAAGAAAAATTGTTGAAGGTGGCAAACGTACCTGCCAGGGAACAGAAAATACTGGACACTGTTTTTGTTCCTTAAGGAGATGATTATTGCTTTTTGTCAAGTTTTATCACCTTTGATGTGCCCTTGTCACACGGTTATAAAAGGTAAACTACTGCTTGATAATTCTGCCAAACTGAATTTAAACCAATGCACAGAAGATTTATAATGGACTATATCGAAGCAAAACTGTCACATTGTGAAACTAATTGGAATAATACATTCATTGGAAAGGTGGCAGAAGAAATGTGGTAAGTTATAAAACAGAAATTCAATGCAAAAAAGTTTTTGTATGCCTAGGTCCTGATGTTAATGTCGGGAAGATATATTTCCGTAAGAACTAGATACTTAAGATGAGAGAAAAAATGTAAGAAGTAGAAATATGGTTAAACTACAACTTTGAAAGGTGAAATAAATAGACTGGAAATACAAGTTAAATGTAATGTGAGATGAGAACACCTGGAAAGATTTGAAGAAAATGTATACTACGATGTTGAGCATAAGAAACGATGTTATAGATGTACAAGATGTGATAGGAGTAAAGACCTACAGATCGATACACTGTATTTAAATTCTAAATTTTACTATCCAACAACAGATTGTAGACAAATTACTAAAATCTTAAAACGGTTTGGCTACACAGGGGAAGCTAATTTGTGCTAGTAGTACCCGGATAACTTCAAATACTGAAATTAGTTTAAGTGCTGTGCTAACTGGACTTGAGCAAAGCAGAGGAAGAAAACAGAATTAATGAAAATTACCTGAAAACACTTCTGCATGTAGTTACAGTACAGTATGTTTATATCTGTTATCTGCCTGTTATCTGTCATTTGAGTGTGGAGCTATTACTCAAGACTGAAGACATGTACTTGTTAAACCCCATCTTTAAAGGAAAGGGGAAAAGGAATAGTATCTGGTCCAACACTAGGGGCCATGATGAGTACACACAGTGACACTGCTTTGTCAAGCAGAACAAACATATCACATATAGTATGAATAACAGGCTTTGGTGGTTATTGTATAGTCAGTGCCTTACTGTGCATCTGACATCTATACATACCACCCTGTAGGAAGAGTGGAGTGGGTCACAGTAGTCATTTATTAAGTAATTTATTTATTTAGATTTGTTGAACAGGATAGAGCGCTGATCCACATGGACTGATTTTAGGCTCAGCCGCGGTTTAAAAAAACAGTACAGTTAAAATAGTACAATTTCAAATGAAAACAGTGTAGAAGTGCAGCACAAATGAGAACAGAGAAAAAGTACAATTTACAAATGAAGGTATTAAAACATGTATTCTAGGTCGGTATCAAGCAAATGTCCAATAGTGGAGGTATAGTAATGTTACAATAAATATAGGGGGAGAGAGAGAGAGATGTTTATAATGTATCTATAATTATAGCATGGCAAGAGCATAAAAGTGTTAGAGAATGTGTGAGTAAGAGGAGTGGTTAGAGAATGTGTGAGTAAGAGGAGTGGTTAGAGAATGTGTGAGTAAGAGGAGTGGTTAGAGAATGTGTGAGTAAGAGGAGTGGTTAGAGAATGTAGGTGGTTATCTTATATTTGGATGTTCTTTGTGTTTCACTGTTGCAGTCATTACATTTGGGTAATCTGCTTGAAGGTTTCCCTCAGTCGGCCTGATTAACAAATTCTTGGGTCCTGCGTCAGTTGCTGTCCCTTCTTCCATGACATCAGGTCATCAGGGGTATAAAACATGCAGCCGATGCCATTACATCAGTCTTTCTTGCCATGCAGTGCCCGAAGCAGAAACAGTTCGCAAGTGCCGGTCGGCAGACTCCTGAAATTTTCGTTTTCGAGTTTCAGAACCGAAGTCTTCAGTTTAAAGCTAAGTACCCCATTGGGGAAACTTTTTCTTGCTCCTTAACGATGTCAGTAAAAGTTAATAATTGCATTACCTGTGGAAAACAAATGCCTCCTAAAGATTTTCATTCATACTGTATTTCTTGCCTAGGCCCTAACTACGACGTACCTTGCTGTCGGTTTTGTGCTTTATTTAATCGGCGCACTATCCGTCGTCGGTATATTTTTGCCTCTAAATATTTCGGTTCTCTGTTTAAATATCCAGAAATGCCGCCGCTTAGCCATCCGACTACAGGGATTCCGAAAAAATGCAAAGACAGAGACAGGCCGCCAAGGTCCAAAACTGCCGACGATGCTTTTCCTAAGCCAGTCGCCAGTTCGCCGGTACTCAGTGAGGCGATTTCGCAGCCCATGATACCCGCTACTTCTGATTCGCAGGCCTCTACTAAGACCCATTTGGAGTTCGGTATGCCGCAAGATACTTCAACTACGGAACCTGTGGATGTCTCTACCTTGGATGGGTCCGGAGCCGCTGTGCAGGCACCGGCTTCTGAAGGTGTATTCAGGCCTACAGACTTGCATATTAAATCAACACCTCCTTCATTACTAAGGCCTAAGTCTCAATCCATGTCTAAAAAAACTGACGCTCAGGCCCCTATGCCTAAAAAACAAATGATAAAAATAGTTGAAGATCTAATAACTCTAATCAGGGGGGCAGTCACCCCCCCCCCCGAATCTTCTGATCAGGATTCTGTTTCTTCTGACTCTTCTGATGACCTGGATTTGTCCATACCTACTTATGAGGATTCTGATGCAGAGGATTCTATTCCCTCTGCTTCCCCTCCTGAGGATTTTTCTTTTGGGGAAACTTTACATACTTTAAGGGAGCATTTTCACTGGGAAAGCCAGGAATTTTCTGATTCAAAAAAGAGGCCTAGGGATTTCCTTCTACTTCAGCATAGGCCTTTGGCTATACCTCACGTACTAGACATTGTTGATGTTTTCTCGGAATCCAGTTTGGTCCCTGATTCCCTGCCTCCTGCTCCTAGTAAACCTGACAGATACTACAGGGTTCCTGAGTCCCACAAGTTCCTTTTCAAAAATCATGTTGCAGATCCAGAGACTGGTTTCTCAGGGGCCCAATTGCATTAAGGCTTCTACTGCTACAAATCCTACCCCTTCTGATAGAGACTCCAGGGCAAAAAGGTTTATACTTCTGCAACCTTGGAAATCAGAGCTTTAAACTGCCAATGTCATATGTTAAAATATCAGCAACATGTTATTGGACTGCTTAAACAGAAAATGATTTTGATTCCTGACTGTGTGGAAAATAAAGATTTGCAGGAGTTGATGCATTCTGCTGAACAAGTTGGAAAACATACTTTGCAATGTGCTTTTGATTCTTTAGAGGCCTCTTGCAGGGCTACTGTTACTGGGTCTGTGCTTAGAAGGCATGCTTGGCTTAAGGAGCAATCTTTGCCTTATCATGTTAAAACTAAATTGTTGGATGCTCCTTTAAATCAGGACCGCCTGTTTGGCAACAAGGCTGAAGAAGTTCTTAAAAAGATGGAAGATAAAGCTAAATCTATGCAAACTGTTAAAATTTTTTTACAAGTGCAACCTTCTAGATTTAGTAGGCACTGGCCTACTAAGAATTGGTCCTTTCCAGTCCCTTCCAGGTCTTCTTATGCCAAACCCAGACACAGCAAAAAACCCAGGTTTCAGTCCCAGGGGAGACTCGGAACTAAGCAGTGGGGGGCCTCCACTTCCAAATCTGAAAATAACAAGACACCCCCCTATGGTAAACAGTCTCAATGACTTCCTTTTAAAATGCCCAAGCACTTATCCTTTGACCGCCCCTTTGGGGGGAAAGATTGCTCTTCATGCAAAGAACTGGGAACAGGACAAATGGGTTTTAAATATAGTGTCCCAGGGATACAGTTTTCATTTCCAAACGTTGCCAACACCAAATGGGTGGCCAGACCTGCCCCCAAACCAGTGGGCAGAGGCTCAAAAACAAGTACTTTCCCTCTTAAGCATGGGGGCTATTCAACTCAACTGGTACCAGAAGAGGAAAAGGGACAAGGTTTCTACTCCAGACTTTTTCTGGTACCCAGAAAAGACAAGTCATGGCGTCCAATCCTGGACCTGTCTACTCTAAACACCTTTCTGGAGATTTCAAAATTCAAGATGCTGACTCTTCACCAATTACTTCCTATGCTAGGCAAAGACGCCTGGTTGGCAACACTAGATTTAAAAGAAGCATAACTGCACATCCCAATCAGGGAATCTTGCAGAAGATATCTATGCTTCAAAGCAGGCTGCACACATTATCAGTTCTCTGCACTGCCCTTTGGCCGAAGCATAACTGCACATCCCAATCAGGGAATCTTGCAGAAGATATCTATGCTTCAAAGCAGGCTGCACACATTATCAGTTCTCTGCACTGCCCTTTGGCTTGTCTACTGTGCCCAGGGTATTCACAAAGTGCCTGGCTCCAGTTATTGCATTTTGCAGGCAAAGAAGTATTCAAATATACCCATACCTGGATGATTGTCTAATTCAGGCAGAAAGCCAGGACATTCTTTTGAATAATCTGGCGTTTGTAAAAAGGGTTCTAACTTGTCTGGGGTACACCATAAACGAAAAGAAATCACAACTGGTACCCTGTCAACAAATTGCATTCCTGGGAGCAAGCTTGAATACAACTTCCCAGATGGCTTACCTCACGCCAGAAAAGCAAATTCATTTGGTAACCTATTTCAAACAAGTGGCCACAAAAACCCTGCTATCTGCAAGACAAATACTGCAAGCCTTTGGGTTCATGGCCTCCTGCATTCTTCTAATTCCATATGCAAGACTGCATATGAGGAAACTACTGTGGTATCTAAAAAGCCTATGAAGTCAACATTCACACAGCCTGGAAACAATGATTCCTATCGTACCTTGCCATTGCCTAGAGTTCCCCTGGTGGGCAGAGCCTGCCACCAAAACAAGGGACTATCATTCACACTACCCCCTGCTACCCAAACCCTAACAACAGATGCATCAGACTATGCATGGGGGGGTGGGGGCTCACTTGGCAGGGAAGTGCATTCAGGGCAAATGGAACCCAAATCAAGTGCATCTACATATCAATCAAAAAGAAATGTTAGCTGTACAGAATGCTCTGACAGCCTTCAAGGACTACATTCTTCCAGGACAACTAATGGTAAAGACGGACAACACCACTGTTATGTGGTACATAAACAAGCAGGGGGGTACACATTCCTACCCCCTCTGCAGACTATTCAAGGCATTGTGGAACACAGCCTTGAGCTACCAAGTGCACCTACAAACTCAATTCCTGCCAGGAAAATTAAATACATTGGCAGACGGACTAAGCAGAAACCTCATGCACCCACACGACTGGAAACTGAAACCAAGGATTTTCAACATGTTGACAAGCGAATGGGGAGCCCAGACATAGATCTATTTGCCTCCCCCAGAACTACCAGTTGGACAAGTTTTGCACAAGGACTCCCCACAAACAAGCCTGGAAAGTGGATGCTCTGTCCTTCAGCTGGAAAAACCAGTCTACGCCTTCCCCCTGCTGCCTCTGCTCTCCTAAGTTCTACTAAAAGTCAAACAGGACAAACCAAGGATGATCTTGATTGCTCCAGACTGGCTGTGCCAATGCTGGTACCCCCTCCTGCGCAGTGTGTTGCAGTTATCTCCATGGCACCTGCCTCAGACCCCTTCCCTGCTGTCTCAGCAGGAGAACCAGATTCTGCACCCTCAGCTTCCAACACTGAACCTTGCAGCCTAGCTAATCACTTAAATTCACCCTTATTATCCCTCAGCAAACCTGTGATGGATGTCATCTTAGAGGCAAGGAGACCTAGTACTAGAAAATCATATGCTGAAAAATGGAAAAGATTCTGTGCCTGGAACCAATCTCAAGGGATGAGCACAGCAGCGCCCAGTTTACCTCAGATTTTGCAATACTTAACTGAGATGCTTCACAAGGGCCTGTCTTTTTACTCCATTAAAATCTACTCCTCCGCCATGTCAGCTCATTATAACACAGAACCTCCCCTTTTCTCTCATCCCCTGCTCAAGCAGTACCTCAGAGGGGCCAAAAACTTGAGACCACCCAGGTGAGCTCCGACCCCTGCCTGGGACCTTAGCTTTGTATTGGAGAAACTCACTCTACCTCCTTTCCAGCCAGCTGCTACTGTAGACTTAAAATTTCTTTCTTGGAAAACAACTTTCCTTTTAGCAATCACTTCAGCTAGAAGGATATCTGAATTACAGGCCCTTATGGCAGTGGAGCCTTTCATCTTCTTTCATGTGGACAGGGCGTCACTCAGGACCAGTCCATCCTTCATGCCCAAAGTGGTATCCAGTGTGGCTCTTAATCAGTCCATTCATTTGCCAACCTTCTTTTCCCAATCCAC
Organism: Protopterus annectens; assembly: GCF_019279795.1. Classification (NCBI taxonomy): domain Eukaryota; kingdom Metazoa; phylum Chordata; order Ceratodontiformes; family Protopteridae; genus Protopterus; species Protopterus annectens. The sequence continues at coordinate 1,853,794,030 of NC_056731.1, forward strand.
AGAACAAAGGGGAACGGATTCTGCATTCCTTGGATGTGCACAGACAACTTAGATTCTACTTGGACGGGACTAAACCTCGAAGAAAATCTGAACAACTGCTGGTAGCATTTCATGCAGGGTCAAAGGGGAAGGCTATTTCAAAACAAACCATTTCTAAATGTATAAGCCATTGCATTCATTTCTGTTGTAAGCACCATGGAAAACCTATCCCCCAGGGGATCAGATCTCACTCCACCAGGGCTGCATCTACTTTTGCAGCTTTCCTCAGAGGTGTTCCTACCAGGGACATCCTAGAAGCTGCTACCTGGAGTTCTGTACATACTTTCACCAAGCATTATCAATTGCCAGTTTTCTCTAAATCCAGAGCTGGCTTTGCAACTGCTGTCTTGCAGGGCCTTATAGCTGGCCCTAATGCTATATAAACTCCTCCCCCCAACCATAGCTTTGGGAATCTACCCTGATGTAATGACTGCAACAGTGAAACACGAAGAACATAGTACAGTTGTGTACACTTACCATAAATGTAGATGTTCAAGTGTATTCACTGTTGCAATCCTGATTACCCTCCCTCCTGCCCCCTAATTTCTTCTGGCTATACTTCTACTTTCCTTTACTATGCTTAAAAGCCTTTTTGGTGTATTTGCTTTTTGTTGGAGGTATACCTTTGTGTTTTTATGTTTATTTGCTCCCCATTAGGGGGGCACATGATATCTGGGGCAAGAAAAACTGATGTAATGGTGTTGGCTGCATGTTTTATACCCCTGATGACCTGACATCATGGAAGAAGGGACAGCAACTGACGCAGGACCCAAGACTTTGTTAATCAGGCCAACTGAGGGCAACCTGCAAGCAGATTACCCAAATGTAATGACTGTAACAGTGAATACACTCTAACATCTACATTTATGGTAAGTGTACACAACTGTACTTTATGTAGCAGATAGTGTTTGGATATGTTATGTGCATAGGTAGCAAGGGACACACTGACTTCTGTCGATCCATACATGTTGGGGGGGGGGTGCATGAGGGAGAAGATGGAGATGTGGGTATCTGGGTTATTGGTATGCTGCGTCATAAACAATCTCCTGTGATGAGGTGTGGGTGCTGCAGCATGACTAGCACTTGTTGCTGCTTTGGCTGCATTCAGATGTGTGATCAGGGCCATCCACAGTTAGGGATATTTTTTGACTGTGCAGGATTCAATTGTTTAGGTATCCTGGCCACTGGTAGGTGGTGCCATCACTGCCAGTGATGAGGGGTGACCTGGCAGTGTATACACTGTGGGACAGGAAATGTCTGTGAACCCTTTGGTGCTCTCACACATCCATCCCAGGTGTACACCATACCTAGCTATAGACAACCCTGGCAGGGTGGGCTGTAATGGCAGCATTGGAAATTCTCCACAGGGTGGTGGACATTGCAGTAGTGTCTGCCACCATAGGCTTCATTGTTCTGAAGTGAAAAAATCCTGTCTCTGCTGTCCCCGAGACATGCTACCCATAGCTTTCAACCTCTTACCTCTAGAATCTGACAAATCCTGAAATAATTGAGAACACTTTTTTTTAAATATTAGTAATATTATCAGGTTAAGAGAATATGAATTAAAATACATTTTCTGAAGTAAAAAGAAGTTTGTAACTGATTGTCTTTATGATTTTAAGTCTAGTCCGTCAACTTTTCTTCAAAAAATTGCCTGTTTTGAGAGGGACAGAGCAACATTTTTGGCCAGAATTGGGGATGTCCATGAAATTCGGGGACAGTTAAGAGGTGTGATCCTGCACATGCATATATGTAGCACTTCATACCCCAGGGACCACTAGTTGTGGGTATTGTGATAGCATAACATATGTATGAGTAATCCAAATGATGCATAGAATGGTACAGGTGAGGGGGTAGTAGTTGCAGTAAAACCTGTTGTACTTGCTGGACCTTGGCGCACATGAAAGCAAATAATATCCTAGATACTGCCATAATACTTACACTGATGTTTAGGGGAGATGTTAGTGGCTGTAGCAAATCAGAGCCATGATAATGCCACAGTGCTTACACTGCAGTGTAGGAGAGATGTTACGGCTGTTGCTAACATGGGTGATGATTACTGGTGTTCAAAACATAGCTGTAAGTACAAAGGGGATACATTTTCTGTAAAGATGCAAGCATGTACAGAGACAGGTTGATCAGATACTGTGTGAAAAAATATTTTGAGATTTACTTGCTTGCTGCTTGCTGCTTCTTGCTGTGGGATGGATTTGCATATTTCTTAAGACACTCAGTCTTGCTGGCTGGATTCTGCTAAAATTCAAAGTCTAGTTATATTTGCATTCACAGTCTGTTGCATACAGAAACTTGCAGAATATACACTGATGAGAGAATATACTTTGCAGCACTTGTCTTTAAGAGCAGTAACCAATAACTTTTATAATAAATAAAACTGGACAAACGTTGCAGCTTAAAAGTACTGTTCCAACTTTACTTCTCATATAGTACAGATGATGTGAGAGATATAACATTTACCTTGGGACTTGTGTCCCTACCAAACCTCTCATATAGCTGGATTTATACAGCTCTTTATATACAGTTTTAGCCCTGTAGAAACAATACTAAGCTTCCTTGTTTAACAATGTCTTGTAAGAGACCAGCTTTTCTGACAGTGTGAATATCCTGTAACAGTGTCCTGATGTCCATGTAGAAAAACATATTTTTGAGGAAACACATTGTTCTGTATTCTATTTGGAGAATTGCTTATCCTGTAGAAACAATACTAAGCTTAACATATGAGCATATGTTCTTGTGCCAATGCTGATAAGCATATCCTGTTTTTTATGAAGAAAAACATATTTTTGAGAAAACACATTGTCAGAGATCAGCTTTTCTGACAGTGTGAACATCCTGTATTTTATTTGGATCTTTGTATAAAAACATCTGTTCTTGTGCCATCCTGTTTTTCCATGCAGAATAACATGTCATTGTTCTTTAAAAGCAGATTTTGCATTTTTGTTCTTGCATACATCCTGTTTTGAGTCTGTAAGGGAATAATGTCCATTCTTTAAAAGCAGATTTTGTATTTTTGCTCTTGCATACATCCTGTTTTGAGTCTGTAAGGGAAGAATGTCCATTCAGCAGATTCCTTTTCCAAGCCATGGTCATTTAGTATGACTGCTGATCACATATTACTTAAACTTTGTATCTGAAGTAGGCAGACTTCATTCGTCTGCAACCTGTGGGTATCGGATCCGACCTCGGATCCGAGCCGGCAATTCAAAAGCTTAGGCTCCAAGCTCCTAGCTCCTCCCTCTTACCCATAACCCCTTGCCAAGCCCTGACTGACCCCAGATTTCGTTTGCCGCTTTTCAAGTAGCTACGGAATTCCAGAGCTCCTGGCGTTGGTGAAGATAAGAACTAAATTTTTGACTAAAAAAAGTTTTAAAATCTTTATTTTCTTTCTTGATATAGTTAGTGTTGAGTGTGTTTAGGCTTTCCTCTCTCTTTTAGTTAATTTTCTCGGGTTTATGTAGTTTGTTTGTGTGTGTTCTGTGTTAGGCCTTAGGGTTGCGATGTCTGAAGCCCATAAGGCTGTGTTCTCGAAATGTACCGAGTGTGGCCATAAGCTGTCCCCAGCGGATGGCCACACTTGGTGCGTTAAATGCTTGGAGGTTGAACACCTGTCATCTGGTTGTACCATTTGTGCAGGGTTCAACCCCCGGGCTTTGAGGGAGTGGAGGTCGGTTGGTGCTGGCGGGTCTTTACCTCCAGATACCGCTGCCTTGCCCTTCCACTCAGCAACCTGTTGCTGTGAGTTCTCCCTCCGGCTGGGACTCAACCTCCTCTAAGCTGCCGGAGGAAGGAATCCTCTAAGGAAAGACAGGAGGAGAGGCACAGGAGAGGCACCTTAAGAGCCGAAACTTCCAGTTCGGCTCCTCCATCTAAGCGGGCCTCCTGTGCCTTCTAGCCTTCCTCCTCCTCGGCTCCACTCCCTCGGTTCTCTCCTGGACCCGAGGAGGAGGAGGCTAGCCCTTCCAGGAGGTCTCCGAGGCTCTCTAGGTCCGGGGTGGCCTCCACTAGGTCAACATTTTCTATGAGTGAAGCTGATATGGACCGGATGATGAGGAAATTCATCCAGGCCCAAATGCAAATGGGAGTGCTCCTAGCCCCCATCCGGGAGGGCTTGACCTTTTTCGCCCTTGGCTCCTTCTCCACCCATACCACGGGTTCGGAGCTGTCGGCGCCGGGCAGATTTGGATCCGGGGTGGGTCGGATCCGATGGGTCGGCGCACCTTGGATCCGTCCCATCCCTTGAGTGCTTGGTACGGACCCGACCTCGAGCCGAGGGCCGAGCCTCGGATCCGAGGGAGCTGGTGTGTCTTCGGCCCGCCCAGGTCGGAGCGCACCGCCTCTCGGATCCGACGGTTTCGCTCCGACTCCGATCCGCAAGGCCGGATCCGAGTGGGGTCGGCTCGGGCTTAGAGAAGCTGGCTCCCCCTCGGCTTTCGACGTTGTGGAAAGGGCACTGTCGAGGACATCCGGACCCCCGGTCCCTGCCACGGCTCCTTCCCACACTCCATTGCAGTTGGGCCAGGCCCCCACCAGCCGGTCCCAGGGACAGCCCGCCTTGATGTCCCAAGTGGTTCCCTTGGAACATCCAACTGCTGAAGAGTACTCTTCGGACAGCCCCCCGATGAAGTACCTCGGAAGCGTAAGTGTAAGAGGAGGCACATGGACTCCCCTGAGTCCGTCACTGAAGACACAGACTTGGATGAAGGGGAAGGCTCCCCTAGGTCACCCCCTGAGGACGTCTCATTTGGAGACATCATGGAGATGTTAAGGATCAGGGGGGGGGTGGTCTGCCCCCAAGGCTTCTTCGGATGAGTCTGTGTTCTTGGAGGCATTCGAGGCGGGCCCTTCTACCTCTTGGGTGTCCCCTTCTGCTGACCCCCTGGTGGATCTTATTTCCATCTGGGCGTGGAAGGATCCGGACACCATTGAGCCTATCCCTAAGCGCCCGGACCGCATTCTGTCCCCTCCATCGGACCACACCCACTGGAGTAAGGGTCCCCCAGTAGATGCCATGATGATGGCTGCAGCCACGAAGAGGGAATTGGCCCAGGAGAGTCCCTCCATGCATCCTCCGGGCAAGGAGTCCCGTTCGATGGATCGCATTGGGAAGCGAGTTTTTAGTTCAGCAACTTTCTCCTTGAGAGCGCTGAACTACATGGCACATGTCATTAGGATGCAGCGGGATCTGATTAAAGAATACGCTGCATCTCCCCCGGAGTCCATCTCGAGTGAGGATAAACAGGTTTACTCCACCCGAATGGCCACTCTCAGATCAGTTTCCAATACATCTATGCGGCTACTTTCTCATGCTACTGAGGGAGCCGCTAGAGCCAGCGGAGCAGGCCTAGTCATGAGGCGACAGGCCTGGCGCCACCATTGTGATTTTGCTGAGCCCTTCAAGGCGACCTTCGCGAATGCCCCCTTCGATGGTTCTGCCTTGTTTGGCAAGACTGTTCGCGAGACATTAGTCCAGAGCGAAAAGGACGGGAAGATGCTGTCTGCCGTCGGAGTCCGCTTCTCAGCTCCCCAGAGGTCCTTCTCTAAGAACCAAAAGGGACAGAAGAAGATGTGGTTCCGGAAGTCGCAGCAGTCCCAACCTGCTCCGGACAACCAGTCCTTCCGTGGCAGAGGAGGACGGGGAGGTCGTCGTGCTAGAGGCAGGGGGGCTCCTGGCAACTTTGGGTCCAGAGAACCTTTCTCTGAGAGACCCACGCAGCAGCCCTGAAGGGTTGCCCGGCTGTCTGTCTCTGGAGGCAGTCGGGGGCGGTTTCGAGGCACCTGACTTCTTGGGAGTCCATTACAACAGACAGTTGGGTGCTTGAGTCATATCCAGAGGATATTCAATTCCCTATTCAAGGTTCCCAAATCTCGCAGCCTCCCAGATGTTCCACCCGACCAAGGGAGGCGGCAGCTGTCAAATCGAACAGCTGCTACAAAAAGAGCCATCCAGCGTCCCCGAGATCAAACCGGATTAGGGTTTTACTCCAGGTTCTTTTTGGTGCCAAAGAAGACAGGGGACTTAAGACCAATCTTAGACCTTTCCCAGCTGAACCTGTCAGTAACCAAACAAAAGTTCCGGATGGTCACCCTGCAATCTATACTTCCCCTCTTGAGGGAGAACGACTGGATGTGCTCCATAGACCTCAAGGACGCGTACTACCACATTCGGATGAACAGACGATCCAGGAGGTTTCTTCGCTTCCGGCTGGGAGCCAGTCATTACCAGTTCAGGGTCCTCCCCTTTGGTCTCACCTCAGCCCCAGGGTGTTCACCAAGGTGCTAGCGGTGGTAGCGGCCCACCTGAGGCTCCAGGGATTACAGGTCTTTCCGTACCTGGACGACTGGCTCCTGACGGCATCATCAAGGCATCTTCTGTGCTCAGCCAGGGATTACTTTCTTCAACTAGCACCAAGGCTGGGCATCACGATAAACTGGGAGAAATCTTTTCTGAACCCCACACAAGTTATAGATTTCATAGGAGGAAGACTAGACACCAGATCAATGCGAGCCTTCCTCACCCCAGACCGTATTGCCAGCCTGAAGTGTCATGTGACAGCGATCCTGCAACCATCTCCAACTGCAGCTTTGGTCCTGAGGGCCCTAGGTTCTATGGCGGCAGCTATTCCGCTTCTCATTCATGCCCGTTTACGCATGCGGGTTCTTCAATGGACCCTTCAAGTTCAGTGGTCCCCTCTTTGTTCTTCTCTAAACGCTCCGATTGCGGTCAGCAGAGCGTGCAGGGACTCCCTTCTTTGGTGGCTTCTTTCTCCGGAGCCCCTGGCAGGGAGACCTTTTTGCGCTGCATTTCTCCGAGCCACAGTGACCACGGACGCTTCTTGCCTCGGGTGGGGGGGGCATTCGGCGGGGAAGATTGTCCAAGGCACGTGGAATCCCATAGAGACGTCATTGCATATAAATGTCCTGGAAATGAGGGCGGTGCTCCTAGCGTTGCAAGCACTTCACCACGTTCTTCCTTCAGGGACTATTGCGATTCAGACAGACAACATGTCAGTAGTCTGGTATATCAACAAACAGGGAGGAACCAGGTCTTACCCCCTTTGTCGAGAGGCCATGAGAGTCTGGGAATGGGCAATTTCCACCAAACGCTTTCTGGTAGCAACGCACATTCCGGGAAAGTCCAACATCCTTGCGGACAAGCTCAGTCGCACCATCCTTTCTCCACGAGTGGTCTCTCAATCCTCAAGTAGCGAAGAAGATTTTTGCCGTTTGGGGCAACCCTGTTGCGATCTTTTGCCTCTCCTCAAACGCCAAATGCGACAATTTCTTCGCTCTGCTTCCCACCAGGAGTTCCCGAGATGCTCTGGTGCATGCTTGGCCTCCCGGTCTCCTTTATGCCTACCCTCCACTTCCTCTGATGCAGAGGCTTCTGCAGAAAGCCAACAGTTTGGGGAGCAGAATGATTCTCATTGCCCCATTCTGGCCTCGACAACGTTGGTTCCCCTTCTATGGTCTCACAAAATCAATCCACCATGGATTCTGGATCCAATTTCGATCTCATCTCTCACCCTCTGGGAATGTCAGTTCCCAATCTGCGGACCCTGAAGTTGACAGCTTGGCTGCTCCAGTTCCATCCTTAATTAGGACTCGGTATCTCATCACCGGTCAAGGCCATTTTAGTGGCAGCTCATAAACCTTCCACCAGGCAGGTTTATCGGAGTAAATGGAAGAGATTCTCTATATGGGCAGTACAGAGAACTTTGGATCCTTTCTCGGCACCTATGTCAGCGGTGCTGGATTTTCTAACAGACCTCTTTCATCAAGGGGCTAGTTCTTCCACGATTAAGTACAATTGGCAGCTATCTCGCATTATCACATTGGTCATGACACAGCTCCCCTTATGACGGCGAAATTATGCAAAACTTTTCTCAAAGGAGTTTTTTTGTTGAGGCCTCCAGTCAAGGAGGTTGTACCACCCTGGGACTTGTCTTTAGTCCTGCAAGCCCTTACTGCTCCTCCCTTCGAGCCTGCAGCTTCTACTGATTTAAAGTACCTTTCCTGGAAGACTGCCTTCCTGGTAGCTATCACTTCAGCCAGAAGAGTGTCTGAGCTTCAGGCTCTGTCGGTCAAACCGCCTTACCTTTCTTTCTTCCCTGATAGGGTGTGCCTCAGGACCAATCCTTCTTTTCTTCCGAAGGTCTCTTCTGAATCCAATATTAACCAGTCAATCAATTTACCTGTGTTTTTCCCAAGTACTCAAACAAAGGAGAATACAAATTGCATTCCTTGGATGTTCATAGACAATTACGTTTTATATTAACAGAACAGCCGGCCACAGGAAATCAGATCAGCTGTTCGTCTCCTTTGCTAAATTTGCTCTGGGTAAAGCAGTATCTAAAGTCACACTATCTAAGTGGATTGCTAATTGTATTTTGCAGGCATATGACACTTCAGGCAGACCTGCTCCTCAGAGGGTTACGGCTCATTCTACTAGGGCAGTTTCCACGTCAGCCGCCTTTAAGTCCCGTGTATCATTGGATGATATCTGCTGGCAGCTACTTGGGCCTCGCCTCATACTTTTATTTCTCATTACAAGGTGGATGTTGTTTTTAGAGGAAGAGCATCCTTTGGCTCAGCGGTGCTCCGGAACATCCTTCCATGACGGCCGCCCAAGATTCAGGTAGCTAGGGACTCTGTCCCACAGGTTGCAGACGAATGAAGTCTGCCTACTTCAGATTTAGAAGTTATGTACTCACCATAACGTTCCATCTGAGTAGGTGACTTCATTCGATGTAACATCCTCCATCCCCCTGACCTTTATAGAGCGAGTATTTATGCTATTTTAGTGTACTGTTGTCAGTATTTTGAGGCAAACTCAATCTGAGGTCAGTCAGGGCTTGGCAAGGGGTTATGGGTAAGAGGGAGGAGCTAGGAGCTCGGAGCCTAAGCTTTTGAATTGCCGGCTCGGATCCGAGGTCGGATCCGATACCCACAGGTTGCATCTGAATGAAGTCACCTACTCAGATGGAACGTTATGGTGAGTACATAACTTCTAATTCTGCATTTAAGCAAGCCTTTTCTTTCAGCATATTTACAACATAATTAATTTCAGATTTATATTCATAAAATCTAACAATTCCCTCTGTTTTTAAACATACTCAAAACATTTTATATAGAAAACACAAGAAACAAACCTTTAGTTTGATACAACAAATCAAAATGCAATTTTACATAGTTAATACAATGATATTTAAAGTATTACTACCAAAACTGAATGTATTTAACAACTTTTTCTTTTGCAGACCATTCTGTGAAAATATTTTATCAGTTATGAGCTGTGTCTGCTTTAATGTTATTTTTTTTTTAACATGATCAATTTATTCTTTTGCAATCACAGAATTTAATTTATGACTTAGAACTGTTTCATTAACTCTTTGCAGCTGTTGAATTAACTATGAGACAATAACTACGTGCTACTGCAAGCATTTATACACTACTGAAAACACACAATTTCAATGTAATTTTAACCATAACATTGTGTTCATGTCTCTGAACTGCTACAATGTATTCTGTACAGTATGTATTTACATAGACTGTTTGCTGTTCATGCATTTCAATTTACTAGGTATACTGGACCCACTTTTTTTAAAACATGTTTTTTCACACATATTTATTACTAGACATTTATTTAATTTGTACTGAATTCTTCTGCATTTGTACATACAATGACTATAAAGTACATTTAGTCTAATCTTACAAATTTAATTAAGCAAAATCTTGGAAAATGTTTGTCTCTTTAGAAATATCTAGTGGAACTGGCACCAAATGCATATGTCATGTTATTTTAAACTACATACTCAGCAATTAAAAATAACCATTATGATAGCTATTAACAACTTGTAAAATATCTTATCCTGTCAGGTTTAATCCAGTTTACCAGTATTTCTAATACACTAATACCTGTTTTTTCCACTCCCTAAAAGAGTATTGTCAAGAAGGAATGAGATATTTTTTCCTGTAGCTTGTTTATTTTTTCTGTAGCTTTATTTTAGACCCTTGTGTGTAAAACTGAGTAAGTGCCCCTCCCCCTGTAGTACTTCAGCACTGTTTTCCTGCCCTATGCTGTAAGAATAGAATGTATGTCAGCCTAACACTATGGTTATACATTTATTTTATTAAATTATGAACTTTTGTCTGATTTGATAATTTTTTATAAAGCTTTTGCTGTTTACTACCTCTACCTCTAGTAGGTATTTACACCCTCCTGCACAATTGATTTGAACTGTATATATACTATAGCCCATTTGCTGGCTGTACTTGATGCAACTGAGGTTTTTTCTTCTCTTTTAACATTTACTTGCAGATTATCAGTGACATCTATGCACAATTGTGGCATTTTATGACGATTACTAAATAGTGTTGCCTGTAAACATTTTAATAATTATGTTTTAATAACAATGATGCTTTAGAAAAACTCAAGCTACTTATCTGGCAATCAGTCTTGTTGTTTATCTTATCTTTCCAGCATTTCCTGTAACACTTCATTCAGTCTAGGAAGGTCTGAGCTCACATTTCATACTCTGTAAACTATAGATGTTAAGTTGTCTATCTCGCCTTCATTCTTGCTGGATGGGTTCGGAGCCGACCTCGGCTCCGACTCGGCCACTCTAAAAGCTCGAGAGTTGGTTCCACCGGCTCGAGGCTCCCCTTATATCCCACAATGCTAGGCGAGAGTTACCCCAGATCTCGTTTGCCGCTACAGCATCGAGGTGTTGGTTTTTCTACCGGCTTGTTGGTAAGTGTACTTTTGGTAAAATTAGATCACTTAAAACCCTATATTTTTGAGTTTAAATATATTTCCCTTAGTGTAGTGGGTTTTTCTACTCCGTTTTCGAAAATCCCAATTTTTTCCAAAGAACTTTTAAAGTTCTCTCTCGGGCCTTCTGGCCTTTCTCCATCCCCTAGTTGTGTGTGTGTGTTACTCTTGGTAAACTTTAGTTAATTGCTTATTTTTTGAGTTTTAAAAGTAGATTAGTGTAATCAGTGTGTTTGTTGAGTGTGTGTGATTACACTTTTGTTTAGGATGTCTAAAGACACAAAGGTCTCAGGCTTCAAGAAGTGTGATGCGTGCTGTCAGAAAATGTCTCTGACAGACGGTCACACTTCTTGTGTCTATTGCCTGGGGCTTTGCACCTGCAGGACTCCTGTGCTGTATGCCACGGCTTCAGCCCCAGGGTCCTGCAGGAAAGAAAAATAAGTTGATCCTGAGGGGTCTTCTTAAGCCGGAGGATTCCCTTTCTGTCTCTGGGAAGCCCTCTAAGGCTTCTAGGTCCTCGGCTCCAGCAACTGAGCCGAGACCTAAGGCTTCTAAACCTCCGCCTACATCGGCTCCGGCTGGAGCCGATGAGTCTCAGTCCACAGTTTCTGTGGTTCCTCCGGCTGGAGCCGAGGTAATAGAGGTTCCCGTGTCGGCTCCGCCCAGATCTTCGGAACCGACATCGAGGAAGAGGTCCAGGTCACCGTCCCTTGGCTCCGTTCATTCGGCTCCAGGATCTCCCCTGCTGTCTGAACGGAGCCATAAATCTCATTCCTCTAGGTCATCGAGGCTATCGGATCATGACCTTCAGAGGGTAGTGAGTCGACTTCTTAAGTCCGAGGCACTAGCCCAGATGCTTCAGAGCTCGACTCATCAGTCGATGCCTGCCCTTGTCCATCAATATATTCCTCCTCTGACTCCGTTGAGCTCGGAGCCGGGTCGTGTCGGAACCGAGACTGTGGTAGCGCCGAGCCGATACAATTGTCTTCGCTCCATCGTCGGCTCGATTTCTTCCTTAGAAGAATCTCGGCGCGGACTTCCATCGTCGGCTCCGAGGGTGAGTGGCATCGGACCCTTGTCCGACCCGCTCTTCCTCTCGGAGCTTCGCGCTGGTGAGTTCGGCTCCGACATCGCCTCGGAGCCATCACTGTCGGTGCCGAGGGGTTCTCAGCTTCGAGCGGGACCTCTGGCTTTGCCTGACAGGGGTGCTTCGAGGTCATGCGGAGTGTGTTAGAGCCTGGCTCTACTCCACAGTCGGCGCCGTCCGCCCTCCCCACGGTGCCTCAGGTCAAGTCGACTCACTCCCTCATCCTGGACCGCAGAGAGCCAGCTCCTCAGGAACCCCCTGTGGGGATCTCATCCTCTTCCGAGGCCTCTCCTGATTTGGCAGAAGAGCCCCCTCGGAAGAGGAAGTGTAAGAGGAAACACATTGACTCACCTGAGTCAGTCACATCTGATACAGATTTAGATGATTCCGAGGGTTCCCCCCGTTCCCCTTCTGAAGATGTCTCTTTTGCAGACATTCTAGAGATCCTGAAGCAGAGGGGAAATTGGCCAGCCCTTAACCCTTCGGAGGATGAATCTGTATATCTTGAGGCGTTTGGCTCTCGTCCTTCCACCTCCTGGGTGTCCCCCCCCTTTGATCCCCTCATGCAGGTGGTTGCTAAAAAGGCATGGACGGCTCCTGATTCAGTAGATCCCACTCCCAGGAGACCCTCCAAATTCATAACGGCACCAGCAGACAAGCAGTTCTTGACAAAAGGAGTTTCTGTGGATGCTATGGTGGTAGCTGCTGCCACTAAGAAGGAACTAGCTGATCCTTCAGTACCTGTCCATCCACCTAACAAGGAATCTAGGTCCATGGACAGGTATGGAAGCGGATGTTTTCGCCAGCGACATTTACTATGCGTCGCTGAACTACCTGTGCCATTTCACTCGCCTTCAAAGAGACTTGATTAAAGAAGCGAGTGAAATGTTGAAGGATCCTACAGCTGTGGGTTTTCAAGATAAAATGAACACTCAGCTGGCTACCCTTAACTCCATAGCCAACTCCTCCATGCGCCTCCTTTCTTATGCGGCTGATGGAGCGAGTAGGGCCGCAGGGACAGGTGTGGCCTTACGTAGGCATGCCTGGATGCGGCTATGCAATTTTATGGACCCTTCAAGACGTCTTTCACTAACTCCCCGCTTGATGGATCATCTCTTTGGTCCTCAAGTGAAAGAAACCTTGACTAGGTGCGAGACTGATGGCAAGACTCTTTCTGCCGTTGGAGTCCGTTTTCTACTCCTTCTAGGCCATACCCCAAAGGCCAGAAAGTTGGGAAAATGTGGTTCCGAACAAAATCAAGGGACTTCGCCTGACGACAAAGTCGTTACCCGCCAGAGGCAGAGGCGGAATAACAATGGTAGACGCCCTCGAGGCAGGGGCTCCGAGAACCAGGGCAATCGAGAAGCCTTCTCTGATAAGCCCTTTCAGCATCCCTGAGGTGTTGCCCGGCTGCCCACCTTCGGAGGCAGTCGGGGGAAGGTTGTCACTGTACCCAAAAGCCTGGCTATCCCTGACTCAAGACAAATGGGTACAGTCTATCATTTCCGAAGGCTATTCTATCCCCTTTCTTCGCATTCCAAAACAATCAAAAAAATCCCTTCCAGATGTTCCACCCGCGTAAAGGGATCTAGCGGTTTTGGAAATTTCAAAACTACTTGCAAAAAGAGCAATTCAGCCAGTTCCAGCAGACCAGCAAGGATCCGGAATCTACTCAAGGTTCTTTTTAGTTCCAAAGAAAACAGGGACTGGAGACCAATTTTGGATCTCAGTATCTTGAACAGATCAGTCAAGAAAACAAGATTTCGGATGGTCACGCTGCAGTCCATCCTTCCCCTATTGGGAAAAGGAAACTGGATGTGCTCTATAGACCTTCAGGATGCGTACTATCACATAAAAATGAACAGACGCTCCAGAAGATTCCTCCGCTTCAGGCTGGGAACCAGTCATTTTCAATTCAGGGCCCTGCCCTTTGGTCTCACCAATGCCCCCCGGGTGTTTACCAAATGCATGGCAGTGGTAGCTTCTCACCTGAGACGACAAGGATTCCAGGTGTTTCCATATTTGGACGACTGGCTCCTCACAGCCCCCACCAAGCATCTCCTTCTGATGGCCAGGGATTACACCTTTCGCATTTGTCAAAAGTTAGGCATTTCAATAAATTGCGAAAAGTCTGTTTTGTCGCCTTGTCGTACTATTACCTTCATAGGCGCAAATCTAGACACAGTAAACATGTCTGAGGCTAACAGATCAGAGAATAACAGACATACACAGACTGGTCTCACTCCTTTTCAACAACAACAGAATCAAAGCCAGGTTAGTTCTGAAAGTGTTGGGAATTATGGCTGCCATACCTCTGCTTCCATTAGCCAGATTCCACATGTGAATCCTTCAATGGATGCTCTTTACACAATGGTCATACCAGCAACTTCCAATGTCCCATACCATTATGATCACGCAGACGTGCAGAAATCATCTCATGTGGTGGATGTCTTCCCCTCAGCTCTGGTTGGGAAGACCATTTGTCCCCCCCCCTCCGGTTGCTACTTTGACAACGGACGCCTCCCTGATCGGGTGGGGGGGGCATTATCAGGGCAGGACGGTCCAGGGCACATGGCAACCAGACGAATGCCACTTGCACATAAATGTTCTGGAGATGAGAGCAGTGCTTTTAGCGTTGCAAGCCCTTCAAGACTCTCTCCCCTTGGGAACGATTGCAATCCAGACAGACAATATGTCTGTAGTGTGGTACATCAACAAACAAGGCGGAACCAGGTCCTACCCCTGTGTCGAGAAGCACTCAGATTGTGGCAATGGGCGATTTCTTCTCAGCGTTTTCTGATAGCAACGCACATCCCCGGGAAGTCCAATCAAATAGCGGACAAATTGAGCAGAGCTATCCTCATGCCTCACGAGTGGTCTCTGAAAGACTCTGTTGTGAGAGATTTTTCTCAAGTGGGGTCAGCCTTGCTGCGATCTTTTTGCTACTCCCCAAAACAGCAAGTGCAGACATTATTTCACTCTATTCCCTTTACCAGGCCAACCCAGCAGAGACGCTCTAGTCCAAGTTTGGCCCCGGGACTTCTGTATGCATTTCCTCCCTTCCCACTAATCTCTCAGGTGATACAGAAAGCTATCGCTCAGAAGGCCTCGTTGATCCTCATTGCTCCTTACTGGCCTCGACAGGTGTGGTTCCCCTTTCTACATCAATTTCTACTGGAGCGACCTTGGCATCTGGACCTAGTTCCAGACCTTTTGATCCATCAATCGGGTCAGTTACATCGCTCCCTCCCCTCTCTGAACCTCACTGCTTGGTTCCTCCAGTTCCAACATTAGCCAGGCTTTCTCAATTATCTCGCTCTGTTCGAGATATTTTGATAGCTTCCCATAAATCTTCCACTCGGAAGATTTATTTGAGTAAGTGGAAACGTTTCACATATTGGGCTCAAGGAAGGGACATAGATCCTTTCACTGCTTCCATCCAAATAGTCCTTGAATTTCTAGCTGAACTCTTCCATGCAGGTTCATCCCCTTCTACTCTTAAAGTTCAATTGGCAGCTATCTCTAACTTTCATGTAGGTATTTCTGAGTCTGCTTTAATGTCCCACAAGCTTTGCAAAGCCTTTTTGAAAGGAGTTTTTCTTCTCAGACCTCCTATAAGAAATCCTCCTTCTCCTTGGGACCTAAATTTAGTTCTTACTTCTTTGATTCTCCCCCCTTTCGAACCTGCAGCCTCCTGTTCTTTAAAATTGCTATCATGGAAGACTCTCTTTCTGGTAGCTATTACTTCAGCTAGAAGAGTCTCAGAACTTCATGCACTCAGCTGTCGACCTCCTTATCTATTGTTCCATAAGGACAGGGTATCCTTACGAACCAACCCGTCCTTCTTGCCTAAGGTAGTCTCGACGTCAAATCTAAATCAAAGCATTGACCTCCTGTCTTTTTCCAGAATATTCCAATAGGTCTGAACAAAATTACACTGGCTAGATGTTCATCGTCAGTTGAGGTACTATTTGGATAGAACAAAACAATTCAGAAAATCTGACCAACTGTTTATCTCCTATGCAGAAAGCAGAAAAGGACTTTCAGTTTCAAAGGTATCATTATCTAGATGGCTTACATCTCTGATTACCCTTGTTTATGAGATTAGACACCAAAAGCTGCCTAATAAACCTAAGGCCCATTCTACCAGAGCTTTGGCTACTTCTTTAGCCTTCCAAGACAGACTGCCTATTGACACCATTTGTGCAGCGGCTACTTGGGCTACTCCTCACACTTTCATTTCTCATTATAAGTTGGATTTAGCTTCTAGGCATAGAGCTAACTTTGGTTCCACTGTTCTCAGGAGTCTGTTCCGTTAGGCCACCCGGGACAAGGTGCTAGGGACGGTCCCATCCAGCAAGAATGAAGGCGAGATAGACAACTTAACATATAGAAGTTATGTTCTTACCATAACGCTCCATGTTAGTTGTCTTCTTCTCGCTTCTTCTTAAGGCCCCACCTCCTTCCCCTGGCCTGGACAGACCTAGAGGAGTTGTGATTGTGACCTCTCTTTCTACCACCTCTTTCTTAGGCATATGCTGTTTGCATATTTCCTGAATCAGGATGTAGGTCACCTTTCTTTCTCCCTGTTGTAGAGGTGGACTCTTTTAGAGTTGTTCTATTACTATTATAAGCTGGGGTTAGCTTACAAACGAGATCTGAGGTAACTCTCGCCTAGCATTGTGGGATATAAGGGGAGCCTCGAGCCGGTGGAACCAACTCTCGAGCTTTTAGAGTGGCAGTCGGGCCGAGGTCGGCTCCGAACCCATCCAGCAAGAAGAAGGCGAGAAGAAGACAACTAACATGGAACGTTATGGTAAGAACATAACTTCTATTTAATTATTTTGGCATTTTTCCTTTAATGTGATTGTGATTTGCATAACTATGCATTTATACAACATAAATAGACATCATTTTACAATTACCTTACATGGATTTCAGTATTTTTTTATTATTTATTTATTTAACTGTCCTGCCATTAATTTTACAAAAACTGTTTGACTAATACCATCTGTGATTTTCTTTTTAAAATTCAGAATTTTAACTGTTTGGTGTTACTATATAATTATAAACAAATTGTAAAAAACAAAATAGATATTAGTTTAACCAACACATTTATATTTATATTATTTATATTTGCTGCTGTCTGCCTTTTGCTTTTGTGTATTGTAAACAAATGTACTCTAGATGAAAAGAACATACATAGATGTCTGTCTTGTATCTGTATATCTTTATACAAGCATGTCAGTCTTGTGACTTTAAATTTTTATTCTTATTAACTATTTTTATTTAATTTTATACACTAGAACAGTTTTGTTTACCTTTTGACTATGCTAATGAATGGCATTCATATGATTTACTTTACTGTAGTACTGATAGATGTCTTGCTTTAACTGAATGAAAGTAAAACATTTAAGAATGATTTGTCCAGACATCAGATCCTACCATCCTACCATGTATGTTTAACCATTTTCAAAACATAAACATATTATAAAATATATTTCTTTTGCACAGATTAGCTGTGTATGCAGAAAGTTCCCAGTCTTTGTCAGTTCAGCTAATTTATTTCCTTTATCCTGCAACTGCAGTTGAATTTCCTGAAATGTTGCATGGTCTTTCTGACATTCTTTAGTAAGCTGTTCTGCTGAATTTGAAACTCCTATGCACTTTTGAAAAGATGTGTGTATAACTTGTCTAAGCTTCCTGAACTCATTGCTTCTGTCTTTTAGAAGTTTACTACATTGCTTTATAACAAAATGTACTAGGGGTTCTATCAGTAACTGATTTGACTCACATGTGGTGACAGGACATAACTGTTCAACATCAGAATGTAATGGAAACACTTTACCCTTAGTTAATTCTTCAGATCTGTCTTTACAATCTATTTTTTTCGCAATATGATGCAATATTATTTTATGGCATAATACACAAAATGCAGTTTTTGTTGAATCACACAATAAACATTTGTCATATTTCACATGGTTTTCTTTGAGATACCAGTCAAATATTGTAATACATTTGCATAATGCCTTACTATCAACCTGCCCTAATAAGGTTTTACATTTACTAATGTGCTGTGTATACCAACATAGCAATTTACTAAAGTTTGGTTTACTCCTGCATGAATTATAAATAATATCCATACTATCTAGTCAACCTGTCTAGGAATACAGAAACTATATATGAATATACAAACTGTCTTAAGAATATAAAAACTCTCTTAAGAATATACAAACTGTTTTAACATCATCCACACTAAATATGTGACACAGAAAAAAGTCTTACCAGTTAGCAAGAAAACAGGTGATCAGGCTGCTATTGCAGATGGCTAGAAATTTTTCAAAGTCACTTGAGAAGCTGGGAAAGCACAACAGGCAGTGGACTGATGGGCTAGTGGATATCCCCCTTTTCTTGAAGAATTTATGGCACTGCGAATTTCTTGAACTAGTCTCAATCCGGATTGTAGACGTCTAAAAAAACTTTACTACTGCAAGCTGCATAAACTGGAATACTTCTGTTTAGGATTTACACATACGTACAAATGTTAGTTACTGCAATTTGACTGAAGTGACCCTCTGCAGGGCTTACCATCACTCCTCCTGTGTTTGAATGCAGATTGTAGGTTCAAATGCAGGCTAGCTTGCCATTGAAAAAATTATATGGAGCTAGTCACTCAGCTGCCTCGCCATTGAAAAAATATTATATGGCTCTTACTTGCTTCTTCCTTCTTGCCTGGATGGATTCTTGCTAAAATTCAAAGTCTAGATTTGCATTCACAGTCTGTTGCATACAGAAACTTGCAGAATATACACTGATGAGAGAATATACTTTGCAGCACTTGTCTTTAAGAGCAGTAACCAATAACTTTTATAATAAATAAAACTGGACAAACGTTGCAGCTTAAAAGTACTGTTCCAACTTTACTTCTCATATAGTACAGATGATGTGAGAGATATAACATTTACCTTGGGACTTGTGTCCCTACCAAACCTCTCATATAGCTGGATTTATACAGCTCTTTATATACAGTTTTAGTCCTGTAGAAACAATACTAAGCTTCCTTGTTTAACAATGTCTTGTAAGAGACCAGTTTTTCTGACAGTGTGAATATCCTGTAACAGTGTCCTGATGTCCATGTAGAAAAACATATTTTTGAGGAAACACATTGTTCTGTATTCTATTTGGAGAATTGTTTATCCTGTAGAAACAATACTAAGCTTAACATATGAGCATATGTTCTTGTGTCAATGCTGATAAGCATATCCTGTTTTTTATGAAGAAAAACATATTTTTGAGAAAACACATTGTCAGAGATCAGCTTTTCTGACAGTGTGAACATCCTGTATTTTATTTGGATCTTTGTATAAAAAACATCTGTTCTTGTGCCATCCTGTTTTTCCATGCAGAATAACATGTCATTGTTCTTTAAAAGCAGATTTTGCATTTTTGTTCTTGCATACATCCTGTTTTGAGTCTGTAAGGGAATAATGTCCATTCTTTAAAAGCAGATTTTGTATTTTTGCTCTTGCATACATCCTGTTTTGAGTCTGTAAGGGAAGAATGTCCATTCAGCAGACTCCTTTTCCAAGCCATGGTCATTTAGTATGACTGCTGATCACATATTACTTAAACTTTGTTTCTGCATTTAAGCAAGCCTTTTCTTTCAGCATATTTACAACATAATTAATTTCAGATTTATATTCATAAAATCTAACACTGTGTACAGCCTTGTTTGAGTAATCTTTGATCACATAAAACATGTAGTTACACTCCATACATACAGATAGGTAGCCTTATGAAAACAATGCTATAGTGACAAGATTTACATTGATAGGAAGGGTAACATACTGCTTATCACACAATGTTGGAGAACTGTCTAATCTTCTCAGGGTTATTTGTCATCCAAATACTCTACTTTTTCCGTTATAGTCCAGAACTCAGTAATCCAGTGATGTGCAATTTGATGTCCAGAACGACAGCAAAGTCTCATTCGTCTTTCCAAGGAGATCTTATTGTGTACATCTTTTTAACTGGTGTTCTAATTATTTTTCCTTTCTTCACTTTTGCTTTAACTTAATGTTCAACTTTCTGGTATGTTTTCCTTATTCATCTCAGAGTACTGTAGCCTTGTTTTTCTCAGGTAGCAAGATAAAAGGCTTTATTTAGGGAAATGCATGTATGAAATACTTTGTAGGATCTCTTTCTTCAATCTCCGATCTTAATTTTATGCTAAAATATTTTTAGTTATTACTTTTTTGCCAGAAACATTAGATCTGATGTTGTTAATCTTTGTTCATTCCTTACTGATGGGGTTATCGGTTCCATCCTCGGAACCAAGCCGGCCAATAACAAGCTTGCGTCAGCCAAAAACTCTCGAGTCAAGGTCCTACCCAGAATGCTCTGCTCCCTGTTACCCCAGATCTCGTTTACCGCATTGCTTTACAGTCGTGTCAAGCCACTCTCTCAGCTGTCTAATTTTTTGAAATTTTTATAACTGTTCTTACTTTAAATTTTTTCAATAGTTTATACTAATATTTTCCTACTCTGTCATATACTTTAGACTCTCTCCCTTTAGTCTTTTCCCTTTTATTACCCTCTTTTCTTACCTTGTGGTAATTCTTCATTACCATCGTTATTAATCCTTCCTTTCTCTTCTTACCCTTTTTGGGTAGCCTTTCTTCCTCCTTTTGGTACTGTTCTCCACATCATTATGTCAGATAAGAAAAGTAGTGTTGGTTTCAAGCACTGTAAGGATTGTGGCCATATGTTACCGCTTTCCAATGGCCATAACTTATGTGTCTACTGTCTGAATGTCTTCCGACCTTACTGTGAATCCCCCGTGTGGGATTTGTAAAAATTTCTCTACCAGGACTCTCAACGAGAGGAAGAATAAGTTAATTTTGAAAGGTCTTCTCAAGTCTCCTTTCCCTGTGGCTATTTCTGGGTCGCAGGGCTCACGCCCTCCTGTTAAACCCTGTAAGAGGCATTCTTCCTCTTCTTCATCAAAGTCGCTCCACTCTTCTCCCTCTGGAGATCGTAGGGAGTCGACTCATAAGAAGGTGAAATTGATTACTACTTTGGTGTTGCCACCTGTGTCCCTGTCAGCTCCAGGCTTGGCAATGCCCCAAATGATTCTGGCTTCAGCCATGTCTTCCTTATCAATACTGGCATCGGAGTTCCTGTTGCGGACAACTATGGTTCCGACAGTTCTGTTGCAACCCTTACCGGCACCGTCCATACAGGTTCAGTCCCCTTCGGCACCATTGGTACAATCACCTTCGGCTCCAAGTATGACTCTTCTATACTCCACAGCGCAGACATTTTCAGCACAGACATGTGCTTTGGTGCAGTCCTTCTCAGCACCGTCCTTATTACCGGTGCAGACACTTTCCACGATGGCACCGTACCCTTCGGGGCAGACTTTTGCCTTTACGGTGCAGACACCTTCAGCTACTATGGCGCTGACGTCGGCTCGGACTACCTCCACACAGTTTTTTTTGGTGCAGACATCCTCTGTTCCGGGCTCTGCACCTACTGAGTTATCAAAAACCAAATATTCTCCTTCACTGGATCCATTTTCTGGCAGTCAGTGTAGTCCTTTTCTAGAAAGGCCAGAATCGTCATCAGCATTTTCCATGAGGTCACCCAAGAGTCTTTCTGAACAAGATGTGTTGCGGCTCGTTGACCAGTTGCTTGTGGCCAAAGGTCTCTCTCTCTCAACCGTCAAAGTCCATGTTTCCTCATTCAGGTGAACGTATATCTCTGCAAACCCCCATGTACTCTCCTCCTTCGACTTCTACTCAAGTTTCGAAGCCTATTACTCCGACAGCAACTTCCCTTCCTCCGACTCCAATAGTGAATCTCACTTTGGAACCAGAATCGTCCTTGTGGCCCTCGGTCCACTGGGTGTCAGGCTCTTCTCAGGCCAGTGGCTGTGCCGTGGGGGAGGGTATTCCTGGCTTCACGCTTTCCTATGGCACCCTCCAAGGATCCTCTCTCTCGCTTCACGGTCCTCTTGAGACTCCTGGTCTGGGGGTGGGCTCATTGGGGTGGGGTGTGACCCTGGTTCTGAGGTGGTTGTACTCTGTTCCAGGCTCCCATCCCTCCTTGGGTGGGCCAGCCTTCCTGGCCATGGAGAGGGTGCTTGCCTCCGCTGGCAAATCCCACATGTTGGAGTCCACTCCCCCCTCTGTGCCACAACTGTCAAGTCTCAACCACCAGACACCGGGCACAAGAGCCACCGGTTTCTCCTCCTCAGGAGACCCCCTCTTTACAGTCTTCCCCAGAACCTCCCACTGAGGAAGTACCCCGCAAAGCATCGTGCAAGAGGAAGCATGTGGACTCCACTGAGGAGTCATTGACTGAAGATATTGATT
The DNA here is from genome assembly GCF_019279795.1 of Protopterus annectens. Taxonomy (NCBI): domain Eukaryota; kingdom Metazoa; phylum Chordata; order Ceratodontiformes; family Protopteridae; genus Protopterus; species Protopterus annectens. The sequence goes on from NC_056731.1 coordinate 1,853,816,321, forward strand.
TTGATGACTGGGAACGTTCCCCACTGTCACCCTCTGATGAGGTGTCCTTTGGTGACATCCTTGAGATTCTTAGAGGGGTGACTGGAAGTTCTCTAATCCTTCCCCTGAGGAATCCATATTCCTGCAGGCTTTTCGTGCCCGGCCCCCTACCTCCTGGGTCACCCCGCCTGCTGATGAGCTCATTGTCCAGTGTGCATGGAAGGCTCCTGACACCCTGGAAGCAATACCAAGGAGACCAGATAAAATATTATCTCCCCCAGCTGACCACCCACATTGGTCATGAGGTCTTCCAGTAGATATTATGGTGGTGGCGGCTGCAGCTAAGAAGGATTTGGCAGAAGAGAGCCAAAGTGTTCATCCGCCCAACTAGGAGTCCTGAGCGATTGATAGATTAGGGAAGCGTGTGTTTGCTTCATCGACCTTCGCCGTAAGGTCTTAGAACTATTTGGCACATATTGCCAGGCTTCAGAGGGATCTTATCAACTAGCTCTCTAAAACTTTGGCAGGAGCTGTTTCTGATGAGGTCCGTGACAACGTGGCTTCTCAGCCACCCTGGAGTCCATTTCCAACTCTTCCATGTATCTTATTTCTCACGCAACTGAAGGGGAGGCTAGAGCGGCAGGCAAGGGTATAGTCGCCAGACGACATGCCCGGATGTGCCTTTGCGACTTTGCAGACTCCTTTAAGACTTCCTTCATGAATGCCCCCGTAGAGGCACGTTGTTTGTTTGGCCCTAAAGTGAAAGATACACTGGCAAGGTGCGAACAAGATGGCAAGACCCTGTTTGCTGTTGGTGCCAGACACTCCACTCCTCAGCGATTCTACTCCAGAAGTCAGAGGAGTGGGAAGATGTGGCACAGGAAATCATAGGGTTATTTCTGGGATGCATGTGCCAAGCTCTCGCCTAGAGGCAGAGGGGGAAACTCCAATGGAAGATGCCCCTTTCGGGGCAGAGGAGGCCTGCGAAACCGGGGGTTCCAGAGATTCCTTCTCTGGCCAGCCCTACCAGCATTCCTGAAGCATTGCCCGACTGCTCACCTCTGGAAGCAGTTGGGGTAATTTTTCCTTGTACCCCACTGCCTGGCAAATTATAACCACCAACTCTTGGGTACAATGGATAATATACAAAGGCTATCGCATCCCCTTCCATCTTTATCCAATCTTATCCAGAGTGATACCTGACATTCCACCCAGTGAAAGGGAAGCAGCAGCACAGGAACTCCAAAAGCTGCTACAAAAAAAGAGTCATCCAGATGGTCCCCCCAGACCAGATAGGATCCAGTTTTTACACAAGGTTCTTTTTAGTGCCAAAAAAGACAGGGGACTGGAGACCAATTCTAGATCTCAGTACACTGAAAAAATTTGTAAAAACAGAAATGCCGGATGGTCATGGTTCAGTCTATCTTTCATCTTCTGGAAGAAGACGATTGGATGTGCTCTGTAGATCTTCAAGATGCATCATATCACATAAAAATGGACAAACGCTCAAGAAGATATCTCCGCTTGTGCATAGGAGCGTGTCACTACCAATTTTGAGCTCTGCCCTTAGGTCTCTCTGTAGCCCCCAGAGTGTTCACAAAATGCATGGCAGTGGTTATCGCTCATCTGTGACTTCAAGGATTCCAGGCATTTCCGTATCTAGATGACTGGCTCCTCACCACCCCCACCAAGCCTCTACTGGAAGAAGCTCTGCAATATACTTTCTCTTAACAGCTCAAAGCCTGGGAATCACTATAAACTGGGAGAAATCCAACATGACCCCAACTCAGTCTTTGGAATGTATAAGGGTACTGTTGGACATGAGAAATTGCACAGCATCCCTTCCGGAACACAGGCTTCAGAGAATAAGGCAACAAGTTCAACCACTGCTGTGTCACCACAGATCTCCTGCTGGATCTATACTTCAGCTTTTGGGGTCAATGGCAGCCTTGATTACCATTGTCCCTCTAGCCAGATTCCACATGAGGCTCCTTCAGTGGCTACTTCTCACTCAGTGGCACCCTCTACAACATCCTTTGTCCTTTCAGATAAGTGTAAGCAAGATTTACTCTGGTGGATGTCTCAAAATCCCCAACAATGGTCTTGCCCCTTCAACCCCCATCAACCGATAGCCACGGTGACCACGGATGCCTCTTTAATGGGGTGGGGGGGCTATGTCAGGGAAACTCGGTCCAAGGCACCTGGTTGGAGACAGTGGCCCTTTTGCATATCAGTTCCTGGAGATGAGGGTGGTGCTTCTAGCGTTGCAAGCATTTCATTCCATCCTTCCGTCAGGGACTGTTGTGATCCAATCAGACAACATGTCAGTGGTCTGGTACATCAACAAACAAGGGGGCACCAGATCACACCTGTTATGCTGAGATGCCTTGTGAATATGGCAATGGGCGATTAACTTACAACCGCTTTCTAATTGCAATGCACATTCCCGGGAGCTCCAATGTGATAGCGGACAAATTGAGCAGGTGCATAGCAAAGTGATCCTCATTGCTCCATATTGGCCTCGACAAGTCTGGTTTCACTTCCTCTGGCCTCACCTACTAGATCAACAGTGGAGCCTCAATCAATCCGCAGGGTCTGATTCACCCCCAGTCTAACAACCCTGAAACTGACAGCTTGGTTTCTCCACTTCCAGTGATTGCCAGGCATGAAAACCTCTCGTCCCCTGTGCGCAATATTCTTATTGCATCTCATAAATCATCCACCAGACTAATCTATCTTGACAAATGGAAAAGGTTTTCTCTATCGGCAGCAGATAAACAATTAGACCCCTTGTCAGCCCCTGTTTCGGTGGCACTGGATTACTTATCAAATCTTTTCCACTCTGGGGTGTCTGCCTCTACTATTCGTGTGCATTTAGCTGCCATCTCAGATTTCCATATTGGTTTTCAAGATTCTTCACTTATGCCACACAGACTCTGTAAGACTTTCTTGAAAGGGGTTATCCACCTAAAACCTCCCTTTAGAGAACTGGTACAACCTTGGGATTTGACATCGGTTCTGCAAACTCAGCTCCCCCCTTTGAACCTGCGTCTTCATGTGATGTAAAATATCTCTCTTGGAAAACTTTGTTTTTAATTGCAATCATATCGGCCAGACGCTTGTGAGAACTTCAGGCCTTATGCATGAAACCTCCCTATCTTATCTTTCATAAGGATAGGGTATCACTGAGAACTAATTCTACCTTTTTACCAAAAGTAGTGTCGGAGCGATCTATCAATCAGTCTATTGACCTTCCAGTGTTCTTTCCTAACCATTCTAACAAGGG
>NC_056731.1:1853822085-1853823993 GCF_019279795.1 Protopterus annectens
AAATATAATAAAACCACATTTTATAAGAGAAGCACATCCATTTGACAGTTATGTCAGAGCAGCTTAATTACAAGATTTTTACAAATCTGATGCATGTACATGGTCTTTAGTTGAAAGCTTCACAGAGTGCTGTGAGAGCTAGCTCCAGCATGTAAACAGAACCTGAAAGAGCTCTTATTGCAGGGCATTCTGTCATAAAACATCATCAGTGCTAATGTGCTTAAAATCTTCACCTTAAGTTTTTAGCAAACATAATTCTAAGCCAAGATTTAGTGAGATACTTTTCATATTAGAAAGTCTGTGATAGAGAATAATTCTGTCAATTTACAACCTACTGTTTTATCCCCCCTAATTTTGAATAAAATAAGAACAAGAGATGGGTACATACATTTCTCATGTGGAAGAGAGCTGTTCATATGAGAGTGGTAACTTCTGTATGTTTTATGCACAGTAGTCAGTACAGTCTCAACATTCACTCCTTCAGAAGTTTACTGCTAGGTGGAGCCACAGGTAAGGAGAGCATTCTTGTAAACCACAAAGAAGCACTTAAGTCATTACATGTAACAGTTTCCTTGCGAGATCTGTTTTTGCACTGAATATGTTAAACAGCTTGGTTTTTCTATGTATCACAGAACCCCTTACAGGAATGCAATATTGTCACACTTTTGCTGAAAAAGCATTCAGTGTTTTTATGCTTACATTTAAGGCAGGTGCACTGCAGAGAATGTGAATTCCTTGACTCCGAAATCACCAGACTACAAGACTCTGTTACAGAATCTAACAAGGGATTACGTGAAAAGGTTTCGCCCGGTGAAGACACCAAATAAGGCCATCAACATTTATCTTGACCTGTCTGTCTATGCTGTCCTTGACCTGGTGAGTGAAGGAATAAAGCTATAAGCTAATCATCAGCACTCAAAACGGAAGAAATTACAGCACAGCTTTTTAAAACTTCCATGATGCACAAGTTAACTTTTCTTTTTTTGTAATTAGATGAACAGTAGATTGTTTTAAGGGAAGGCCTAAACTATGACATTTTGAAGAAAATTGATCTCTGGCTCAGACCCCAGAGTTGTGCTTTAGGTAGTGGTTTGTGCAGGCATATGGCTCAACCTGTTAGCACAAGAAATCTGGACAAAGCTAGAAATAGTGGGGGGACAAAGGCACAAAAATAGGGACAGCTTTTAAATATTGGTCTTGTACACTTAGAATGTTGCTAGAATAAAATATGTTGTGTTACCATGCATTTTCTGAAAGATATAAAGCCAGAAACTCCATTCTCTGTCATTATTTAGTGACTTCAATCTTCAGTGACTTGCTAGAAAATGACAGATGGAGGCCAAAAAATATGAGGCAAAAATCTGGGCATTGTACAAAAATCAGGACAGCTGAGAGGTATATAGTGCAGGACAGGGAAACTGTGCCATCAAAAGTATTCAAACCAAGGACCAAGCCCTGTTGGCAAAGGGTAATTCAATCTTTTTGTTGCTCAGGTTTGAGCAGCTTGAGCAGCAGTGGGAGTTTATTATTTATTTATTTTTACATTTGTTAACCGGGTTAGTCTGTCTGGGTTCTTAAAGCCCTTTTTCAGCAGAGACCCGAGGAGAAACCCCCCCCAAAAAAAAAAAAAACAAACAAAAAAAAGTTTTAAGCAAACAAATAGTAAGAACAAAGATAAACACAGATCACATGTTAATAATACATACTTCTGAAGTAATTACATAACATGCAATAAAGGAATATACAGAATGGATGAAACTACAGTACAATACATATATGGAAATTTTCTCATAGTATGGCAAGAAACTAAGCAGGAATATGGTAAGACTAAGGTCAGTACATTGCTGAACCAAGGTACTAGGCATGAAGTAAGTAAATATACAGATAAAGGTGTGTGAACTTTGGAAG
>NC_056731.1:1853824493-1853889493 GCF_019279795.1 Protopterus annectens
GGGTCTAATGAGTGATGAGTAGAGGGAACAATGACCTCTTTTTCTGGATGAGAAACCTTTTGTGATGAGGTGTGCCACGTAGAAGGATTTCCTGACTACTGTGGCGATGTGATTATCAAAGGAGAGACTACTGTCCACCTGTGTCCCAAGGTCTCTTATCACACCTTCGGTGTTAAGTATACTACCGCCTATGTTGTAGTTCATGGGTACAGAGTTTTTACCAAAGGGGATGACAATGCACTTTTTGGCACTGAGCTTGAGGCCATGGCTTTGACGCTAGGCATCTGTCTCAGTGAGGCCCTTTTGTAGGATGTCCACATCGTTAGGAGTTTCGATTATGGCTCCTAGTTTGCAGTCATCTGCGAACTTCATTAGCCAAAGACCTTCTGTGTTAGCCTGTACTTCAGAAAAGTAGATATCAAACAGGAGAGGACCCAGGACTGAACCCTGTGGTACTCTCCAAATCTGACTTCAGACCAGTGACAAGTAGTCTGCTACTTTCACAGTGTGGGTTCTGTCAGTGAGCCAGTTGGCAACCCATCTTGTGACATGGGGATTTATACCTAGTTTAGTGAGTTTATCTATAATTCCATTGTGGGGGATGGTGTCGAAAGCCTTGGCAAGATCTAGATAGGCTGTGTGAACCACCTTACCCTTGTCTACGGCTTTGGTGACTGCTTCAAAGAAGTCTATCAGGTTTAGGAGACATGATCTGCCTTTTACAAACGCGAACTGGGTGGGGTCCAGAGTTTGGAGATTACCAATGGCTTTGTTTATAAGTTCCATGATGATACTTTTCATGGCCTTGCAGACCAGGCTCATCAGGCTAATGGGGCAGTAGTTCCCAGGGTCCGTGGTGGCTCCCCCCTTGTGGAGTGGGATAACCTTTGCTGTGCGCCATTCAGCAGGCACAAAGCCTGAGGTGAGGCTATGATTGAACATGGTACTTAGGTGGGGTGCCAGTTCATTCTGTAGTTCATGTAGAATGTATCCTGGGATGTTGTCTGGTCCCACGGATGCTGTGTTCTTGGCTTTGGAGAGTGTGGTTTTTACCTGTGCAGCCATGATTGCAGGAACTTTGCATTTTTCCGGTATAGAGATGATGGGCTTTTTAGGAGGTGAGAGGGGGGTAAAGTTAGCACTGAACCTATCTGCCAGTATGTTGGCAATATCAGTTGGGTCTGTATATTTAGTGCCATTGTTCTGTAACTCAGAGCAGATCTGAGTGTTGCCATTGAGATTCTTGATATAGCTATAGAGTGCTTTGTGGTTGTCTTTAGAATTGGTGGCAATTTTGTTTTCGTAACTAGCTTTGGAGGATTTTATCAGGGATCACAGCTTCTTACTGAGGCTGACTAGGGAGCTCCTCCACCAGTGGGATTTTACTCTCTTTTGCAACAGTTTCTTCCTTATGTTTTTGTTAAGTTCTTTCAGCTCATTTACTGTACCTAATTATCAATGTAACTCTGTTGGAGCTTTTCTCCCCGGGCCTCCGCTGAAAAAGGACATGTATCCAGTCGGACCATCCCGGTTAACAAATGTAAAATAAATAATAATAATAAATAAAATTCTGTTGTACAGTTTGTTTATGGCAGGGGACCACCAGATTGGCTTCCTTTTTTTGGAGGCTAGCATCTTGGTTTTGTTTGGGATAGCACGATCCATGCACTCATGTAAGTGCATATAAAGTGCAATTGTGTAGGATTCAGTAGTCGTAACTGTATTGTCCATCTGCATGTGTGTCATGAAGTTCACCACTTCTGTCTTAAGAAGCATGAAGTTGGTTTTGGAGAAATTTTTTTACCATGGTTTCCTTAATGGGGGGTGGGTTCAGGATGTGGATATCTAGGGTGATTAGCTTATGGTCGGATCGGACCAATGAGGCGTTGACTTCAGGTGTGAAACACCGGTCACTCATGTTGGTAATGACTAGATCTAGGATATTGTTGCCCCTGGTGGGGGTGTGGATAGGTTGATCCAGGGCACTGGAGTTTATGAATTCCAGAAAGCGTTGAGCAAAGGAGTTGGTACATGAGTAGTTTTCCCAGTTAATAGTGGGATAGTTGAAATCGCCCATTATTAGGGTGTTTGGTTGAACCCTAATATTTTCCAGTACATCAAGAAATGAGGAGCGGGAATCCTGGGGCATGGTGGGTGATCTGTAGCAAGCTACAATTTGGATTGAAGTTTTGCCCAGAGTTAGTTGCAGTTGGATAACCTCGGCTGCATTAGGCTGAGCAACTAGCCTGGAGGTGTGGATATCCTTAATGAATATGGACACACATCCGCCTTTGGTGGTGTTCCGGTCCAGGTTACATGGCCGAAACGTGTGGTATGAGTTATAGCCTGGTAGTGCAGGGGTGCTCTCTGGAGCCTTGAACCAGGTCTCAATCATTGCACAGATATCGATGTTCTCCATTTTAAGGAGTGCCTCGTGAGTGCATTTTGAGATTTAGACTTCTAGCATTGAGTAGCATCACCCTCAATTTTTGCTTGCCTGTTCCTGTTATGGTGGTGAATTTGTCATTTGAACCTTGCCTAAAAAAGGCACTATAGGGGCGGCAAGAACCTTAGCCAGTATCCGGAATCCCAGGGGTGACAGGTGCAGGCCATCTCTGGCAAAGCATCGTGGTCTGTTGACCATGTCATCCCAGGCAGACAGATACTGGATCCCTTTAGAATGACACCAGAAGCTTAGACAATTGTTGAAGTCAATCATTTTGTCCTTGTACTGGGCATCATTCTGCGTGATGGCAGAATGCTACTCAGGGCTAGGGTCATACCTGCCTGGGCTACAAGATCGGAGAGCTCTTCCTTGTCTCTTTTCATGTAGTCCAGGGAGGTACATCTCAGGTCGTTCACACCAACATGGACAGTGACAGAGTCATATTTGTACTTGTTGTGGAGTGACCTGAGTGCGTGGGTTATGTGGCGGATCCTGGCACCCGACAGGCAGCTGACAGTAACCTTCTCCTTGTTTAGTCTGGTGAGTGGGACATCAGTGTGCCTGACTATAGAGTCACCTATGACTAGTGTGTTGGGTACATTGTTTTGCCTTATTGGCTGTGGTTGAGTGGCACACTGAGTCTGCAGGCTATGTGTCATTTGGGTTGTGTTGGGGGGGTGGAGGTTGCTTGCATTTCTGCTTCGGATGTCTCTGTTGCTTGTGCAGATTATTATTGAGAGCCTCTGCAAATGTTTTTTTGTTTCTATGTGTGGATTTTGGTGGTGTAGATTTAGTGAGACTATGTGATGAGTGTGGTGTGGTGCAAGTGTTTACCTTCTCCTCTTGACTGTCAAGTTCAGTCTTGATTGGAGAGAGCTTTGCCTCCCGTTTGGCTAGATAAGTGCATCTCTCACAGGTTGTAGTGTTGGGTGGTAAGAGGAGAGTGTTGTCTGTGTACATGAGGCAATTTCTACATTGCCCCAAGATGCCCAGATTCATCAGATAGACAGGAGAGAACACTGGAAGCTGACCCTTGGACTTGCCTGAATAAAGAACTATTTTATTCTAGATAAGTGAGGAAAGCGAGTACAAGAGCTGTTTTTCTCTAAGCAAGTGAAAAGTACCAAACTGTTTTCCTCTAGGTAATGAGGAAGGTTGAGTGCTGTAGTAATTTAGTAGGTTATTTAGTGCTTACAAGTTCTGAACAAGTGCTGATCACGAATAAGCAAATTTAAGTGCTAAAACTAAGAATCTGTATCTGGACTAAACTAGTTACAGGAAAGGGGGGAAACAAGTGCAACTGTGGGCTTTTAAATCAGAAAATTGAGAGAGATGGAAAAACTGTCCAAATGGCCAATAACTACAATTTCTGGGCCAGAACCACTCCCTATGTGGTAGATAGGTTACCTAGTGCTTACCACTCCCACTGATAAGCTAGAAGGCTTCCCTCCAACACAGAAAGCTTGGGGGGCTCAGAAGCTTACATACAGTCCTGGATACAGCAAATCTGAATCTGGACTACACTAGTTACAGGAAAGGTATTTATATATATATATATATATATATATATGTATACAGGAAAGTAGCTAAAACAGCAGTCAAAACAATTCAAATCAGTGCAAGCTAGCACACTTGAGTATGTAGCAAAGTTAGACCAAGCAGTGTAAAAAATGCAGTTAAATTAAAAATGACTAAAAACAAGTGCAGAAGGAGTCTATTGGGTAGAATGAGGTAAAGAGATGGGATTGGGGGGACTGTCCCAGATCAAATCTACAGTGGGGGCGGGCAACTGCAAAAGCCTCCAAATTTAAACAACACAGGAATAGGGAGGGTGGGTATGGGAAAACCAACACCTTCAGCAGAGATCTGAAAAACTATACAGGGAAGCAAAAATAACATTGCACAACTCTGAAGTCAGCCAACAATGATATAAAATTAGTCAAACAACAATTGCCAGTACACAACTCTGAAGTGCCACAAAAATATACTCAGCTCTGTATATCTCCAGATGGTTTGAAGAGTACTCTGTCAGGACACAGGAAAGCTCCAGCAATGATATGCAGACGTTTTTACTAAGAGGGTCTAATTTTATGCAAGTAATTAGGGTTGCCACCTTTTCAGCGGGCCAAAGTGGGACATGGGGGTGTGGCCAATATGACACTGGCCACACCCTCTAACATGACATCACCACCGGAGCGGTGAAGGAGATGCTGTTATGGGTGTGATGGATGGCTGCTGGAGTGGCTAGCTAGCTGGCTGCAGGAGTGGCTGGTTGGCCGGCTGCTGAAGTGGCTAGCTGGCCGGCTGCTGGAGTGGCTAGCTGACTGGCTGGCCAGTTGCTGGAGTGGCTAGCTGGTTGGTGGGAGTAGCAGCTGGATGGATGAATGACTGGATGGATGGCTGGCTGAATGAATGGATAGATGGCTGGATGAATGGATGGATGGCTGGCTAACATGCTCTAATTGCCTCTACACAAACACATATATGTGTGTGTGTGTGTGTGTGTGTGTGTGTGTAATTTTACTTATTTGGCTTGCAACTAGGAAATTAAATGAAAACTTGAATAAATATTTATGTAAATGATTTGGATGCAGTCAGACTGTGAATCTTAAAATTTGTTTTGATGATTGGTTATATTGCTTTTTTGTTTGTACAAGTAATTCTGCATTATTTTTAAAGGAATGATAGTCGTTTCAGTTCTACAAAATGATTTGAGTCACGGGGAAAAGACAATTTCCACACTATTTCAATTACGTTTTAAAACTTGAGTTCATAATATTACACGCTAGTTGAGTGACAGTACTGTATTTGATAGTAATGCGTTTTACAGTTTGACTCTCAGGACTGATCTTATTTATTTATTTAACTCTGTTTACTGCAGTAGAGCACAGATCAAACTTAACCAACTGAATATGCTCAGATCGCTTAGTGCAAGAGTACATGTAGCTGTCAGTAAATCGGAGAACAGAAACAAGGTTGTAACCAGGCATACTCAGTGTACTCAAGCAAATACGTTTTAATGGACAATAATTAGAAAATGCAATGGCTTACAGAGGTCAGATGTTGCTAAAAAGTATCCAGACTAACACCTACAAAGTTATATATATATATATATATATATATATATATATATATAGAGAGAGAGAGAGAGCTTAGAAAATATACCCATTTGAGAAAGGGACTACTTTTACTACTGGAAAGGACAACAACTTTAAAATGTGATTGTTTCTTCAGTATCCGAGGAGCAGCATTTGGAGAAATATACAGGTTTTAAACATGAGGTTTGCTGTGAGTACAAAATGAAAATACATTGCTACATACAACCCTTAAAAATCTACTACAGATCTCTTGTCACAACTTTTTCTGCATGAATGATTGGCTGGTTGAATGAATGGATGGCTGGCTGGTTGAATGAATGAATGGATGGCTGGCTGGTTGAATGAATGGATGGATGGCTGGCTGGATGAATAGATGGATGGCTGGCTGGCTGGTTGGAAGAATGGATGGATGGCTGACTGGCTCGTTAGAAAAAAAAAAATCTCGTTTTTTTTTTAGCGGCTGTAGAAGAGCTTAAAACAAAGCGCTCCTACAGCCGCGATCTTTGCAGGGCTCTTCCTGCCCCAATCCCCACCCCTTTCATGAATTGCAGCCAATTGCTGCACGAATTACAGCACCCGGACCTAACAGGCAGCAGCTTTGCCTGCAGGTCCGGGTTGGTGATGTAACTGAATTGCCGTGGAAAAGCCAGAAGTAATTGCGGCTTTTCCACGGCAATTCAGTACAATTGAAAAGCGGGACTTTTCAAGTCCCACTATTTTCCACATCAGGCCACGGGATGAGGCAGCTCAACACGTGAGTGTCCCGCTGACATCGGGACGGTTGGCAACCTTACAAGTAATCCTTGAGATGGTCAGATAACACAGAGGATGTATTTCCAGTATTTTGGGAGAGGAGACAGTATGGCAGTTGGTCTGAAATTGGTTGGCTCAGTGGAGTTTCCTCCTTTATGAAGAGGTACTACAACAAATTTCATCCAAATTTCAGAGACCTTACCTTCTTTTATGGATCTATTAATCATGATAGATATGGGGTAAGCTAGATATGTAGCTGCATGTTTAAGGAATAATGGAGGAATGTTATTAGCTGAGGGTGAACTAGGTTTTAGCTTAGTTAAGAGCAACTTGATATAAGAGGTGGGAACAGGTGATAGTGAGAATGAGGGTGAGAGGTGAAGCAGAGGTGGATGAAGATGTAGATGGATTGAAAGAGGTGCGGGTGGAGAAGTTAGTTACAGTTAAGTTTTCAATGGTTTTAATGAAGGACTTATTAAGGAGGGTTGCTATTTCCAGAGGAGTCTTTGTCAGAATAAGGTGTGAGTGGGGTAGGAGTACCAGGTGAGAGAAGTTTATTGATAGAGTTGCAGAATTGTTTAGGATTACAGTGGGGATTGTTAAGTGAGGACTGGTAATAGTTATTTTTATCAAGATTGATTTGTTTCTTAGCTTTCCTTCTAATTTCCCTGTAAGAGATAAGGTTGGAAGAAGTATTATTGCCTTTCCAAGTTTTCCAAGCTTTATCTCTGGTCTTCATGAGTGTAAGGGTAGTTGTTAGCCATGGGGCATATCTGAATTTGATGCAAGTTTTCCTAATGTGGGCAAGGGAGTTGAGGATGGATAGAAAGGTGTTGTTGAAGTGTAGGACTGCTTCACTGAAAGTGAGATTAGAGAGAAAGGATCAGTTTATAGTAGACAGGAGTTGATTTAGTGAGCCAGGAGAATGGCTAGATAGATCACTGGTCACCTTATGTTATTGTGCTTTATGCAGGTATTCAGAGTTTCTGTGAGCTAGTAAAGGTAGGTGGTCACCTAATGTGTCTGGTAGAGTGGTTGGATTATGGTAATGTTGGGGGTGAGATACTAGTATTCAGTCAATAAGTGAACCAGTAAAGGAAAATTTATGAAGGTGGGTAGGAGAAGAGATGAGCTGTGTGAATCCATACAGGTTGAGAGAGGTAGCAGGTGATTCTTTATTGATCTGCAGCCAGTCAGTATTGACATCTCCTAGCATGATGGTTTCATAAGGGATAGTTTTAGATATCCAGGATAAAAAGTGTTCTAAAATGGGGACATTATTTCCAGGAGGGATAGAAGTTGATGCAATGGCAATTTCTTTATGGTGGCTAAGTTTAAAGTTGGCTACAATTATCTCAGCTGGGAGAAAGTCAGATATGGGAAAAGAGATAGGGGAGACACAGGCAGTTGAAATACATGGGCAAGACTGCTTTTCAGTTTATAGCATCTTACAGACCACCCTCTCAAAGTCAGGAATCCCACTCGGCTTTCCTGAAGACATTGGAGAACATGAAGATCTCTCCGAACACCATCATATTGGGCGACTTCAACTACCCAAACATTGACTGGGAGCACTACTCAAGCCCCAGCACCTTAGCCCAAAGGTTCCTGGAAATTATAAACTCAAATGCTATGGAACAACTAGTCACCACTCCCACAAGAGGTGACAACATACTAGACCTGATCATTACCAACATGGGGACTCTATGCTCCACACCAGAAGTATATCCCTCATTGGTAAGATCAGACCATAAATTAATTTCACTGGATGTCCACATCCCGACCCCACCCCAAGCCCAGAAAACCACAGTGAAAAACTTCTCAAAAGCGAACTTCTCACTTCTCAAAACCGAAGTGGAATCCTTCAAGGCCCCAGGGCCAGTGGAATCCTATATAAACGCATTCTACGGACATCTCCAGGAATGCATGGATCATGCTATCCCAAACAATACCAAGACCCAATCATCCAAAGGCAGGCGTCCAGTCTGGTGGACCCCTGCCATAAATAAACTGTACAACAGAAGGAGGAAGCTACTACATGATAGAGCAAAATCCCTAATAGGGAAGGCATCTCTGATCAGTACTAGCAAAAAATTATGATCCCTCATAAAATCCTCCAAGGCCAGCTTCGAGAGAAAAATTGCACAGGACACCAAAGACAATCATAAGGCTTTTTCAGTTATGTTAGGAACCTGGGATGCAACTCCCAGACTTGTTCTGAGTTGATTCTAAACGACAAAAATACACTGAACCCACAGACATCGCCAATATCCTGGCAGACAGGTTTAGTGCAAACTCCCAAAAGAGCAAGTATCTATCCCGGCAGAGGGCTGCCTCCCAAACATCTCTGATGCTCAGGTGAAGGCTGCCCTCTCCAAAGCAAAAAACACTGCTTCCATGGGACCAGATGGCATCCCAGGTTGCGTCCTACATGAACTCCAAGAGGAACTAATCCCTCAAATAAAACAGCTATACAATCTCAGCCTCACTACAGGATATGTGCCCACAGAATGGCGTACAGCAACAGCGGTCCCACTCCACAAAGGTGGAGCCTCTACGGACCCTGGAAACTATCGCCCCATAAGCCTGACTAGCTTAGTCTGCAAGGCTATGGAGAGGATCATCATGGAGCTCATAAACAAAGACATTGGGGACCTACAGACACTAGATCCTACCCAGTTCGGCTTTGTCAAGGGCAGATACTGCCTTTTGAACCTGGTTGACTTCTTCGAAATGGTCACCAAAGCCATAGATGAAGGGAAGGTAGTCCACACAGCCTATCTGGACCTTGCAAAGGCATTTGACACAATACCCAACTCGGGCATCATAGATAAGCTATCCAGCTTAAATATAAACCCCTATGTCACAAGATGGGATGCAAACTGGCTCAAAGACAGAACCCACAGAGTGAGAGTTGCTGGAGCCATGTCAGACTCGAAACCGGTCACAAGTGGTGTCCCACAGGGTTCTGTCCTGGGACCACTCTTGTTCGGTATATACTTTTCCAAGGTACAGGCAAACGTGGGAGGACTATGGCTCACCAAGTTTGCAGACAACTGCAAACTGGGTGCCATAATTGACTCTCCAGCTGACATAAACATCCTTCAAAAAGGTCTCTCAGAGACAGATAACTGGTGCCAGCGCCATGGTTTAAAGCTAAATGCCAAAAAATGTATAGTCATACCTTTTGGCAAAAACAATGTGCCCACAAATTACCACATAGGGGGAAACCCATTAAGTACAGAGAAGGTTATTAGGGACCTGGGGACCCAAGTTGATAGCAATCTCTCCTTTGAAAACCACATTGCCAAAGTGGTTAGAAAGACCTTCTACATAGCCCACCTCATCACGAAGGGTTTCACATCTAGATCAAGAGAGGTAATCGTGCCCCTTTATTCATCCCTGTTCAGGCCCATCATAGAATACAATGCCCCTTTTGGGATGTACCTTACCCGACACCTGCAGCAACTAGAAAGACTCCAAAAGTATCTCACCAAGAGGATCAAGGGTCACAAACAGATGCCATATGCTGCTCGGTTAAAAAAACTCCAGCTCTTCTCAGTTGCATACCGCCTACTTCGAGGCGATCTATGCCTGACATACAAAGCTATGTCAAATCCAGAATTAATGGACATGCTCCACCTCAGTAAATCTAAATCCCTTAAAGCCACACACTCGAGGGACTTGAACCTCAGCACAGAAATAAATAGAACTTGCTGGAGGGACAGGTTCATAACTCAGAGGCTCCCTTCGCTCTGGAATAGAATTCCAGTTCATGTGAGGCAGAGCACCTCACTGAATCTCTTCAAGAAGAATCTCGATAGGTGGATGGGAGATCGTAGGTTTGTCCCAGGGATTACTCCTGTGTCACTATTAGACAGAGGCACAGTAAACTAAACCTTAAAAAGGGCACAGTATACTCAAATCAAGGGGTGGCGTAAGCCATACAGAATCGGGCTAGGCTTATAATTGCCCCAGGGCGGATAGCCTAGTATGAACCTATGATTGCAACTCCCCCTCCTCTTTTTGAAAGTCTGTCATGCCTGAGGATATTGTAGCTAGGGGGAAGAATTTCAGAATTAGAAATACTTGGTTTTAACCAGGTTTCACACAAGGTAAGTATGTTTGGGTTATGTTGAGTGATCCAAGTGTGACGACCGTGCCCTGGCCCAGCAATCAAGGAGCCTCAATCCTCACCACTAACACCACGGAGGTCATCTCCTAGAAGAGGAAAGGATAACTAATACACACAGTAAAGTACAATTTCCCTTAAGTGCACACAGAGATCAGTCAGTCTGGGGCTGGTTGCTCCCTTGCTCACCAGGTCCCCAATAAGACTCCCCACTGGCACAGCTGTAGGGTCCAGGTCTCAGCCTAGCT
Source organism: Protopterus annectens (assembly GCF_019279795.1). NCBI lineage: Eukaryota > Metazoa > Chordata > Ceratodontiformes > Protopteridae > Protopterus > Protopterus annectens. The sequence continues at coordinate 1,853,835,171 of NC_056731.1, forward strand.
GGGCAAGCTAAAACCTCCATTACCCTCTCTGTCCAACCAGTGCTTCGTGTCCCTGCCCAAGTAGCTGACACAACACACACACACACACACACACACACACACACACACACACACACACACACTTTGAGAAGAGGTTATATAACCACACAGACCCTCTTGGGAAAAGGATGGCACAGGTTCTCCAGCTGTGCCCCTATTACCCAGACCATACAGTAGTAATTTCTGCCACCACCCAGCTAATAATCAGCTACTGAAAGGCCCTTAAAAGGGTGTCCAATTGTTACTATGCAATATTATTATCCAGTTGGTAATGTGTCTATTCAGTCTAGGCTTAATTTGGAGTGACTTAGACAGTAAAAATCTGTAAATATGTAATGTACTTTAGAAGTTAAATTATCTCTACATAAACCAGACACAGGTAAAGGTTTTAAAATATTTAATAATAAATAATTAAAACACAAGACAAAACTACTACAGTACAATGCTATTGAAGTTCAGAGATCACACAGAAACTTAAAACAATATTATAGGTTCATAGGTTCATAGGTAGGTACTAGGCTATTGGCCCTAGGGCCTATATAAGCCTAGCCAAACGGTATCTTGGCTTTTGCCACCCAAGAAAATTATTTTCCTGTGGCCCTGTCAAGCAGAGCCACAGAAGTTCTAAATGTAGCTATTCCTAAGAGAAATCACAGTGCTATAATCCTCCTTACATACATAAAGAGCAAGTAGTGCTGGGTTAGATGTCCAAGATCAAAATGCTTATAGTCTCTCACTGAACAATAGTTTTTAAACGCTCACCAACAGCTCTGTTGTGGCCCTCCCAAATTAGATCATTGTGACACTTAGGTTTTCTCAGGCCACAAACTGCATTATTTTGCAAGCTAACACCTGCTCTGGAAACTACTACAACACAAGGCATTTCACATACACACTCGAGCAGAAACCAGAGCAATAAAGCACCTTCCATATGTAAATTCTGGCCCTTAACTTTAACCTTAAAACAATGGGCATGAAACCTTCATCCAGACCCACTTGAGCAGACTTGTAAAACGTGAGAGATTCATATCTTTTCAACTTCTAAAGACACATTTGAAATGCTTAGCTTGGTTTTCCTTACAGCAGATGGCAATGTTGCAGCAATCTTGAAGTTCACATTTTACAGTGTTTTTTTCCATTTAAAAACACAAGCCTGTATTTTACATTTATTTATACAGTTGATAGAATTATGTATAAATTTCTATTTGACTAGGCTGGCAGCCTTCACCCATCTTCCTCCAATCTTCACACCAAGCATGAAGTGTGTTTTTTTTAACTATACTTTGAATATTTATAGATGAGGGTGTGTGTCTTTTTTGGGGAATAGTATTAGTAATGTATGATGGAGAGGTGCAAGAGAGCACAGAGGTGGTAGTGGTATTGAAAGTATTTTGTGGAGAATTGTTAGGTCCTGGGTTGGGGTGGATGTCTCCTGATAGTAACAGGTTGGATAATATGAAATTGATTATTGGAGAGAATGGGTGCATGTATGGATATTTGTTTTTGTGGTCGCCATCCTGTTTAGGTGTAAAGAAGTATTTGAATCTTTGTGTGGCAATAATGGTGAAGTTAGATAGGGAGGGGGAAATGTGAGTAAAGGTAGATGTGTTGTGGTTTGGAGATAAAGTGAGTGTGGGTGATTTGGTGTGTATAACAGTAGTGCTTTGATAGCATGTGAGAACTGAGAGAAAGAGTAATGTAGTTGAAAGAAGAAGGAAAAATAGTATATTAAGAATAGTAGGCATATTAGTAGTAGTGTGAGATAGATGAGATTGTTAGTTCAGAGGGTGATGAAAGACTATAGGAATGGTGTAAGAGTGTGAGTACTAAGGGGCTGGGGATTTAAAGAGGTGTGTGTGTTGTGTTGTATGGCTAGTGAAGTGGGTGGAGGAGGTGTGGGTAACTATAAAGGAAATTGAGTCAGGGGTGGACGGGAATGGGGACAGGGTAGGTGAACGAAGTGAGCGATAGCGAGGGCGAACAGAGCGGGCTGCACAAAACCAAATGGAACTAGCCCAGGAAAATCCAGATGGAACTAGCCCAGGAAAATCAATCAGCCAGGTTACTTAAGGTGTATGGTAGTTTGCAGTACTTTTACTGTTTGCGAATAACTTCTGTATCCCTGGGTTTGGTTGTTATTAGCAAATGTGTAGGTTTTTCTCCACTTGGTTTCCCCACTCAAACTTTTTAAGTTGCTTCCAGTAAGGAGTAACAGTCGCAACCTGTGAGTTTGATTTATTTTAAAAATGCTCAGTGAGACCTAAAAGCAACTGGTGATTGATTTAGAAGTAATGTTGCCACCTAGTGGTGTAGCTTGGAACCAAGTCTACACTGGAGTTAGATTTCATCTACAGGTATTAAGTGATCTGTCTTAGAACAAAGTGGAACATCATCCCAAATGTATTATTTATTTCATTCTTTTAACTGGATAAACCTTTCTGAGGCAAAGACTCCTTTACATGGTGATCTAGGAATAAACGCATCATATTACAAACAAAATGATCCACACATTCCAGGTACATACCACTGGCAGATATAAATGAAAGCAGCAAGAATCATTTAAGACTTGCTTGCTACAGAAGTTACATGGGAACTGTTTGCAACTAGATACTGCTGCAGATAAATGCAGAATGTCTGTTACACATGTTAAGGATGCTTGGAATATGCAAACTAATGAGTATTTCAGAGGAAGGCAACTTTTTTTTTTTTTCTTTGGAGCACACTGCCAAAGTTCATGACTTCTACTCTGTCAAGATATTTGGTTGCTAGGCAGATAAATGAGACAGGAGGTGAGGCTGATGATGATAGGATGCAACTATTCAGGGCTAGAAGTTACACAAACAGTAATTAATGTCAGTGGTATTGAATAAAATATTACAAGAGTCTACCACACACCATCATTGTCCTCTGTAGAGGATGAAGATTTCCTGACCAAACTACAGTATGTAAATATTAGTGAAAGCACAATCAATGGAATGGTTAATAACCCAAGCATTTATTGAATAAGCTACTCTGTATTAAATAAATATGTCCAAATATTAATTAACTGTATTAATCAAATCAGCTTGGTACAAAATATGCAGAATGCAACAAAGGGACAACAGTATCTTAGATACAATACTAACAAGTCTAGGGTTTTCTCTTCTCCACTAATGGTTATACCTTCTGTAATTCAGATCATGGCAAAACCTACTTATAGTACCCCCCATGGGGCTGCGTTTATGCAGGCATGTCCTGCTTGATTAGCAGGAAGGCTATCTTGGATATTTGCAACTTTTTGGATAAAACTGCATTTAAAGTTTCACTAGCACGATTTTAATTCATGCTGATATCTGTTACTCCAGCAACCTCCTCAGTTTATAAGAGCGGTATTTAAAATAAGCCACTGCTTCAGACTTCCCATCCTTCAGAAAATGCATGCTTACACAGAACCTGTTAATGTTCCTCATATTGATCACTGCTGCAGTCGTTTTAGCTGTGCGGGTTATATCCTGCCAAGGATATAACAGTTATCCAGCTTCCAAAGCTTCAAGACACCTTCCAAGCACCCAAACTGTCTGTCAGCTTGAGTTGATCTGACTAAAAGATAAGTTTGGGGACCAAACCCTTCAGGACTTCACTGTTGCGTAAGACTATACTTCTCTGAGGCTTTTTGAGGATTGATTGTTGGCTTGTGCTGTTCCTTTGCTGGGCATATAAGCTCCCTTTGGGGGAAAACCTTCCATTTAATATTTTTGTTTATTATTAATGCTTTCCTCTTCAGCAAAGTTATTTTAAAGCTTGGTGTTTGTGTTTTAATGGACTGTACTGCACATTTAAATGGGAGTGCTCTTTTTTCCTGTCAGTTTAAAAGTTGTTTAAAACAACTGAAATAATGTTTTTCTTTGGAAAATTAGTGTAAATGTTTCTTTGTTGGGTTGACAGTGTTTTAAAGTGCTTTTTACTGTGTTTGTCTGTGGAAAAAGTTACTTTTTAAGACTTTGTTTCTACCAGCTTTTACTGCTTATTTTTCATAGGAAAGAGGTACCGTTTTTGGCTTGACCATTGAACAAGCCATCAGTCCCACAGATGGTCCTTATGCCAGCCACAAAAAGGAAAAGTTAAACAAACAGCCTTTGCCATCATGCCTCAGCCACAGATGGCCGACTGTGTTTTGGCCATTAGTCATACCTCATACCACTCATCTTTTACCTTGGATCCCTCTTGTGTAGCATCTGTGGCCAATGTGACCTGGGGATTAGACGCATCTTCTTGAGGTCTCCCTCACTGGGCAAGGGAGAGCCACTCTTGTTGGTCCTGGGAGAAGGAACAAAGAAGGCTTCCCTTTTTATCAGAATTTTGTGCCCATCCCTGGGGAAGCTGCTGCTGCTGCCATTAATAACAATGTCTGTTTTAATTTTCCTGTCAAAAAGAAACAGGGAGCTAAACGTGTTTCTACTCTTCCTTAAATTTCCTTAGGCAGGAGTAGTTTTAATTCAGGCTATTGATCCTTGTAAAGTAGTTTCTGATAAAAGAGAGAGGGATACCTCCTTTCCTGAAGAGATTCAAGATTCTGAATTTAGATAGGAGGATGAAGGGAAATTATACAGCATTTTCTCTTCAGATTTTTGATTCAGACTCTGACGAAAGCTCAGTTTCTGACTCTCTCTGTGAGGGGTTCTCTTTCATAGAGTCATAGATTGTTACTAGGCTAATGACCCAGGCAGCTTTTCTAAGTCTATCCAAGTTTTTCCAAAAGAATGACGTCCTGTATTCAAATAGGACATTGAGGGCCAGATATTTATAAGCTACCTCTGTCCATAAGGGACATGGGTGCCTGGCCCAGTGTACATTTCCTATTCCCCCATCTACTTGTCTAAGTTGCACTTAAATTTGGTAATAGACAAACTCAGCTTTACATGGATGGGAAGCCTGTTCCATAGAAGTGGCAGTCTCTGGGACACACATCTGCCTCGCCAACATGGGTGCCTGGCCCAGTGTACATTTCCTATTCCCCCATCTACTTGTCTAAGTTGCACTTAAATTTGGTAATAGACAAACTCAGCTTTACATGGATGGGAAGCCTGTTCCATAGAAGTGGCAGTCTCTGGGACACACATCTGCCTCGCCAACATGTTCTAAGTCACAGAAAAAAATTCAGGTCCCTTGGCCTTGTATTTCTGGTGCTGTATGACTTACAAATGTGGAGGGGTTAAGTTTGGGTTTTGCAGATGCCTTGTAAACCAGGCATAAATCACTCCTCAGCAATCTGTTGGAGACCGAGTAGAGGAAAAGGACTTTAAGGTCCTCTGCATAAGGCAGGTTTGTTATGCCTTGTGTTCTTTTTTGTTTGGAACCTCTGATGTTGCTCTAGTTGCTGCATATGCCTAGTCCGGTACATACTAAAGGGAGTATTGTACTCTGATTGGTCTAATAAGGGCAGAGTACAGTGGGATAATGACCTCTGGACCTAGATGCTGTGACCTTACTTATAAGTTGTGCCACATAAAAGGATTTCTCACCACTGTGGTCATGTGCTGGTCGAAGGTAAGGCTACTGTCTATGTGCAAACCCAGATCTCTGCCCACTGGGTCAATCTGTAGGGGCATATTATCCACATGGTAATTAGCTGGGATGGTTGACTTCCCAAAAGGCACACTTATGCATTTTTTGGCATTGAGTTTAAGACCATGGTATTGCCACCACTTGTTAGTCAGCAATAGGCCTTTTTGAATGATAATAACCCCACCTTGCAATCATCTGCAAACTTAGTCAGCCATAAACCTTCAGCATTTGCTTCCACTTTGGAAAATACATGCCAAAAAGAAGCGGATCCATTACCGAGCCTTGGGGGACTTCACTAGTGACTGACCTCTTGGTGGAGGTGGCCTCATCTATTTTGACCTCCTGGGTCCTGTTGGTGAGCCATATGGCTGTCCAGTGTGTGTAAAAGCGTTTACACCTAATTTAGTGAGCTTGTTTATAATGCCTGAGTGGGGTATTGTATCAGAAGCCTTGACCAGGTCAAGGTAAGCTGTGTGCACAATCTTGCCCTCTTCCATATCTTTGGTGACCCTCTCAAAGAAGTCCATGAGATTTAATAGGAATGAGCTTCCTTTAACAAAGCTGAACTGTGATGGTTCCAGTATTTGCAGGTTACTCATATTCTCGTTTATCTTGTCCATGATCTTACATGTGAGGCTTGTCAGACTTATGGGTCTGTACCCAAATCGGTATTCCTGGGCATAAAACTTGACTGTAGGCTCCAGATGAAAAGTGATTCAAGTGGACCAGAGAGGTCATGTTTCATGCTGTTTAATAAGCAACCCATGATGTTATTGGGGACCTTTGATGTAGTGTTTTTTGGCCTTGGAAAGTGCATTGATGGCCTGTTCCCTAGTTATGGTGGGGGACTATGGTATGTGGTATTTCCTTTGGACTATCAGAAGAGAGTGGGGGAGAAATTTGAGCTGAACCTGTAAGACATAAGGTTGGCAATGGCTTCTAGTTGAGTGTGGGTGATACCATTTATAGTAAGCTTTGCACTTTGTTGCGTATTTTCCTTGAGATTACAGACACAGCTGTAGGAAGCTTTGTGGTTGTCCTTTGCCTGAGAAGCAATTTTTTTCTTCATATTTTGCCTTTGAAGCATTAATGAGCCCTCTTAGCTGCCTGTTTAAATTGGTCAGGAGGCTGTTAGTATGTTGGGCTTTGTTCTTCCCATGCTTGGTCAAGATTTTTTTTCTTTTGTTGTATAACTGATTGATATTGTGATTTTACCAGGGTGGGGTTGTCTTTTGAGTTTGTCTTCTTAATACAAGTGGGCATGGTTTGGTCTATACAGCTATCAGTATGGCTGTACAGGGACTTTGAAATAGCTCAGCATATGCTATGGTGTTTACCTGGTTTGGAGGTGCTTGGAATTTAGCCAATGTATTGATTAATAAGGAGAGAGTAGCCTTGGAATAGTTCAGTTTTTGGTTTCACTGGGTCCTTGGATTTAATTTTTTTTTTTCAAGCAGTACTGCCTTATGATCAAATCGGATGTGCGTGGACATTACATTGGGTGAGGAATATCACTCCCCCATTTGTGAATACAAGATCAAGTATATTTGCACCCCTAGTAGGAGAATGGACCAGCTGTTTCAGGATGGTGGTATTAACACCATTTAGGAATCGCTGGGCTTGTTCATTAGAAGTGGCATAGGATTCATAATCTATAGAGGGGTAGTTGAGCTCCCCCACAAAGATCATATTGGGTTGAATGGTGAGGGACTCTAGTAAATTGAAATAGGTAGTATGGGTGTCCTGGTACATGAAGGGGACCCGTAGGTTCCAAGGATATGGTATGTGAACCTGTCTATATAGAGTTGCACATTTATGAGTTTCTGTGGTCCGTACACTTTAACTAGTCTGGATGTGAGGTTGTTTTTAATATAGACTGAGACTCCTCCACCTTTAATTCCGTCCTCTGAAGTACTTGGCCTAAAGGTGTAAAAGGTATTGTAACCTTTTACTGCCAGGGTACACTGAGCAACCTTAAACCATGTCTCCATCATTACACAGATGCCTACACTCTCCAGGGAGAAGGCTTGCAGGGAGTGGAGTTTCTTGTTAAAACTTCTAGCATTGAGCAGTGCCACCTTCAGATATTCAGGAGATTTATCAGTTTTGTATTGCTTAGAAAAGGCACTGTGGGGATGGAATAGGTCTTGCTTAGGGGGGATAAGTTCAGACCCTCCCTGGCATAGCAGCATGGTCTGTCAACCATATCCACCCAGGCCCTCAAATATTGTATCCCCTTGGACTGAAACCAGAAGTTAAGCCAATATAATTAGTTTCTGTTAGTAACGTGGCATCATCCTTGGAGAAGGTAGTATGCTGCTCAGTGCAAGGCTCTTACCTGCCTGAGATGCATAATCAGCGAGCTGTGTCATGTCTTGCTTCATATAGTCATGGGAGGTGCTTCTCAGGTTTATTAACACCCACATGGACTATGACAGAGTCATAGTCGTGTCTGTGGTTCAGTGACCTGCCTGAGTGACTTGACAGATCCTAGCCACAGAAAGGCAGCTAACCGTGACTCTGTCCTTACTCAGTCTGGTGAAGAAGACGTGCGTGTGTGTGTGTGTTTTAATTTCTCCAAGTCTTTTGTGTTTCTGATAACATAATGGGAATGGACCCCATTCCCAAGTCAAAGTATGATTAAAGATCATGAAATTAGTATCGTTATAATCTTTGATGTTGGCCAGAAGTGCTCTTCGCAACACCTGGAATGTGCCCAGCATTGACTCCTGAAATTCATACAGTTACATGTGTCGCTAATATATCTAAGTATGATTGTAAATTATTTTTTTATAAGACTTATTGTTCGTACTACTATTGGAACTCTGTGGGTATCCTTCTTCCACATTGCCCTTGTTTCTTCTTGCAAATCCTGGTTATTTTATGACTTTGTGTCTCTTTGTATGCTGTAGTCAATGGGTGTAGCAATTTCAGTAATCAGTGCTACTTTTGTCTTCTTTTCATGGACTACTATAACTGGTTTTCTCATATCTATTTTTTGAACTGTTGGTAATGGTTGATCCCATGTGATATAAACTTCATCATTTTCTATAATGCTTTGTGGCTCATGTTCCCAGTGTTTAACTACTTCAGTATTATGATATTTGCACAATCTCCTGTGCAACAGTCTTGCCACATTATAGGTTCATAGGATGATACTAGGCTATTGGCCTTTATAAACCTAGCCAAGAATTTTACCCATGTTCCCTCAAAGTCGGCACATGTTTTCCCAGTCCAGCAGGGACACAGGTGGGATCCCAGGGGTGTATTTTCTGTTTCCCATCCAGTCGTCCAGGTTTGTCTTAGAAGGCTAATAAGGTACTCTGCTTGACATGGAGAGGGAGTCTATTAGATAGATAGGTTTGTGTCCCAAAGACTCCCCCATCAGTGTACAGTCCTTCTGTCATTAGTATATCATAACCAGCAACAAGATGTATGACTGTTTCCAATTCTGTTTTACAATACCTACATTTGTCTGTTTCTCCCACATGGTTAATGGACTTCATAAACCATCATGTGCATAGTCGACTATCCTGGGCCACCGGTATTAAATGTTCTTATTTTGGTTTAAATTTCACCTTTCCTTAACCATTTCTATGTTCAGCCCTGATCAACATGAGGTTGTTCCCAAGAGTGTTTTATACTTGCAACTATATGCATTTTCCACAGCTATATGCATTTTACACGTCTTGCCTTCTCATCTCTAATCCTTCATCTTATGTTCTATTTTTTGTTTTTTGGCACATTCATTTGCTGCCTGATCTTTTATCTATTTCTAGTTTGAGTTCCATTCCTGCTTGACACTATTATGCTTCTGCTAAACTAAGAAGGAAAGTCCTCTTAGACTTACTTTCCTTATGTTTTAAAACTTGAGTCTTGTGAGGTTAGCAGATCTGTATGCAGTCCTATGATTGCAGATCTATAAATGTAATCAATTTTGAGGAGGCCCATTAGAGCAGGGAATATATACAGCCTTGATATACACTAATTTTTTATAAATTATGTGATAAGCATGTAGTATCCTTCTTGTTTTCCTCTCCAATTAATCCAGCACTTCATTCATAGATGTCAGCGCTGTTTCCAGTATTAATTTTAGTCTTCTGAAATATTCCTTACTAAGTTTTATTCGCATTTATTTTTTTGATCCTTCATTAATTCCCAAATATTTATACACTTATACACACCCTCATGCGTTTCTTTTATATCACATTCCTGTCCCAGGCTGATGTTTTCTTGGTGCTGCAGCTTTCCTGCTTTAAAGGTTGCTTTTGCACATTTATCATAATCAAATGCCATTCTTGTATTGTCTGAAAAAGTGGTGACCACTTGTAGTTGTGCTTTTAGTTCCTCATCTAATGAGCTATGTACAGTTTTAAATCATCCTCAAAAAGAATGAGAAGTCTTTATACTTTGTTGTTTTATGGGAACTAGATTGTAGCAATTGCCTAATCTGTTAAGTAGACAGCTTAATGGGTTAGAATATTCTCCTTTTAATTTTTATCCCTGGAATAATAATTTGTCCTGTATCATGGATTAACTACAAAGTGGTTTGTCACTGTTTCATGGTCGCTGTAATATAATCTATCAATGTAGGGTGTATATTTATTTATTGACATGTGTTGATTGGGAAAGTCCACTGGGCTTGAGACCCATTTTCAGTGGACGCCCAGGGAGAAAAGCTCCAAGTTACCTGAAAATCATTACATGAATTTGTAAGGAAACAAAATAAAATCTAATTATAAAGCAAGTGAAATAATACAAACAACTATCTAAATAGCAAATATGTTGTAAAAAGACACAATACAGTAACAATGGGGCTTTAGCATGTAGGAAAACTATACAGTTACAAATATTTAACAATACAGCTCAATTTTTTGGGGGTAGGAAAAGGGAAAGCTAGAATTAGAGAGTTAAACTTTAAAGGTAAGACAGATATCGTTAGAATCTTATAGCTACTTAGTGAGAATAAGTAGACTATAGGTGGCATATAGTTAATGGTAGTATTAAAAGTAGAAAGTGACAGAGACAAGAAAATGTGTTAAGATGGTTGTACTGATGTGTGGACTGTGATACTAAAGATTAGGGATAACTCATATGGTGTAACAGTATGACATATACAAAAGTATATTTGCTATGTGAAACAGCTAGATTAAGGAGGCTGTGGATATGTGTTGCATGTGCAGCTGGGGTTATCAGTGAAATGTTTTAGTTTTCTTTTAAAGGAGATTATGTTGTCTAATCCTGTAACTGATGATGTGAGGGTGTTCCCCAGCTTAGTTATGGAATGGGAATAGAGGCAGTCACCTGCTCTTTTGCTAGGTTTTGATACTTTAAGTAGGTGTTGTTAGAACGTACATATTTGGATGAGACGGTTTGAGACCTAAGGTTCAATTATATTTTTCAGGGAAGGGCAAGACTCTGGTTTATAAATGAGTTTATGGGCAAAGGTTCAATTATATTTTTCAGGGAAGGGCAAGACTCGGGTTTATAAATGAGTTTATGGGCAAAGGTAAAGTCGTGTGTTATGTAGGTAATGTCCAAATTCTAGCCAATTTAGTTCTTTAGTGGCCTGGCAATGGTGGGTGCGATTTGGTTGGGCTGATGCAAATTTTGCAGTCTTATAATAACAGGACTATAGTTTGTGTTGCAAAGAGTTGTGGAGATTGGTGAAGATAGGAGACCCAAATAGTAAGGTTGGAAGGAGAAGACTTTTTGAAAGTTTTATTCTGATGGATTTGTCTAAGTATTGTTTGTTTCTGTAAAGTTTGCCTAATTTGAAGCAAGTCTTTTTTATTGCATTATTGATATGCAAGTCAAAGCTAAGTTTGCCAATAGTTAATTCCTAGCGGTTTGGCCTGATTTACTAACTCTATTGGGGTTTTGTTTATGGAGAATATTGTAAAGTCTGTGGGAACAGGTTTAGATGCAAAAATGAGTAGTTTAAATTTATTAGGGTTAAGTAATAACTGTGATTGGTTTAGCCAGAGATCTATGGATGTAAGGGCCTTTTGTGTTAACTTTTGGAGGTCAAAGAAGTTATTGAAGGTACAGATAATGGTTGAATCGTCTCGATATTGTATGGTAGTACAGTCAGTGGGAACTTTATTTAGGTTATTTATTAAAATGTTGAATAGTAGGGGTCCTGAGACTGACCCCTGGGGCACTCCTTTGTTATTTGGGAGAAAGCTAGAGAGGTTGTTCAGCCATTTTACAGATTGCTGTCAGTTATTTAAGTAACTACCGAACCAGGTTAGGGTGGTATCGGAGCATCCTAGTGAGTGGAGTTGCTGGATAAGTTTAATATGGGAGACTGTGTTGAATGCTTTTGAGAGATCCAGTAACAGGACTGATGTAAGTAGGTTACTATCTAGGGCATTACAGATGAAATTTGTGAAGGACACTAGGGCAGTAGTGGTACTGTGTGATGGTCGAAAACCATGTTGTGAAGGGGATAGTAGGTTGTTGCTGGGTAGATATTCACCCAGTTGTTTGTGGATGCATTTTCCCATTATTTTAGATAGAGGGGACAGTATGGAAATGGGTCTAAAATTAGACGGGGCATGAGGGTTTCCACCTTTATGAAGTGGGGTGATTATTGATTTTTTTTCCAGAGCTGGGGGACTGTGTGTTCTTCAAGTGATTGGTTTATAAGGATACTTACTGGGAAACGTATTGCCTTACCCCTAATTTTGAGGTATTCTGAAGGGAGATTATCAGCGGATAAGGAGCCTGGTTGCAATTTGCCAAGTAATATTTGTATTTGAGAGTTTGCTACAGGTTGGAAGTTAAAAGATGGTATGGAGCTGATATTGCTTTGAGGTATGATGGATGGGTTAATGGGGGTTGGGTATTGCCTGCATTTTCTAATGTAAGGATAATATCAGTAATGTTTTTATTAAATGTTTTACTGATTTCAACTGGGCTTTTGTCTGGAAATGGAGATGGGTTTTGGATGCTGCCAGGATTTAGTAATGAGCTGACAGATTTCCAGAAAAGTCAGGGATTATTACTGTGGGTGTTTATTTGTTGGGAGAAGTAAGTCTTTTTGTCCTTATTAATGGCTTGTTTTGCTTTGTTTCTAAGTATTTTGAAGGTGGTTTCGTTGGTTGGGGTCTTATCTTTTCTCCATTTGTGCCATGCTCGGTCTCTATTAATCAGTAGTTGTTTGGTTGATTTATATAGCCAAGGAGCATGGTTATGTTCAACTCTCTTTTTTCTTATGGGGGCTATGGAGTTAAGGGCATCTAGGAAGACAGCATTGAAATAATGTACTGCTTCATGTAAGGGAAGATATTTCAATGGGTTTCACTTTAGTGTTTGTAATAGGTTGCAGAAGTGAGATTGGCCAAAATTGGCTAGATTTCTGGTATATTTGTATGAATGAATGCTTGGAGTGGAGGTTGATAGTCTGTGTATCAGAGCTGGTAAGTGGTCACTTAGAGTGTTGGAAAGGGTGTTGGGATTGGAGTAGTACTGCGGGTGGGATACTAATATCCAGTCTAGGGTGGATTCAAGGTGATTTTTTGTTGTGTGTGTTGGGGTTTGTTTAATTTGTATAAATTTGAACAGATTGATGGAGTTTGTGGAGTTGCTTTGTGTTAATTTAAGCCAATTTATATTAGTGTCACCGAGGATGATGGTTTCATTTGAGATGTAGTGGTTAGAAGTCTTCCAGTGTTAGGATATTGGAACCTGGAGGAATATAGATGGTGGCAATAGATATTTGTTTATGGTTGTTGAAAAATAGTGATGCTACTGGGATTTCCATATTATTGAAAGTGGGAATGATGTTTGGGTGGGGTACTATGTTTTAAGTGGTTACGATATATTAATGCCAGGCCTTCCCCTTTCTTATGAAGTGTATCTTTTCATAATATTTGATATCCAGGGAAGTATTTCTGAGTCAGATATCTGGGATGAGCCAGGTTTCTGTTACACCAACTATATCAGGTGTATACTGTGTAAGCCATGCATGGAAGTCTCTACTTTGTTGCAGATACTTTGTTTGTGTCTTTCGGCTTTTCCCGGTTAGGGGTCGCCACAGTGGGAACTCCGGTCCGCTAATGATTGGTAGTGGATTTTTACGTACCGGGTTACCAGCCCTGACGCACAACCTTCAACGAAGGCACGCCCCATTCACGTATGCCTCCACATAGAAGATGCTCTAGCTGAGAATCGAACGGGACAACGTCTTGCTATGAGGCGACAACTCTACCGCAGCACCACCACCGCAGTACTTTGTTGCAGATACTACGGATGTTTATTGTCACAATGCAAAGGTCTTTTGGTGTTTTCACTGAGAGTAATGTAGATTTAATATGTTGGGTGGGAGAGGGTCCAGGGTTTGGATGAATATATCTCCACTTTGGCATAGTAATGTGAAGATAGTGGTTTGGGTTGTGGATGAAATGCAGCTAAGTATGGAGTATGCATATGAGATGTATAATTGTTTGATTTTAGGCATATTAAAATGCAGTTTGGCCTTGAAAGTGGTGGTGTGTCTGTGAATGAAGAGTGACGGTGAAATATCAGAGTAACTACTTTGGGATGAGTTATGGTGTATGTATGCTGTAGTTGTTGGGGTTAGTTGATGTAGTATGGTGTTGTGAGAAGTGAGGTGGTAGAGAGTAAGTAGGTTAAAGAAGGTTAGGGATGTTATTAATAGTAGAGTGTGCATGATGTGAGATGTAGGAGGGTTTTAGTTGTTTTGGGTGTGGGATGTGAAGAAATCAGGGGGGCTTAGAGCCTATGAGGAGGTTGGAAGGAGTGGCCTGTGATGTGTAAAGTTAGAGACAGTAGGGGTGGGAGGGAATTGGAGGTAGGGGAGCAGAGTGAGCGGTGCGAACAGAGTGGGGTTGCTTGCCCCTGCAGGGCTGAGATCAGTGGAGGACTAAGGAAAGGTATGTGGAATCAAGCATTTAACTTTGAGTGGGGTTATTACACTTATGGGGGTGACTGTGCACTAAACCAAATTAATAGGGTTGGGTAGCTATTTTAATAAGTTTGCAGCAATTATTTAACTGGGATAAATAAGTTAATGTAAAATATTAGTAGGCTGAAATATAGGCAGGCAGAGCAATGTAGTCGTGACTATGAGGAATTTACTTTAACCAGATATTGACTGGAGTTTAGATTGTGGTCAATTTTTAGATGCCTAACTGTCATGCAGACCATAGAATTAGAGAAAAAAAATGCTCTGATCTCAGATTATGTATACAACAGTATTCACCTGTGTGAAAAGCTTGAACTGGTAGCCTTGTTGTTCCTTTTCTTTCAGTGTGAGACCTGTCCCATAACAAGTGAGAGGTCAAAATCTATTTTTGTTTATGTCCTGGAAGGGGGGGGGGGGACTTCAAGGAGAAAATTCCCTGTAATTACCTAGAAAAGACAAAACAGTAAGGTTATGAGCAAGGAAGAGGTAATACAGTAAAAGGTACAGAGAATACATAAGACAGATACATAGTACAAGAAACTGGTATTCAAGCAGAAATAATACTTAACAGAATGAAATCGTATTTTACAGTATATATAGATTCAGTTTGCACCCTAGCAATACAATTCAAGTAAACATTAATCTTGATTACACAAGCAAAACTTATGGTAGCAATACACAGTTTAAATAATAAAGACACCACTGATGCCATTGCCGTTCCTGTGAAGCCCTTCTACTGGCTTAGGACTCACAAAGTGCATCTGTCTTAGACACAGTATTAGCAGAAAAGCAAACCAATAATTCAATTATATGCAATGTTATCAAGATGCATGTAAAAAAAAAATTATATCAACAGAATTATTAGTTTGCAGCAAAGACAATAACATTAAAAAAGCACATTTAACATAGCATTGCAATTGTTATACAAATACAGTTTGCGAGGGTAGGTACGCTTCATGCACATATTATAGTGAGAGAGGAGTATAAAAGCTAGGTAACAAGTTAAGAAATGACGGCATAAAATCACAAATTCAGTACAGTACAATATGTTTTAATAAGCTGCAGTTATTTAAGCTCTGGACCAAGTCAGCTGTACTGTGTAAGTATACTGTATGCAGTATGCATCTGAATAAAATCTTAATACATGCCAAGGTATAAAAGTTTAATATCGTTACTTCTGTAAGCAGCCTGAGAAAGAGTACTGCATATATCAATCATCATAAAAATGAGCAGCTTGTTTAACTACGCAGTAATGATATATATTGCTTAGAGTGAGACAGCTGTAGGCCGCAGAAGCATGTAATTACAGCTAAGGTATAGATAAAACTGATACAGACAGATTATCAGGATTTTCACAAAGTAGTACAATACATTTGGAAAAAAAAACACAATATTCAATTTACTATTGATGTGCACAACAAGCAGAGGAGCTGTGGAGTGAGTGGCTTGTGAAGGTTTGAGTTAAGCAGTTTAAGCACTCTTTTATCCATGAATGTGGAATACTATCAAATGCTTTTTTTGTAGTTTATCCATGCCATATTTAGATTCTTCCCCCTTTTTACAGTTCTCCATTATGCCTTTATTTAACAACAAATGATCCTTTGCTCCATATGACTTTCTTTTGTTACCCTTTTGTTCTATTGCCATGATTGAGTTTTCTTCTAAACGAGTATAAACTTTGTCGGCATCAATTCCAGTCTGTAGTTTATACGTCATTGGAAGGCAGGTTATTGGCCTATAATTTTAGGATAACCAGGCTGTTGTCTCTTCGGGGTGCACATATAAGTTCTTATGCATGGCTAAATCTTCATGTAAAGATGTTAATACTTTTAGCCAGAAGTTTGGTACTGCATCTGGGCCTGGGATTTTCCAATTAGTTGCTTTTTTAACTTTGTGTTAATCTCTCTGGCTGCTACTTCATCCCATTTCATATCCTGTACATTTGAACTTCTTATTCTTTCCTTTACTTCATCCATTCAGTATCTCAGTATTTCACAGGATCTTCGTAGATATTTCTTCAAGTATCTAGTTCTTCATTTTTTTGTTGAAATTTCAATTCCTTTTGCCTTGTTTCCCATTTCTCTGTGAAACTGTTTTGGGTCATCAATAAATTGCTTATTTTGTATTTTTCGTTTATATTTATCTAAATATCTTCTAAGTTTTTCTGTCCTGCATATCTTCTAAGTTTTTCTGCCTGTGCTGATATTTTTAGTTTATTATTATTTGCGATAATGCATGAAGATCTTGATCTATTCTGACACTGCACATTGCTTTATCACACCTATCTTTGAGTGTTTTGTCCTCTTCTATACTCTTCTGTCAGTGACACGTCTTCTCTTAATTGCTTTATAGTTTTCTCTGTTCAATACTTCCATGATGGCATTTGATTTCTCCCCTTCCTTTCCCTTACTGCCCCGTGTTTTTGTGGTAAGACTTTATTTATCTGCTATTAATTTAGCTACACAGCAGTATAACCTATTTACTTCTGTTGTATTGAATGAATCTCTATGGGCAGTCCTAATTATTGTGTTCATTTGTTTTATCAGACTTCTAACCTTCTAACATTTTGGGTTTTATTGACTTTCTGTAGTCTTTTCTTCATTGATCTCAATATGTTTTCCCATCTCTATTAAATCAAGCTATTATTCTCTTAAATCATTTTCCTCTAAACTGATGGCATGTTTTTTGTTTTCGATTTCCTGCTGGCATTTTACAGAAAGTTCCTGAGCATCTTCCTGTACCACATTCCCTTCAGATTCATTCTGTGCAATCCATTGCAGTTTCATATGGGAACTCATTGGCTTATCACTCTACAATATTGACTGCGTCAGAGTTGCCTTGTTTTCCAGTTCCTTCCTTTGGTGGGCAACTCCAGCTGAAATTTGGAGCCTTCTAAAAGAAAACAGTACAAAAGTATCTTTGTATGGCAACTGATCAGATGTTTCCCGCTCCACTGGTTTCTACTTAATTTTGGGATCACTTGCTGTATCCTGCTGTGATGTCTCACTACAGAATAATCAATGACCAGGAAATCTGGCTGTGCTCTGGTTTGCCTTAAGAGCTTAGCAGTAGAGGTACTGGGTACAATATTACTATGTTTAGATGTGGGTGGTGTCTCTGAGTGTTTACATGATGCTGAAGACCCATTTTTGATTGTGCTGTGCAGAAGGTCTTAATGTTTTAGGAAGGTTACCCCTAAGTGCCTCAGAGTTTTTAGCCTGTGCAGTAGGTGTGGTGCAAGTGCCATTGACACCCTCTGTAGGATTAATTTTGGTTGTATGAGAGAGTTTTGCCTCAAGCCATAGTGTTTACACCTCTTGTATATTTTATGTATTTTTATTAAGAAATAAGTGGGTTGTTAGTGTACACAAGGCAATTGCTACAATGCCTCAGAATATCCATCTCAACCAGAATGGTCACAGAGCATCAGTAAGTGCATAACTATGGCTTCTGATCTGCTCGGGAGGAATGAGAGAAATTGAAACATTGAATAGGTCAGTAACACAAGGAACTGTAACACTCAGCGGAAACTAGATGCTCTAGTAGTTAAAAAAAAAAATCTGTCTAGACAGTAAGTGTATTTTAAGGGAAACCTACACTGCAAGAGATTGGCGCCTATACAGATTACAAGGGGGAATTGTACTGTGAGATATTAGCATCTTGACGGATCACTGTGGGTGCTGTTGCGTGGATAGCAGTATTTCTAACTAAGGATTGTAAAAAAAGTTCAAAAAGTTTAGATATTCAACACAGAAACACTCAATTAATGCATATGTAACAAAAAATGTAAAAAACAAGTGCCAGAACAGTGGATATGAGCCAAGCATTGTGTAACTGCAACACTTATAGCAAAGGAGATTTGATAAAAAAATAAATAAACACATACAGGACCCTGTGGCAAATCAAAAACAGCACACTCTTTCCGTTATATAATCCCAGAATCCTGAGCCAGAAAGTAATTTGGGTCCCCCCTAGTATTACTAAAGTGGAACCAAGGCATTTCTAACTAAAGACTGTAAAAAAGGTAAAAAATTGCCAAAACAATGGATATGGTAATGCAAGTCGTAGCTTTTGTAGATTTTAGCTGAAACTGGCATACTCTTCTTAAGTAGTGTGGGCGCCAAATGTTGCATGCAAATTTTAAACCGCCTAGCCCTCTAGCCAATCAAGTAAACCCACAAAAAAGACTTACATCAGCAATCCCCGCTCAAAAGGGCATAAGCAATCCTCTCCTGCCATAAGATGTAGATCACAAACCTTTCTAATGCAAAATAACTAGTTTGGAGCCCAAGTGCTTAAATCAGAACTAAGAGGCTTAGAATAACAGTTACTATGTAATCGGGCTACTAACAAGCAGTAATAAATGCAGCAGATTAAATGTAGCTGAACACTTGAAGAACATGCAGCAAAAAGCTAAATAAAGTTGGAATAAGCACAAATACAGTAAACGCAGCTAAATAAAGTGCAGTTTTTAGTAAGTGTGAAGGTAGGAAATGGAAAATAATTCAAGTTTGAGACTGGTGGGGGGGACTTCCCATTGATCTCTCAATGGTTAGTAGAATGTGCCGATGAGTTGAGACTGGAAAGTGTGTCCAAAGTCAGATTTATAATAGGGTAACTCAAAAGTCACTTAGTTTGAAGCACAACAGGGGTAGGTTGGGTGGGTGGAAAAATCAAATGCAGACAGAGATCGCCAATAGTCAGTGAACAGCAAGCTACACAGCACTACATATAAATAAAGATGCCACTAAATACTTGTACTTTTCAGCTCCTCCCACCAATTAGCTGGATTTTTAAACAATTGTTTGCAAAGGAATTTTTCTCTAATAGACCTAGCTAAGACCTATTAAAACTTCACGTAGTGCAAAATAACTAAAAGTGGAAGTAACCAAACATTAAATGAATAACTCCAATCCAAAATCAAATGCAGACAGGGATCAGCAGCTCTCGGGCAGAGAGCAGCAAGTCACACAGCACTACAGCTAAAAAAATCTTTGAGACTATATCTAGAATGTCTTAGTGTTTTTAGTGGGAGAACACTGAAGTTTCTCAGGCCCTAAGAGAATACTGTGAGTTGTCGTAGAAGGAATTTCCAGAACCTGCACCCATTCCACCAGTTCTGTCAGGTTTGGAGGATGTGTGTATTCCTGTCTGCAATTTTCATGACAGACAGCTGCCCCAAATATGGCAGAATGTATAAAGGGCCTCAATCTCTTTTTAAGTTGATGTACACACTCTTCAATCCAAGCCTTATCTAGCAGCTTTAGCTTTAGTTAATCCTTCTGTTTATAAATGGTTATTTAATTCCAATCGTACAGTGTTGTATTTTGATGGTCTGTCTTGAGACTGTAGTGTAAAATTTAAATGGAGCACTGCTTTTTTGTCAGTTTAAAGTAGTGTAAAGTAACTAAAAACATTTTTTTCTGTTGAACATTTATTTTTCTTTTGTGGGACTGGCATTGTGTTTCAAAGTGCTTTTTTACTGCTTTTTTTTTTTTTTTCTGTGGGGGAAAAAAAAATGTTGTGGACTTGTGGTGTTTATAAGCAATTGCCACTTGTCTTCCCTGGGAAAGAGGAACCATTTTTGGCTTGACCATGGTTCATACGTAGGTACTAGGCTGTCGGCTCAAGGGCCTAAGTAAGCCTAGCCAACAAGGTTCACATAGTTTTCTGTTAGGCAGAGATCTCCTTGGAGTAGGCGTTATGCTACAGAGTAAAGCTGGAGTTTTTTGAGAGGGTCAGTGTAGGGCATCTGTTTGAGGCCAGTAATCCTCTTTGTGAGGTACTTCTGTGGCCTTTCCAGCTGCTGCAGATGTCTTGTGAGGTGCATTCCAAAAGGGGCATTGTACTCTATAATGGGTCTAATGAGTGCCGAGTAGAGGGGAACAATGACCTGTTTTTTCCTGGATGAGAACTCTTTTGTGATGAGGTGTGCCACATAGAAGGATTTCCTGACTACTGTGGTGATATGATTATCAAAGGAGAGACTACTGACCACCTGGGACCCAAAGCCTCTTATCACACCTTAGGCATTAAGTAGACTGCCGATTATGTGGTAGTTCATGGGTACTGAGTGTTTGCCACAGGGAATGACCATGAACTTTTTGGCATTGAGCTTGAGGCCATGCCTCTGACACCAGGCATCTGTCTCAGTGAGGCCCTTTTGTAGGATGTCCACATCATTTGGTGACTCGACTATGGCTCCTAGTTTGCAGTCATCTGCGAACTTCGTTAACCCCAGGCCTTCTGTGTTATCCTGTACTTCAGAGAAGTAGATACCAAACAGGAGAGGTCCCAGGACTGATGGTTTGAAGTCAGATTTGGAGTCTGCAACTTTTACAGTGTGGGTTCTGTCAGTGAGCCAGTTGGCAACCCATCTTGTGAAGTAGGGATTTATACCTAGTTTAGCTATAATTCCAGAATGGGAGATGATGTCGAAAGCCTTGGCGAGGTCAAGATAGGCTGTGTGAACCACTGTACCCTCGTCTACGGCTTTGGTGACTGCCTCAAAGAAGTCAGTCCGGTTCAGAAGGCATGATCTGCCTTTCACAAACCCGAACTGGGTGGGGTCCAGAGTTTGGAGGTTACCAATGTCTTTGTTTGAGTTCCATGAAGATACGTTCCATGGTCTTGCAGACCAGGCTCATCAGGCTAATAGGGCGATAGTTCCCAGGATCAGTGGTGGCTCCCCCTTTGTGGAGTGGGATAACTGTTGCTGTGCGCCATTCAGTGGGCACAAAGCCTGACGTGATACTGTGATTGAATATGGTGCTTAGGTGGGGAGCCAGTTCGTTCTGAAGTTCGTGTAAAACGCAGCCTGGGATGTTGTTCGGTCCCATGGATGCTGTGTTTTTGGTTTTCGAGAGTGCAGCTTTTACCTGCATAGATGTGATTACAGGGACTTGGCATTCTTCCTGTATAGATATGGGCCCTTTAGAGGGCGAGAGGGGGGTAAATTTAGCACTGAACCTATCTGCCAGGATGTTGGCAATATCAGTTGGTTCTGTAATTTTTGTGCCATTGTGCTGTAACTCAGAGCAGATCTGGGTATTGCCATTGAGATTCTTAACATAGCTGTAGAATGCTTTGTGATTGCCCTCAGTATCAGTGGTGATTTTGTTTTTGTAGCTAGTTTGGAGGATCTTATAAGGGATCTCAGCTTCTTCCTGAGGCTGACCAGGTAGCTCCTCCACTCATGGGATTTTACTCTCTTTTGCAACAGTTTCTTCCTTCTGTTGTAGAGTTTGTTTATGGCAGGGGACCACCAGATTGGGTTCCTTATTTTGGAGGATAGTGTCTTGGTTCTGTTTGGGATAGCATGATCCATGCACTTGTGTAAGTGCTTATAGAGTGCATTTGTGTAGCATTCAGCAGATGTAACTGTATTGTCCATCTGCATGGGTGTCATGAAGTTCACCACTTCTGTCTTAAGAAGCATGAATCTGGCTTTGGAGAAATGTTTTACTGTGGTTTCCCTAATAGTGGGTGGGGGCAGGATGCAGATGATCCCCTGATCAGTCTTTCATCCAGCCAGAAAAAGAGAAAGTAAGGCAAGCAAAATTTGCCACCACAGCAGGCTAGCAGTTTGCCTTAGACACAGCTGGGTGACTCTACTGTGCCCATTTGTTGTACCTCAAACCACTAATCTTTTACCCCAGATCCGTCTGGAGTAGCACCTACAGCGACGAAGGACTGGGGATTAGCCATGTCCTCTGAGCCTGTTTGAGTCCCCTCAGAGGGTAATGGAGTCCCACTCTTGTTGGTTCTGTGAGAGGGAACAGGGAAGGTTTCCCTTTTGTGCCCATCCCTGGAGAAGCAGCTGCTGCCATCAGTAATATGGAAGGCCTCATTTTAATTGTCAAAAAGAAAAACAGAAAACCAATCCAGTATCTGGTCCTCCTCAAATTTGTCTGGTTAGCAGTAGCTTACTGGCTTTGGCTCAGGGTTTAATTCAGACTACTGATCCTTCTTGTAAAGTAGTTTCTGTTAAAAGAAGGAGAGACTCTTCTTTCCATGAAGAGATTCAAGATTCTGAATCTGAACTAGATGATGAAGGGACAGATACAGTTATTTTCCACTCTGATTTCTGATTCAGGCTCCAAGAAAAGTTGGGTTTCTGATTCTCCCTGTGGGTGTTTCTCTTTCTCTAGAATATTGCTAGAATGTGCCACTGTGTTCACAGGGAGAACACTGAGGTTTTTCAGTCCCTCAGAAAATACTGAGTTGTTACAGAAGGAATTTCCAGAACCTACACCCATTCTACTTCTGTCTGTTTTAGAGGATGTGTTACTGCTTGCAGATCTCATGATAGTCAGTCAGCTGCCCCAAAGGCAGATAAATACACTATTCCCAGCAGCTGTAGCTTTAGTTGATCCCACTGCTGCTAAGCACGTAGCTAAGTCCAATCCTACTCTTTCTGATGAGGATGGGAAGATGATTGATAAGTATAGGAAAAAAGTGTATGTTTTTGCAACTTTAATTTTCATAATTTTGAATTGTCATTCTAATGTAACGTTTACACTAAATGAAAGTACAAGGAATGTTTTGTCTGCAGTTTCTTCTTGTGAGGAAAACTCTGTATCTGATGTTGTCTATTTCATTATGCATCACCATTGGGTCTATGGATTGTACCTTGAGTCTGACTCAACCATTTCTTCCAAACTTACAATCCGAGCCTCAAACTCTTCCCCTCTCCCATAATGCCCCACTGTTTCTCTAACCCCCCAGATCTTGTTTGTCACCTTCCAGCACAAACACGATTCTGCAGCCTCAGTTTAAAGATGTGTTTTTTCTTTCTTCTAGCTTAAAGGGAGTTCCATCCTTTTCTTTTTTAGTTTCTCTAGAGATGTATCTTGGCAAATTAGGTTAGCTTTTTGTATCACTCCTCCCTTTTTAGCTAGTTTTTATCTGAGTTTATCGCTGGCGTTTAGGGTTGTTTCCCACCCTGCGCCACATTTCTCTCTAACAGTTCTCCCCTTTCTATTTTTTCTTTCTCCTCTTTATGAAAAAACAAATGCAAAAAATAATCTTTCCTGGTATTTTGCTTTATCTTAGCATTTTAAGTTAGTGCTAGTGTGTACATGCTTATGCTTGTGTGTGTGTGTGTGTGTGTGTGTGTGTGTGTGTGTGTGTGTGTGTGTGTGTGTGTGTGTGTGTGTGTGTACACTAATTTTCCAGATGTCTGACAAACCCACGGGTTTCAAAAGGTGTGCCTCTTGTGGGCATAAGATTCCCAGTCAGATGCTAACAGGAGGTGTGTGTATTGTCTTGGGCCAGGGCACTTGGAGGTACAGTGCGACATCTGCACGGCCTTCAATCCCCAAGTCCTTGCTGATCAGTGAAATAAATTGATTTTAAGAGCCTCTGGGCTCAAACTCTCACATCTAAGAAGCGTGCCCCTTCAGCTTGCCTGGGGTCCATGTCTTCTTTACCGGAGATGTGCCAAAAGTTGTCGGATCCTATCAGCTCTTTCATCTCCTTGGATCTGAGAGGCTCTTCGGATCGGGTAGAGTTGGCGCTGGACAAGATTCTTTTTTGCTTTCGGATCCTCTGCCCTCAGGTCCGAGTAACCCTTCAGATCCTATGGAAGTGGTACAGATCCAAAGCTTCTCTTTGGACAAAACTTCCTCGGATCAGAAACAGCCGGATCGGAGATCCCAGAGTCATACTCCACATTGGAGCAAATCTCCTTCCCCAGCCGTGAAGATCCGGGCCAGTCTCCCAGGTAAGGTCCACCCATTTTTCGACCTCGAGATCCTCTCAGCTGTCATACTCAGGATGATGCAGAGTTTCCACAAATCCCAGATTCAGCTGGGGATCTTCCCTTCTTCAACCGCTGCAGGATCCATGAGAGCTCTAAACCCAGTACCTCAACCTCCTCTTCTGATCCAACCCTTGGTTTTGGAATTTCAGAATCTGGTTTTCCCGAGTGGGCCATCATCGGAGCATGGAATCTGTCTTTCTTTGACTTCGGCAGTGTCCCAGATTAGCTCTGCTCTGATACCCTCAGAGCTGGTCCCGGATCTGAGGTGTTGTTGCTGACTCCTTGGGTTTGTTTCAACTCTGACCTTTTCGGAGCTGTCTCTTCCCCTGGGAGCCTCAGCCCTTGACAGTTTGGGCCTGGTGCCTTCTGGAGGCATTGGATATGAAGTGGCTTTGTCCTTCTCTCCCTTTGTAGCTCTGGCTTCTAGGGTGGGTAGGCAGGTTTCCCCAGCTTCGTCTGCCTGCCAGGTGGCAGAGAGGGCTTTCTCCAAACCACGAGATGCTGCCCCTCTTCCTCCAGGTCCTACCCAATCCCCACCTGGTCAAAGCTTTGCTCCCATCCATCCTGTCAATAGTCAGCCCCTCCAGGAGAGCCTTCAGACCTACCCTCGACAAGAGTTTCCCCTGTCTTCCATGTCCTCTCCCGAGTGTCCTGCGAGGGAGGTCCATCGGAAGAGATGGTGCAAGAGGACGTACCTAGACTCCCCTTGACCGAGGACATTAACTTCTATGAAGGGCAAGGGTTCACCCCATCTCCACCTGACGACATTTCCTTTGGGATATTTTGGAAATACTTAAGCAAAAGGGAGGTTGGTTGCCCTAACTCCCTTCCTCTGAGGAGTCTGTGTTCTTGGAGGCCTTTGGGATGGGCTAATCCAGTGTTCTGGGTAACCCCACTGGCGGACGAGCTCATTGACCTTATCGCTCGCCGGGCTTGGAAGGACCCAAACACCGTGGAGCCCATCCCTAAATGCATGGATAAATACCTTAGTCTCCCCCAGTGACCATCCTTTCTGGAGTAAAGGTGCCCCAGTTGATGCCATTGTGGTGTTGGCAGCCACTAAGAAGGAGCTGGCCAAGCAGAGCTCCTCTGTTCATCCCCCGAATAAAGAGTCTCAGGCTTTGGACAGACATGGGAAGCACATGTATGCCTCAGCCACCTTTACACTGAGAGCACTAAATTACTCTGCACACTTTTTACGCACCTTAGAGAGACCTGATTAAAGAAATCATGAACACTCAGATGCAGTCGTTGTCGGAGGAGGAGTTCAAGAAAGCATCTCCTTGAGTGACCACTATGTCCTCCATTGCCAACTCCTCGATGCAGTTAATCTCCCATGCTGTTGAAGGAACCTCTTGGGCAGCCGGTTCAGGCATAGCCCTTAGGAGACATGCCTAGATAAGGTTTTGCGGACCCCTTTAAGGTGTCATTCATTAATGCCTCCTTTGGTTCCTCCTTGTTTGGATCATCAGTTAAAGAAACTTTTACCTGCAGCGAACGGGAAGGTAAGACCTTATCTGCCATAGGAATCAAGTTTTCTCCCCACCAACTGGCCTTCTCCAGGAACCAACGGAGTGGGAAGAAGATGTGGTTCCATAAGTCTCAAGCGTCTTTCCCAAATTCACAGGATGAATCCTCTTCTAGAGGCAGAGGGAGAAGATTTTTTAATGGTTGATGCCATCCCAGAGGGAGAGGGGGTCCACAAAACTAGGGCTTTAGAGAACCCTTCTCTGACAGGCCCTGTCAGCCCTCTTGAAGCTCTGCCCGACTGCCCTACTGTGGAGGTAGTCGGGGGCAAAATATCATTACACCCAGACTCCTGGACAAACATAACAAGTGACAACTGGCTGTTAAATATAATTTCCAGAGGCTGCTACATCCCTTTTTCCCTTTCTCTTCCCAGTTCTGTGAGATATCACCCCGATATGCCACCTAATCAGAGGGAGAAGGCCTTTCTAGAAGTTCAAAAACTTTTAGAAAATAGTCATCCAGGAGGTCCCAACCAAACATCAAGGATGATGAACTTACTTAATCTTCTTTTTGGTGCCAAAGAAAACAGGGGACCTTCAACCAATCTTAGATTTCAGCAGTCTGAATTTGTAAAGAAGTCAAAGTTCCGCATGGTTATGGTAAGTCCATTCTGCCATTTCTGTGCAAGGACAATTAGATGTGCTCTAGAGATCTCCACGATGTGTACTATCATATCAAAATAGGTGCTCCAGGAGACATTTGCACTTCTGGCTGGGAGCCAAACACTACCAATTCAGAGTACTGCCTTTTGGTCTCACCAACGCCCCATGGGTGTTAACCAAATGCATGGCAGTGGTTGCAGCCCACCTTCATCTGAAAGGATTCCATCTGTTCCCATACTTTGGCTTCAGATGGCACCTACAAGGCATCAACTACTTCGAGCCATTCAGGTTATGCTACAACTCTTCAATTGCCTGGACATCACAGTGAAACTGGCAAAGTTAAAGATTTCTCTCATACAAGACATAGAGTTCATAGGAACATAATTGAACACAACTACACAGATAGCTGCCCTGCCTCCAAAGAGAATAAGATCTTTGAGACAGCAGGTTTGACTGTTACTAGAGACCCCGACACCGCCAGCTAGGCTGGTCCTCATGGTCCTAGGGTCCATGTCCGCTGCTGTTTTTCTGGTCCATCTAGCCAGATTCTTCATGCGAGTTCTCCAGTGAATCCTAGTGGTCCAGTAGTCTATTCTGTATAATCCGTTGTTGACCCCCATCAAGCTAACTCCAACCGACCTCCATCAAGCTAACTCCAATTTGCAGGCATTATCTACTG
Organism: Protopterus annectens; assembly: GCF_019279795.1. NCBI lineage: Eukaryota > Metazoa > Chordata > Ceratodontiformes > Protopteridae > Protopterus > Protopterus annectens. Next base: position 1,853,862,260 of record NC_056731.1, read on the forward strand.
TTTTGGATGCTTACAGATGACCTCCATCTCGGCAGACCCTTCACCTCACTTCCACCTATAGCCTCAGTGACCACAGACATTTTCTTGTTGGGGTGGGGGGGTATTTTCAGGGGAAAATGGTTAAAGGCACATGGTCCAAGAAAGAGAGCAAATTGCACATTAATGTCCTGAAGATGAGGGTGGTTCTTCTGACACTGCAAGCCTTTCAGGACTGCCTCCCTGTGAGAACAATTGCAATTCTTACAGATGGGTCTATATCACATTATTGAACTTCCAAAATATTGAACACCATAAGCTCGAACCTGGAAGTTCGAAATGTGATATAATCGAAAGCTCATAACAGCAAATTATTTCCCAGGGGAAAAAAAAATCACTTCCAAGAAACACACACAGAACACAAGCACACCAAAAACCTATGTCTTATGTGGGGGGCTTCACCCCCCACACCCCCCCATACTTAAATATACCAACTCTGATATCACACCATAGTGGAGGAAATAGCGAAGCCGCGGAATGGACCACCGAATTCTTGCCCTGGGTAAGAATTCGATGTTCTGCAGCTTTGATATTGTCAGCGTTTGCCCTGGGTAAGAATTCGATGTTCCGCAGCTTTGATATTGTCAGCGTTTGCAGTTTCGTGTTCGATGTAATGCCGTTCAGTATTTTAAGATTTCACGGTTATGATATACACTCCTTACAGACAATATGTTGGTCGTTTGGTACATCAGCAAATGGGGAACCTGATCATACCCATTTTGCAGGGAGGCCATGAGGGTTTGGGAATGGGTGAACTCTTCAACCCGCTTTCTCTTTGCAACACACTTTGTGGGGGGGAGTCCAACATTCTAGTGGACAGGCTGAGCAGATTGATCTTAAGTCCATATGAGTGGTCCCTGAATCAGTCTTTAGCGAATCAAATATTCAGCCGTTGGGGCGAACCTTGCTGCGACCTCTTTGCCTGTCCCCTGAACAACAAATGCAGCAAGTACTTCGCTCTGACCCCCCCCCGGGGGGAGTTGCCCAGGGACGCTGTAGTCCACAGTTGGCCCCTGGGTCTCCTGTATGCTTATCCTCTGATTCTTCTGATTCCCAAAGTTTTACAGAAAGCCAACAGGTTGAAGACCAGTCTAATCCTCATTGTCCCCTTCTGGCATTCATCCGGTATGGTTCCCATACCTGCGGTCTCGCAGCAAGTATCCCCCATGGATACTGGATCCCAGGCAGGATCTGATTTCCCATTCATCGGAACGTCAGTTCCCAATCTCCGATCCCTGATTTGCTAAAGATTGATTCAGGGACCACTCATATGGACTTAAGATCGATCTGCTCAACCTGTCCACTAGAACGTTGGAAGCCTGGTTTCTCCACTTCCAGTAATTCTCCGAAAGTCCAGGCTGGCCACCATAGTTCTGAGAGTTAAGTATAATTTCTTGACGTCTTCTACCAAGAAAGTATATAAAAGTAAATGGAAGAGATTTTGCATTTGGGTGTCAGAGCGGAATATTGATCCTTTTTCTGCCTCTGGTTTGGATATTCTTATATTTCTCAGTTCACTCTTTCAGCATGGAGCTAGTTTTTCCACTATGAAATTACAACTACCAACTAAAGACATGCAGGTAGGTCCGAGCGTTAATGGGCATGCAAAATCCACTGCCAATCATGAGCGGACTGGAGTTCCACTGTGGCGACCCCTAACTGGGAAAAGCCGAAAGACAGAAAGAAAACTATTACAAATTTTCATGCAAGGTCTTCACGAGAGGAGCTTTTCATTTCAACCCTCCAATAAAAGATCTGTTCCCTCCTTGGGATCTCACTCTTGTGCTTCAAGGCCTTACTCAGGGACCCTTTGAACCTGCTAGCTCATGTGACTTAAAATTCTTGTCTTGGAAGACTGCCTTCTAGTGGCCATTACTTCAGAAAGAAGAGTGTTGGAATTACAAGCTCTGTCTTCCCAGTCACCTTACATTACCTTCTTCAAAGGTAAAATCCCTCCTTCATACCGAAGGTTGTTACAGTGACAGATATTAACCAGACCATTCACTTGCCTGTATTCTTCCCTAATTTTTCCAATAAAAGCAAATGTATGCTGCATTCGCTGGATGTACCTAGACAATTGCACTTCTATTTACACAGAACTAAACCACACAGGAAATTTGAACAATTGTTCATCTTCTTTTCACCAAATAGATTAGATCAGGCTGTATCCAAGATTACTTTAGCCAAGTGGATTACTGATTTGTATTTCTGCGATCTACTCCAGCAAGGTATGCAACTTCTCCATCCTGTTAAAAATCATTTTACCAGCTCCATGTCTACCTAGTCTGTTTTCTCCTCAGGAATGCCTGTCGAAATTTTGCAGCAGCAACCTGGCCAAATCTCATACCTTTGTACCTCACTATACGTTGGACATTATTTCTAGAAAAAGGGCATCCTTTGGCTCTGTGGTACTCAGGCTGATCCTTCCATGAGGGCCACCCAGGGTTTACGTAGCTGGGGACTCTGACCCAGTGATGATGCATAATGAAATGGACTACATCGATTAGAATTTATGTACTTACCCTAATTTGGCATCTGTGTTGTCCATTTCCAGTATACATCACATCCCACCCTCCTTCCCCATCCTAAATCAGCTGAGAGTGACAGAGAGGATATGGGAACCCACAGGTTCCTTGTTTGAGCTTCATTGTGGTTTCTTGCTTTTCACTTTTTCAGTGGTATAAATCTAAATCAGTTGTGAGAGGGCAGCATACTTGGTCTGAAGGGTTAGAGAAAGAGTGGGGCATAATGGGAGCGGGGGGAGTTTGAGGCTCAGATCGTATGTCTGGAAGAAATGGCTGAGTCGGATCCAAGATCGGATCCGTAGACCCAGTGGTGATGCATAATGAAATTGGACAACACAGATACCAAGTTATGTTACGTACGTAACTTCTATTTAAATAACTTAATTTCTTCAGATGTACAAGCTTCTACTCATTGTTTGTAGTATGTGTGTGTGTGACTCTGCTGATACTACCAAGGCTATGTCTATGTTTTGAGATGATTTGCTTGGTTACATTCTCAGAACCTCTCAGATTATATTAAAAATGAGATTTAAAATTTTCCCTTGGACATAGATTTAGTGTTTGGCCCCTCTGCTGTAAGGGGGATCTAAACGTGTGAGTAAAGGGACAAGCTGATACAGGAAATCTCTAAGACTTTTTCAGCCATCCTTTTCCAAATTGTCTGAATCATTTTCTTTCTCATCATCCAGTTTGGCACAAAAAAATAAAAAAGAATAAACAATCTCAACAAAATTCAGGCAAATAGACCTTTAAAAAGAAATGGCAACAGGGTTCCAAAAAGTCCAAACCTTCCAAAACTAAGGACAGTCCAACCAAGTCTGAAGGACTATTCAAGAGAGATCTTGTGAGCCCCTTCTACCTTGGCCCCCTTTTCCCTCCAGAAAGTCTGAATCCCTAATTTTTTCTTTGGCAGCAGGTTGTTTCTGACAAATGATTTCTGCAAATCATTCCTCAAGGTTACAGATGGTAGTGAAAGGAAATTTCTCCTTTTCAGGGGGAGTCATTCCTTAGCTTTCAGATCACTCTTTTGTTTCCACCTGTTCTTCACCACATGCTGTTTCCCAAGGAGTGACAGAACCAGTTCCTTCCCAGTTGGGAAAGTTTTTTTTTACTCAAGTGTTCCTAATACCAAAGAAAGAAAATGCTTGGAGGCCAGTTCTATAGATCCTTCTTTCTTAAACCTGTTTGTGAAAGTGCCCTGGTAACACATCTCATCACATCCCTATTCATCCAGACTTCAGACGTTTCTTAAGGTTTCTGTGTCTGGAACACATTGTCAGTTCTCTGCCTTACCCTTTAGACTATCCACGGCACAGAGAGTTCACACCATCTAGCTGCAGATCTGAAGTTGTTGCCTTCATTTGTTCTTCAACCTGTGGGTTCGGATCTGAGGATTGGATCCGACTTGACTGCATACTAAAGCTCTAGGATCTGAAATTTGAGCTCCTCCCCTACCCATAATGCTGTACTCTCCGACGTCCCTTGGATCTCAGATCTCATTTGCCATGTTTTTGTCAAGCATTAGGATTGCATTTGTTTGACCTTCTCGGGGTTTCAGTGAGTTTTTCAAAAAGCTTTTCAAGAAGTTTTCACTTCCTTTTAGTAATATAATCGTTTGTAGCTAGTTGTGGGTCTGCTGTCAGTGGTTTCCTTGGGATCCCTTGCTCTCTAGCCTTTCTAGCTGATATCTCTTTTTCCTTGAGTCTATTCTTAAAAAAAAAAAAACTAGGTAGAAGTTTCTTCTTAATTTCTTTTAGTGTGTGTGTGTGTGTTTTTTTTTTCTGAGCTGGTGTCGTGTTCATTAGTTACCGAGGTGATTGTGTTATGGCTGACTCCAAGCCTGCAGGTTTTAAGAAATGTGTGTCTTGTGGGCACAAGATTCCTCTCTCTATGATGCCCACTCAGAGTGTGTTGTGTTTCTTGGGGCTGCTCACTTAGACTCCTCCTGCTCTGTATGTGCTGGTTTTAACCAGTGAGTGTTAATTGATAAGAGGAACAAGTTGATCCTCAAAGGCTTCCTTCGTTCCACAGCTTCTGCTGCTGGTATACCTTCAACATCAGGGGCTCAAACCCACTCTGAGAAACAGAAAGAATGCAAGAGGTCTCCCAGAAGATCCTGCCAATCTAGGGAACCTCCTTCTAAGTCTTCCAAGCCATTGGAATCGACTAGCTCGGCTTCTTTAGTTATTCAGGCCTGCCCTCTGCACTGGACCCATAGTTTTTCTCCTGAGTCAGTTGCCTCGAGGATTAAGTCTCCTCTTATGCAACCCCTGAGACCAGTTTCCAGACCTCCCTCCATTGCTTCTTCTGCTAGGTCCTTCCGCAGCCTCTCTGAAGCTGAGGTAGACAGCCTGCTCCATTTCCCTCTGGATCCATGAGCCATATCCTTGCCTTTGCTCCATTATCTCCTTCTCAGATCTGACCCCCGGTTCCAGCGTTATTGGGTCTGAACATACCTGGAGTCGAGACATTGGAGCCGAACAGTACAGTTACCTCTATCCCAGCTGTCTCCCTGACTCGCTTGGCTCCTACTGTATCGGAGCAGAGCGGTTCTCGGAGCCACAGCTTCCGTTTCAGGTTTGAGGAGTTGACATCAGCCACAAAGTTTATGGTGCTGTCTCTTCCCCTCAGGGCTTCGGTGCTTTATAGTTTGGCTCTGACTCCTCACTCAGATCCGGGGGAGGTAGGGATTCATGGAGCTTCCCTGTCGACAGCTTCGGCTCCAATGGAGTTGTCCTCTGTGTCTCTATCTCTCTCAGCATTCGAGGTGGTGGAGAGGGTTCTCTGTGTGCCCAGAAGAACCTTGACTCTACCTTCCTTCAGAGCCCAGTCCACCTCCAGCAGTTTTTGTGTCTGAGCCATTTATTCTGTCACCTCCAGGATAGCCTACCCAGAAAGACTTCCAGACTGTTTCCCTTGTAGAACACCCAGATTTTTCCAATATCTCCCCAGAGCACCTCACCAAGGAGGTTCCTCAGAACCATCAGTGTGCAAAAAGAGGCATTTGGATTCCCCTTTGAATCCCTCACTGAGGACACCGATCTCTGTGAAGGGGATGGGGTCCTCTAGATCACCACTTGAGGATGTCTCGTTTGGGGATATCATGGTGGTACTTTACCATAAAGGTAGGTAGTCTTCCTAAAACACTAACCCAGAAGAATTTGTGTTTCTGGAAGCCTTTGGGTCAGGCTCATCTACTTCTTGGGTGTCCCCCTCACAGATCCCCTTATCGTCCTTGTGTTGTGCAGGGCATGGAAGGAGCCAGACACAGTGGAACCTATCACAAAACAACCTGACAAGATCCTTAGCACCTCGTCTGACCAACCCCACTGGACTAAAGGTGTTCCCATCAATGCTCGGCAAAGATCCATGGTCCAACCCCCTAACAAGGAGTCTAGGGCCTTGGACAGGTTTGGCAAGCGGGTATACACTTCAGTGACCTTCGCATTGTGAGGGCTGAATTATTTGGCACATGTTACCAGACTACAGAGGGACTTAGTCAAGAAACTCTCTAGTTCTGTCCCAGGGTCCATGTCTGCTGAGGAACAGAAGACCTTTTCCTCCAGGATGGCCACCCTACAGTCTATATTGAACACATCCATGAGGTTAATTTCTCATGCTGCAGAAAGTGCCTCACTGGTGGCAGGATCAGGCATTGGTACCAGACATCATGCCTGGATGCGGCTTTGTGATTTCTCAGAAACCTACAAGGCATCTTTCATCAATACCCCTTTGACCACTGGACCAAAAAGAGTCGATTTGTCTAGACACTCTCTCCCAAAGTGAAAAAGATGGAAAGACCTTGTCTGCTATTGGAATCCACTTTGTTACTCCACAATGGACCTTTTCCAGGAACCAGCGTGGAAGTAGAAAGCTGCGGTTTTGAAGATCTCAAGGCCCTTTTTCAGCATTCACAGGGAGACCTTCCTCCCAGAGGCAGGCGGGAAATGGTAACCGTGCCAGACACTGCCCTCAAGGTAGAGGGAGTCCGATGAATCAGGGGTCTCGAGATGCTTTCTTGGACAGACCCAGTCAGTGATCCTGAAGGATTGCCCAATTGTTAGTCTCTGGAGGCAGTTGGGGGATATTTGTCTTTACACCCATCAGCCAGGGAAGCCATAACAAAAGATCGTTGGGTGTTAAGATTATATCCAGAGGTTATTCAGTACCCTTTTTCCAAAATCCCTCTCCAAGCAAGATCCTCCCCGATGTTCCACCCAGTCAGAGGAGGCTGCAGCTGTAGAAATTTCAAAGCTGCTCTCAGAGTCATCCAGATTGTCCCCCCTGACCAACTCACATTGGGCATCTACTCCAAATTCTTTTTAGTGTTGAAAAAGACAGGGACCTCAGGCCCATTATAGACCTTATGACCCTCAACAAATCAGTTGCCAATTCAAAGTTCCGAATGGCCATGATTCAGTCCATTCTACCCTTCCTGCAGAAGGACGACTGGATGTGCTGTATAGACCTTCAGGATGCATAATATCATATCATGATGAACAGTTGCTCCAGGAGGTTCCTCTGCTTTCGGCTGGGAGCCAATCACTACCAGTTCAAAGTACTCCCTTTGGTCTTGCCACACCCCCCAGGGTGTTCACCAAATGCATGGCAGTAGTGGCAGCTCACCTGAGATTGCAAGTATTCCAGGTGTTTCCCTATCTGGATGATTGGCTCCTAACTGCTCCCACCATGCATCAACTCCTAGAAGCCAGAGATTTCCTGTTCCATCTAGCCTTGACCTTGGGCATCTCCATCAATCTAAAATGTCTCCGCTCCAACCAGTACAGATAATAGACTTCATTGGGGCCCACCTGAACACCGTTCGTTTTTTAGCTCTTCTCCCTCCAGACAGAATCTCTACCTTGAAATCTCATATCAAGCAAATCATGGATATTCTTTCTCCCCCGGCAAGTCTTATTCTAAGGGTCTTAGGGTCCATGGCAACCACAATTACCCTGGTTCCATTAGCACACCTTCATATGAAAATACTTTGTAGGACCTTGGCGGTCCAATGGTTCCTTCTTTGGTATCCACGGAACCATCCGATCAGAATCTCTTGAGCATGCAAACCATCTCTCCTCTGGTGGCTCCGGTCGGAGGACCTCCTTCAAGGCTGACCATTCATTCTTCCCCCTCCCAGGCGAATACATTATCTGGTCAAACAGTCCAAGGTACGTGATCCCCTCTAGAGACCAATTTGCATATAAACATCTTGGAGATGAGTGGTGCTTCTTGTGTTGCAAGCCCTTCATTCCTCTCTTCCCACAGCAACCGTTGCAGTTTAGACAGACATGTCATTGTCTGGTACATCAACAAACAGGGAGGAACCAAGTCATACCTCCTGTGTTGAGAGGCCACGAGGCTGTTGCAATGAGTGATCTCTTCCAAATGCTTTCTCATAGCACTGCACATTCCGGGGAAGTCAAACATCCTGGTGGACAGGCTTAGCAGAACCATTCTAATGCCTCACAAGTGCTCTGTCAATCCTTCAGTAGGAAATATGATCTTCCAGAAAGGGGGTCAACCTTGCTTCAATCTCTTCATGTCTCTTACAGCACCAAGTGCAGCAAGTTTTTTGCCCTGATTCCTCCTCATGGACAGTCCCTGAGAGATGCTCTAGTCCATGCTTGGTCCCCCAGCCTACTTTATGACTATCCTCCTCTTTCCCTCATTTCCAAGTTTCAGCAAAAAGCTCAGAGGTTGAAGTGCCAAGTAATCCTCATTGCTCCCTTTTGACCTCGACAAGTTTGGTTTCCTTTCCTTTGTTCTCACCTGTTTTGTCCACTGTGGACTCTGGATCTCTCTCCAGATCTTTTATCCCACCCTTCGAGACATCCCCATCCAGATAATCCGAACCGGAGTCTAACTGCTTCATTACTCCAGTTCTATTGATTGTTAGAACTCCTGGGCTTTCACCCCCAGTTAGAAGCATTTTTATTGCAACACAAAAATCGTCCATGAGGAAAATGTACAATAGCAAGTGGAAGAGGTTCTCCATTTGGGCTCATTAAAACAATCTGGACCCTTTTACGGCTCTGGTTTCTGCTGTCTTAGATTTTCTGGCATCCATTTTTCATAATGCAGCTAGTTTCCAATTTTCACATTGGGGAAAATTCATTCTCTTTGGCCTCATCTAAGTTTTGCAAGGCCTTTTTAAGAGGTACCTTTCTTCTTCACCCTCCCATTAAGGATCCTGCTCTACCTTGGGTCCTTACTTTGGTTTTGCAAGCTTTAGACTTGCCTCCCTTTGAGCCTTTAGCTAAGGTTGATTTAAAGTTTTTGATTTGGAAGACTGTCTTTTTAGTGGCTATCACTTCAGCCAAAAGAGTGTCTGAATTCCAGGCTTTATCTTGTAGGCCTCCATATTTCATTTTTCATAAGGACAGTGTTACTTTGCATCCCATCCCTTTCTTTCTACCCAAGGCCACTTCTGAGACTAATATATAAACTAGGTTATTAACCTTCCTATCTTTTCCTAATTACCAAACAAAGGAGAGTACCAACTTCATATGCTGGATGTACACAGACAACTTTGCTTCTGTTTGGACAGGACTAAATCTTTCAGAAACTCTGACCAGCTTTTCATTTCCTTTTCTAAGATCAAGCTGGGAAGACCAGTTTCCAAGGTGACCCTGGCCAACTGGATTACCAGTTGCACTGCGCTTGCTTATTCTACAAAGGGCATCCCTTTGCCTTGTTGTATTAAGGCCCATTCCACTAGGTCGGTCTCCACTTCCTCAGCTTAGTGGTCTAAACTCATCATAGATGAGATTTGTGCAGCCGCTACCTGGTCAAACCCCCATACCTTTATATCTCATTACAAATTGGATATTACTTCCAGGAACAGATCTTCTTTTGGTTCTGCTGTACTCCAGAATATCCTTCCATGAGGGCCTTCCAAGTTCTGCAGCTGCAGGTTCTGTCCCACAGGTTGAAGAACAAATGAAGACAACAACTTTAGATAAAGAAGTTATGTACTCACCGTAACGTTCCATCTGAGTTGTTACCTCTCGTTTGTTCTTAAACCTTCCCACCCCCCATCCCCCATTCCCCTCTCTTATGTAGGACCTAGTGGGGATATATGTATAAATACTCCTTGCTGTCTGAGTTCCTGAAGTATTAATTTCTAACTTTCTATGAGTCTTTGTGTGACATATATGCAGTTGTATGATAAGATGATGCACATATGTGCAGCAAACTCAATCTGAGGGATATGGGAGAGTGGAGTATTATGGGTAGGGGAGATTTTGGATCCTAAAGCTTTAGTATGCAGCTGAGTCAGATCCGAACAAATAACAGGCAACAACTCGGATGGAACGTTATGGTCAGTACATAACTTCTTTTTATAGCACATTGCAGGCTACAGGGTATCTACATTTTTCCACATTTACCTGACTTGCTTATTTTTACAGAGTCATTTTCAAAGTGTCAGGAAACTCTCTCTTGGGTGAGAGATCACTTGCACAAACTGTGATTCCAAGATAACCTTCAGAAGTCTTTCTTGACTCCTTCACATAGGATTATAATTACGGGTTAACAGCTAGACATCCCTGCTCGAGCAGCTTTTTTCTACAGGAAAAAATAGATCTTTATTTAGATCTGTTTCTAAGGTTTTCCACTCAGACTAAGGTTACCACGAGGGCATACCTCAGGATTTTGGGTCTCGTGGCATCTACAGTTCTCATGATCCCCTTGGCAAGTCTCCACTTGAGAAAGATGCAGTGGTATCTGAAATTTATTTGGTCCCAGCATCATCACCCTTTATCTTTTCAAAATCCCAGTGCTGGGGATTGTCAAAAGAGAAATCTTTTTGTCACCACAGATACTTTGGACTTTGCTTGGGGTGCAGTTTCAGGAGGGACAAAAGTGTATGGGGTGTGGGACACCAAGGACAGATGCAAGCAAATAAATATTAAGGAGATGCTTGCCCTGATCAAGGCTGTCAACTCTCTGAACCGTCTTTGGTCCCTGGGACCTCTTCAAGTGGTTACAGACAATACGACAGTCATGTAGTACATCATCAAGCAAGGGTAGAACCAGGTTGTACCCCCTGTGCAGACTAGCCATGTTAATGTGGAGTATAGCTTCACAGCACAATCTCACTATACAGGCATCATCCTATATTCCACCAGAGCAAAACTGTGTGGCAGACGAGCTGAACACGACCAGGACAGACTGTCATGAATGGAAACTACATTAGGGTGTCTTTCAAGATTTGCTCTATCTTTAGGGATTTCGTCAAGTAGACGTCTTTGCCTTCTCTCTTAACAATCAACTGGCAAGATTCTGTTTCTGGACTCCATTCAAGAAGGCCTGGAAGACGGTTGCCTTTTCTTTCCTTTTACTTGGACAGGAATGTTCATGTATGTTTTTCCACCCTTTCCACTAATATTCAGGGTACTTATGAAAATTCAGAAGGAATCTCCCAAGATCACTGTGGTGACTCCTTTCTTGCCCAGGCAACCATGGTTCTTCTTTCTTTTGGAAATTGGCTAGGGGCAGTTGCCACAAGCTTCCTCAGACGGGATCTGCCCACATAAGAACAGGGGTGTGTGACTGCCTGGATGACAGACTGTTAATTCCATTTAGATACCTGTTCACTGAGGTTAAGTGGAAGGTACTAATGGAGGCAAGGAAGCCTACTACTAGAAAATCATATATTTGCAAATAGAAAAGGTTTTCTATCTGGAGCCAACAACATAAACAGCACACATTCAGGTCTAGTTGTTTTCTGGGTTGTACAATATTTGCGCAAGTTACTATCCCATGGCATGCTTTATTCCTCAATTAAGGTTCATTTATTGACCATTTCAACTTGTCTATCCATGGATCCTCCTGTTATGCAGTCTCATATCAAAATGTACTTGAAAGCAGTTTTGCATAAGAGGCCTCCAAGAAAACTGATGGCCCCTCCTTGGGATCTTAATTTTTTGTTAGAGAAGCTAACGCTTGCTCCATTTGAACCTGCTACTCTGGCTGACTTGAGGTTCTTAATAAGGAAAATAGTTTTACTGACTGCTCTGACCTCTGCAATAAAGGTATCTGAGTTGCATCCTTTTACTATGAGTCAAACCTATCTCATTTTCTATAGAGCCAGGCTTTCTTTGAGATTTAATCCCTTTTTTTAACGCCTTTATTAATGTATCACTTATGACATAGGCAAGCATACATTTATGTAAAACAAAATAAACCATATTAATGTTCCTAGTTATAAGCAGTATACATCACATATGTTTGTTGTATAACTGTTGATCCAACATTACATCAGTTGTTCAATTCCTGCCTTCCCTTAAATCTCACTGCTTTTCCAAAACATTGCTCTGCATGTATTGTTCCCACAATTTCCATTTTTATGTAATTTACTCCTTACCTTTTCTAAAGAACTTACTTCCAGTTCTTTTATCTCTGACGATATTCAATACTTCAAATACACTTGGATTAGACTTTGAGTTCATAGGCTCATGCATTTGAAGACGGGCAGGGAAGGGCTCTGCTTAATGAGAAAATTCCATTTTCTAGTATTTTATTTTTTGGCAGCCACCAGAATTAAACTTAACAAGGTCTTACAGTGTCTAGAAAGTGTTTTGGTACCAGTTTTTAAAAATAAGGGTTTTGTGCAGAGCTGTAGTAACTACAGAGGGATTAAACTGATCAGTCACAGCATGAAGTTATGGGACAGAGTAGTGGAAGCTAGGCTAAGAAAGGAGGTGATGATTAGTGATCAGCAGTATGGTTTCATGCCAGGAAAGAGCACTACAGATGCAATGTTTGCTCTGAGAGTGTTGATGAAGTACAGAGAAGGTCAGAAGGAGTTGCATTGTGTCTTTGTGGATTTAGAGAAAGCATATGACAGGGTGCCTAGAGAGGAGTTGTGGTATTGTATGAGGAAGTCGGGAGTGTCAGAGAAGTATGTAAGAGTGGTACAGGATATGTACGAGGGTATTGTGACAGCGGTGAGGTCTGCGGTGGGATTGACAGATGTGTTTAAGGTGGAGGTGGGATTACATCAAGGATCAGCTCTGAGCCCTTTCTTATTTGCAATGGTGATGGACAGGTTAACAGACGAGATCAGACAGGAGTCCCCGTGGACTATGATGTTTGCAGATGACATTGTGATCTGTAGTGAGAGTAGGGAACAGGTGTAGGAGACCCTGGAGAGGTGGAGATATGCTCTAGAGAGAAGAGGAATGAAGGTCAGCAGGACTAAGACAGAATATATGTGTGTGAATGAGAGGGAGGATAGAGGAATGGTGAGGATGCAGGGAGTAGAGGTGGCAAAGGTGAATGAGTTTAAGTACTTGGGATCAACAGTTCAGAGTAATGGTGAGTGTGGAAGAGAGGTGAAGAGAGTACAGGCAGAATGGAGTGGGTGGAGAAGTGTCAGGAGTGATTTGTGACAGACGAGTACCAGTAAGAGTGAAAGGGAAGGTCTACAAGAGGGTAGTGAGACCAGCTATGTTATATGGGTTGGAGACAGTGGCATTGACAAAAAGGCAGGAGTCAGAGCTTGACGTGGCAGAGTTGAAGATGTTAAGATTTGCACTGGGTGTGACAAGGATGGACAGGATTAGGAATAAGTATATTAGAGGGTCAGCCCAGGTTGGAAGGTTTGGAGACAAAGCCAGAGAGGCAAGATTACGTTGGTTTGGACATGTGCTGAGGAGGGATGCAGAGTATATTGGGAAAAAGATGCTAAGGATGAAGCTGCCAGGTAACGGGAAATGAGGAAGGCCTAAGATAAGGTTTATGGATGTGGTGAGAGAGGACATGCAGGTGGTTGGTGTGACAGAGCAAGATGCAGAGGACAGGAAGAAATGGAAACAGTTGATCTGCTGTGGTGAACAGTGTCTAGACAATTCATATCTTGTAGCCCAGCTCAGAAAAATAATTTCTTTTGTTACACTGATTTGCTAACCCAATATTTCTGACAAATTACCCTTGGTAAGTCCACACTTGAGAAAGATGCAGTGGTATCAGACATTGCTTTGGTCCCAGCATCATCACCCTTTATCTTTTCAAAATCCCAGTGCTGGGGATTGTCAGAAGGGTAATCTTTTTGTCACCACAGATAATTTGGACTCTGGTTGGGGTGCAGTTTCAGGAGGGATAAAAGTGTATGGGGTGACTAAATGGAATTGAGTCTGTAGGGAATTTTTGAAGTCTGCCAACTCAGTGCACTCTCAAAAAATATGTTCCTCCCAGTCGCACCTCCAGTATATGCCATCTACCGGAGGCAAAATTCTTATAGAAATACCTATGCAAACATTCCCAAGCAAATAGTATAAATATTCTAGACTTAGTTTTATACTTGGGAGCCATACATATGTCCTCCCATTGTTTTCTTGTGAATTGCTTATCCAGTCCCTATTCCCAATTTTTTCTAACGTCCTCGGATTTCGATAGTTATCCTGTAATATTTTACATGCCCTACTAATTCTGTTTTTTAAAAGTAGCTTCAGTTCTAGATTCAACTAAAAACTTTACCAGACCAGGTCTTTCACTTAAGATTCCCATATTCCTTTCTGTTTGCCCGTACTCTGATATCAGTCCCTGATAGGGAAATTGGTCTCTAGCCTGCAGCCCAAATGTCTTCTTGGTGTCTTTCCATTCTATTACAATTCTCTCTCTAGTTTTTTGCTCCCAATACCTTGGTTCCTTTGCCAGTTTTCTCCAATAAATTCCAGCCCCCTCTTGCCTTGCCTGTTCTCTGTATCCCTAATTGTAGTTAAGTTTTCTCCAGTCTCATGTTGGTTTAGTTAGAATAATTTCTGCTGCTTTATGAATATATATTCTGTATGGCGGCTGTTAGTCTCCTTGAGGATCTACATCCATTCCTCCATGTTTCATCGTCTTCCCTTTCAATTTTGAATTATAGCTTTCTGCTTGTGTTATGTATGGAAGCCTTAACTGTGTAGCTCTATAAAATGTCCTTTTAAATCAGGTAATCCTAAACCACCTTGTTCTGTTAGAAGGATCATGTTTTCCTACTTGACCTTTACCCTCTTCCCCGCCCACATAAATTCCTTCAACTTTTTATTAATTATTGTTCATAACCTCTCCTCTAATAAAAATATGCCTGACCTATATTAAAATAAAGGGACTAAAACATTTTCACTGATTGTACCTTGCTAACCATATCCATAAACACTGAGCTTTCAGTTTCTCAGCTTTTGTATTATCTGTTTAGTCTCTTCTCAAATATGGGCGACCGCAGTGGTGCAGCGGTTAGCGTTGCTGCCTCACAGCAAGAGGTTCTCTGGTTCGATCCTCGGCTGGGGTGCCTTCTTTGCGGAGTCTGCATGTCCTCCCCGTGGTTGTGTGGGTTTCCTCCAGGTGCTCCGATTTCCTCCCACATCCCAAAGACATTCTGTAGGTGGATTAGACACCCTAAATTGGCCCTAGCCATGAGTGTGTGCATGTGTGTGCCTTTTGTGGAAGGTTGGGCACCGGGCTGGCAACTCGACACTGTACAGCACCACTGTCAATCATGAGTGGACAGGTGATCCGCTGTGGCAACCCCTAACTGGGAAAAGCCGAAAGAAGAAGTCTCTTCTCACATATCCTTAGCTACTACAAAATAATCCTTTTTAAGTCATACTCCTAAATACTTAATTTTATTGTAACCCCATAAATATGGGTATCGCTGGACCAATTCATCTGTGGGTACATAGTTTACAACCTTAGCCTTTGTTTTATCTTTATTAATTTTATATCTTAAAAAGACTTTAAACTGTCTCCAGATGAGAACTAATCCTCCTTTTATTCCTAAAGTGGTATCAGAGTTTACTTTAAGCTAAGCTTTCCATCTCCCAGTTTTCTTTTCTAAACGCAAATGTAAAGGAAAAAGGATACTCTATACCTTGGATGTCCATAGTACTATCTTGACAGAACTAAATCTTTCAGATCTTTAGATCAGTTGTTCATTTCCTGTAAAGGTAAAAAGGGACAACCTGTGTCGAAAAAAAGACCGTTTCCAAATGGTTGTCTAAGGCCATTGCCTTTTGCTATACTTGCCACAACAAAACTGTTCCAGGCAGGGTTAAGAGCCACTCTACCAGGGCCTTGGCTGCATCTATGGCTTTTTAGAAAGGGTTGGATTCTAGAAGTATTTTAGTACATGCAGCTTGGTCCTCTGTACATACTGTTACAATGCAGTTGAGCTGGATTTCTTCTCTGGGTCTAGATCGGGCTTTGCAAGTTCCATTCAGTAGGGGTTCCTGTTCTCCTTCCACCTCACAAATGCAGTAAGCTAGGGTAATCTACTCTTATAGCTAAGGCTACTGCAGCAGCGATCAGTACAATGAACTTATAAATGTCTGGCCCTCAATGTCCTCCTATTTGGATACAGAACATCATTATTCTTTTAGGAAAACCTGGCTAGACTTAGGCTGTTACTAGGATAACAACCTGGGGGCCTTTCTATGAATCTGTAGGACAGTTGTGTAAGCAAGCTTATCGTAACAGTAGATGTTTGAATGATCACTGCTGCAGTAGTTGCTCCCTTCCTCCATCCCCTTTGTTTTTTTGTGTGTTTTTATTCCAGGGTATGGGCATTTATTTTTTGTTGCTCCTAGCATTGCCCTTTCAGGGCTCAGCCTCCATCTCGCTGTTGACAGGAAAGCTCTAAAGGGCTTTTTACCCAAACTTGTCTTTTATTCAGTTCAGCTTGAGCTGCCTGACATTTTGGGCATGTGGAAGGTGCTCTGAAGCTTTGGAAGCTGGCCAGCTGTTATACTCTTGGCAGGCTATAACCCTCCTAGATAAGGCTACTGCAGCAGTGATTGTACTGTTATGGTAAGTTTACTTACACAACAGTACTTTCCAGCAAATTTCTAAGTTTATAAGAGTGATAATTAAAAATCTAACCCTATTTCACACTTTCTGTCCTTCAGAAAATGCAGTCTAAAACACAAAGCCTGTTATTCCAGCCAAGACAGTAACATGATGGTGGTGGTAGGAGATTTGGGCTAGGCTTGCTATAGGGGGTACTATAAGTACATTTTGTCAAGATCATAATACCATTATATTTAATCTAAAAGTAAACTCAGACTCCTTTATAAATAAATCATTTGTAGACTTTAACAACAGAAGCTATGATGCAGTAAATGAAATAGTTTTGAAAGCAGATTGAGATACTGTCCTCAGTGACCCAAATAATATTTGGGCAGGTTATTGCCGATGAGTTCTGTGATGTTATTAACTTCTGTATTAATGACTGCATACTGATAAGACACAAATAAATATTAATATACATATATATATATATATATATATATATAAATAAATAAATATATATATATATATATATATATATATATATATATATATATATATATATATATATATATATATTCACTTTATAAGCTCGAAATTCTGAAATCTCGAATTACAGAATCTCAAGCCCATAAAGTAGAAAATCCAAATACCCGAAACTACATAGTCACGAAGCCCTAAATGCTGAAACCGCAAAGCCGGGAACTTCAAACTCCCAACACTTTTAAACCCCATGTGGGGGGCTACACCCCCCTACTTAAATATTCTAACTCCAAGGTCGCACTACATACACACAGACACAAAACACCACCACACAAACTACATTCCTCTTGCACACACACATCACAGTAATAACACACACTACAGCCCCTACCCAACAAGCTGAAACATAAGTACTTACCTGAATCCATGAACACAGCGCAACACAAGGACCACTAATTCAAAATCTCCTGCATTTGAGATTTTGAATTTCGCGCTTCTGGGGTTGCGATCTTCCGATCCTTCCACTTTATGAACTTGAGATACTAAAATTTGACTATAAAGTCAAATCTGCAAAATACCGAAACCCCAAAACTGCGAAAGTTAAAATCGCAAAGTTAAACACACCATATACCACACTACAAAAAGCAAACAAAACACACACAAACACAAATTAACAAACCTACACTATAAATAAGCAGGGGGGCAAGCCCCCCCTGCGCCCCCACACCCCTGCTATTTATATATACTAACTCCAAGATTGCACCAAACAGAAAAAGACAGTAAACTCACAACCAGACCTTCTGCAGTCCCTCGCACACACACATCACATGTATACAAACACTACCACTTTCAGCACTTAATACTTTTACCTACCCACCCTAACCCACACGTACAACTTCCAAACACACACATACACTCAGACACCTACCTAAAACCCTTACAAAATAGTCACCTACCTTAAATTCCACCTAAATCCACACACTAAACTCTGCATCATCCACACAATACATTCCATGTCAAATACCGTAAAACTATAACCGTAAATTCGACATTTCCGGATTCGCGGTTATGCACTTTCGGTAATTTGAACAGTCGCCTTTATAGTCTCGAAATACTGAAATTCGATATTTCAGTGTTTCGAGATTATCAAGTATTTAGAGATTATAAAGTGAACCTATGTGTGTGTGTGTGTGTGTGTGTGTGTGTGTGTGTGTGTGTGTGTGTGTGTGTGTGTATGTGTCTATATATGGTAAATTCAATACCAAATCAAAGAATATCTGACTAAATACCTATCAGACATGTTTGTTAAAATGCTAGCATGTGCACACATCTCTGATCTCCATCCTCGAGTATTTCCAATTAACAAATGGGGGGGGGGGGTCACGTCGGACAAAAAAAAAATATTAAGTCATTTAGCGTGACAAGTATGCTATGTAAAATCATAGAGTTTTGAAATAACTTATCCAGAATGATAACAGTAGATCATTTATGTTAGATATGAGTTTATTAAGATATTGCCTTTTGAACTTTGTGGCATTCTTTAAAAAGGTACATGCTTATCTTAAACTTGCTGAAACTGTCACCACTGACTACATAAGGAATTAATTGGCGTATATTAGTTCACATGTAATTTAGTAAATAAAACACCTGCTAAACAGCAGGATACAGCACTGTAAATTGATGAGTTTACCTTCACTTCCTGACATGAGTCACCACTTGCATCTTACTGGGCTCTATATTGAGATCACTTGTACTTGAACCATTCTTGGATATAAAAGTATATGGGATGTGGCTAAACGAATATAATGATGTTTGTCAACTGGGTGATTATTTCAATAAAGGTTGCTATATTACTCTAAGGTGGTCTACAAAAACACACACTTGATATAGTAGAAATGACCTCACCTTTAATCTCTAGTAAACAAAGTGTCATGAGACTTGACAAAAAGAAATAGATTATGTTTACATTAAAAGAAGGACACCATGTGCAGGCTGGAGAAGTTGTTTGACCGCAACTGAGCTACAAAATATAAGTATCTTTTGATTATTTTTGCAGATTACTGTTTTTATAATTTAATATATATAAAGCACTTTGTCTATTCAGAATCTTCACAAATCCTTATCTGTTTAAAAACTGTCATTTGACTCTGTAGTGCTTTCTTAGGCTATTTTGTCCCACCGTCCCTCCCTGTTGGTGTCTTGCTCTTATACTTGGTGGCTTTGCAGTTGCCCGCCCCTACTGTGACACACCTCCCAGTCTAGTGTCATTAGCTCATTCTTCTTAATACAGAGAGAACATTTGATAAGGCCTTCTGTTCCTCCTTTTTCCCTTTTCAAAAAGTAAAACAAAACTTGTTTTTTCTTTTTTGCCTGAACCTTCTTGTGTTCTGACTGTCCTTCTCAAACATATTGGAAATATACAGTATATTTCAGAGCATTTGTTATAACTGTATTTGCTATAACTGATTTAAGTATTTTTTTCTGGCTTTTTGAATATTTACTGCTTAGCGACTGCATCTTAGCCTGTTTATACAGCTCTGCATTCTATTTAAACTGTTTTTGTGTTGATTAACTGTTTTGCACTCTTAAAAAGTTATTTGTTGCTTAATTTTACCTGTAGGCTAACACACTCAAGTGTGCTAGCCGCTTAAAAGCATTTATAGCATTTACTGTCTGTTTTTTTCCTTGTCTCTGTAAAAAAAAATCTCTTGTTTTCCCACCTTACTGAACTAGAGTAGTCCAGTTTCAGAGTTGCTGATCCCTGGGCTTTGTTTTTAGTTCCTGTTACTGATCCATTGCCTTATTAGGAAGGAGGGAAGTTTCTTTGCTTACCAGTGGGAGTGGGAAGCACTGAGCAGCCTTTTTGTCCGAATTGGTGAAGTTTCAGCCAGAAACTAGTAGTCCATTGGTCGTTTTGGGCCAATTCCTAGCTCCTTTCAGCCCCTGCTATAAAACACGCTAAACACGTTTTCCAGCTTGTACCAACTCAGCACAGATCCTCGTGGTGGCCTGCAGAGTGATCCAAGCAGCAGAGAGCTAAAAGAGTGACTTTCTACCAGATATAAGTATTTTTGTGGCTTTCCCACTGTTATTAAGCTAGCGACTGCATTTCGCCTGTTTTACTGCTACTTTAAGTGATTTCTGCATTTTACACTGTTTATTGCACTTTAAGTTACTAATTGTTGCAAATTGTTTCTGTAGGCTACACACTAAAGTGCGCTAGCCGATTTACAGCATTTATAGCATTTACTGTCTGTTTTTTCCTTATCTCTCTAATAAAACAAAAAATCTCTTGTTTTCCCGCCTTACTGAACTAGAGTAGTCCAGTTTCAGAGTTGCTGATCCCTGGGCTTTGTTTTAGTTCCTGTTACTGATCCATTGCCTTATTAGGAAGGAGGGAAGTTTCTTTGCTTACCAGTGGGAGTGGGAAGCACTGAGCGGCCTTTTGTCCGATTTGGTGAAGTTTCAGCCAGAAACTAGTAGTCCATTGGTCGCTTTGGGCCAATTCCTAGCTCCCTTCAGCCCCTGCTATAAAACACGCTAAACGCTGCGTTAGCACGATTTAGCTGAGTTGCCACTGTTGCACACAAGAGCAGCGGTTAAACAAGGTTAAACTATTCGGGCCATCTAAATTCCACTCTTCAAATTTTCCCTTAGAACTACCTTCCTCGAGCTGTACTGCTGATCTAACCAGCATATCCTATAACTGAAAAGTTCATCTCTACTTGATTCCCAAGTAGACTATTCTCTATCTGTAAAGCCTAGCACTTACTCCTACAGTACTTGCACCTTGATAAAGCACTCTTATTATAGATAGTACCCCACCAGCCTAAAACCCACTTCCCCCGGAGTCCTTTGAAAGTCTCTTTATCTACTACTTCTAGTATGTCGAGGGATCAGTTGCTAGTGTCCTCTCCAGCTCAACTGGTGAACCTGGGAATATTGAGGCAATGTTACAATTGCCTCATGTACACAGACAATCCTCTCCTTCTCCCACAAAACACAAATACATGCGAGAGATGCAACTATACGGCCAAACTGGAGGCTGAGCTCTCTCAACATAGGACTGGCAAGACCAGACAGGGGAGGAGAAGGTAACCACACACAATACATACCCAGTCACACATGGTACCATCACAACTTCAAATCATACACATACTCACACAAAGACATACTCGGAGACTCTGATCAAAAATTTACCAAAACAGCAGAGGCCACCAAAGCAGACACCCAAACAACTACCACCTCACGACCCAACACATGCAACACATAGACCACACAGTCAGAGTGTCAAACAGTCACAGCCCTTAAGGCCAAACAAAATGCCAGACTTACTTGTCATTGGTGATTCCATAGTCAGACACACTGACGTCCCGCTCACCAGACTGAGTAAGGAGAAGGTCACAGTAAGCTGCCTGTCGGGCACTAGAATCCGCCACATAACGCAAGCACTCAGGTCTCTCAACAGCAGGTACAAGTACGACTCAGTCATTGTCCACGCTGGTGTCAACGACCTGAGACGCACCTCCTGGACTACATGAAAAGGGACATCGAGGAGCTCTCTGATTATGTAGCCCAGGCAGGTATGACCCTGACCTTGAGCAGTATCCTACCTTCACCTAGAATGATGCCACAATACAGTGATAAGATGATCAGCTTTAATAATTGGCTTAAATTCTGGTGTCATTCAAAGGGGATCCAATGTCTGTCTGCCTGGGATGACATGCTGGACAAGCCACGCTGTTCGCAAGGGACGGCTTGCACCTGTCACCCTGGGCTTCCGGATATTGGCAAAGGCTCTTGCCACCCCATAGTGCCTTTTTAGGCAAGGCTCAAATTCTAAACCTACCACCCTAGAACACCAAAAAGGAAAAAACTAAGGGTAATGCTGCTCAATGCCAGAAGTCTCAATCTCAAGATGCACGCACTCGAGGCCCTTCTCAATATGGAGAACATCGATGTCTGTGCTGTGACAGAAACCTGGTTCAAGGCTCCTGAGAGCACCCCAGGACTAACAGGTTTCACCTCATATCATGCCCGCCCCAAAATCCGGACAACACCAAGAAAGGAGGGGGGGTGTCCATATTCATAAAGGACACCCACACCTCAAGGTTGTTGGCAACGCACGATGTATCGGAGACCATCCAGGTGCAATTAACCATAGGCAAGACTGCTCTGCAATTTGTAGCATGTTACAGGCCACCCTCTCAAACTCAGGAACCTCACATGGCCTTCCTGAAAACATTGGAGGGGATAAATGTATCTCCAAACACCATCATACTAGGTGACTTCAACTACCCTAATATAGACTGGGAACACTACTCAAGCCCGAACACTCTAACCCAAAGATTCCTGGAGTTCATAAACTCAAATGCCATGCAACAACTAGTCACCATCCCCACAAGAGGAGAAAACATACTTGATCTCATCATCACGAACATGGGATCAAAATGTTCAACACCGGAAGTATACCCCTCACTGGTGAGATCAGATCATAAACTAATCTCGCTGGAGGTCCTCATCCCGCCCCACCTGAAACAAAAAAGACCACAGTGAAAAACTTCTCAAAAGCCGATTTCACACTTCTAAAAACTAGTGTGGTCTCCTTTAAAGCCCCTGAGCCAGTGGTAAACATTACTCAAACCGCTGAATCACTTACAAATGCCTTCTACCAGCACCTACAGGACTGCATGGATCAGGCAATCCCAAACAAAACTAAGACTCTCTGTACCAAAGGCAAGCATCCAGTCTGGTGGACCCCAGCCATAAACAAGCTCTACAACAAAAGGAGGAAGCTACTACAAGATAGAGCAAAATCCTTGAAAGGTAAGACACCTTTGATCATTATAAGTAAAAAACTAAGAGCTCTCATAAAATCATCCAAGGCAAATTTTGAGAGAAAAATCGCCAAGGACTCTAAAGACAATCATAAGGCCTTCTTTAGCTATGTTAGAAACCTAGGAGGAAACTCCCAGATATGCTCAGAATTATTCAAAATGATGTGAAAATTACTGAACCTACACACATTGCTAACATACTGGCTGACAGGTTCAGTGCAAACTTCTCCCCCTCCCCAAAAGGAGAGATATCTATTCCAGAGGATTGTAGCCCCCAAACATCTCCAACGCCCAGGTGAGAACTGCCCTCACTAAGGCAAAAACACAGCATCCATGGGACGGATGGTGTCCCCGGCTGTGTGCTTCATGAACTCAACGAGGAATTAAACCCACAGTTAGGACAGCTGTTTAATCTTAGCCTCACCTCAGGATACATTACCCAAGGAGTGGCGCGGCGACTGTGGTCCCACTTCATAAGGGCGGTGCCTCCACAGACCCTGGAAATTACCGCCCCATTAGCTTGACAAGCCTTATCTGCAAAGCCATGGAGAGGATCATAATGGAACTCATAAATAAAGACATAGGGAACTTGCAGACTTTGGATCCAACCCAGTTTGGCTTTGTCAAAGGCAGATCCTGCCTCTTAAACTTGGTTGACTTTTTCGAGACAGTCACCAAGGCCATTGATGAGGGAAAGGCAGTCCATACAGCCTACCTCGACCTGGCAAAGGCCTTGACACAATACCCCACTCAGGTATCATCGAAAAACTCATCAGCTTGAATGTAAACCCATACATCACAAGATGGGTTGCAAACTGGCTAAGTGACAGAACCCACAGGGTCAGAGTTGCTGGAGCCATGTCAGACTCAAAGCCTGTCACAAGTGGTGTCCCACAGGGCTCAGTCCTGGGTCCACTCTTGTTCGGCATCTACTTTTCTGAAGTACAAGCAAATACAGGAGGGTTATGGCTGACAAAGTTTGCAGATGACTGCAAACTGGGCCATAGTCAAAACACATCTGACACAGATATCCTCCCGATGGGCCTCACAGAATTGGATATCTGGTGCCAGAGCCATGCCCTCAAGTTTAACGCCAATAAATGATTAGTCATACCCTTTGGGAAAAACAAGGTTACCCCTAGCTACCATATAGGTGGCAATCCACTGAGCACAGAAAAGTCATCAGGGATCTGGGGACCCAAGTTGACAGTAGCCTTCGCTTGACACTCATGTTGCTAAAGTAGTTAGGAAAACCTTCTATATCGCCCACCTGATCATGAAGGGATACTCATCTAGATCAAGTGAGGTCATCGTCCCCCTGTACTCATCACTCATTAGACCTATGATTGAGTACAATGCCCGCTCGAATGTATCTGACCAGACACCTGCTGCAGCTTGAAAGGCCCCAAAAGTTCCTCACCAAAAGGATAAAGGGTCTCAAAAATATGTCTTATGCTGCCCGACTGAAAGAACTCTAGCTCTATTCAGTCTCATACCGCTTGCTCAGAGGTGACCTGTGCCTGACATATAAGGCCATGTCAAACCCAGATTTGATGAATATGCTTCACCTCAGAAAATCTAGATCCCTCAGAACCACAAGGGCGGGAGACTTAAACCTTGACACGGTTATAAATAGAACGTGCTAGAGGGACAGATTCATAACCCAGAGACTCCCTTTGCTATGGAACAAAATCCCGGTACATGTGAGGCAGAGCACCTCGCTGGCCTTGTTCAAGAGGAATCTTGACCAATGGATGGGGGATCGCAGATATACCCCAGGGATTACTTCAGTGTCACTGCTTGACAGAGGCACAGAAAAATGATAGGCATAGTTTTTATTCAAACTAAAGGGGTGGCAAAAGCCACATAACTATGGGCTAGGCTTATAAATGCCCCTGGGCAGATAGCCTAGTATGAACCTATGAACCTATAAACCATCATTAAAGATTTGGGAACAAAGGTACTCGGCATATTTTGTACCTAGTCTGCTTGTAAATTGCATATGTAGTCAGTCATTCCACTGAGGTTAATTGCTGCATCACATTATACCTCACTGATCCACCCCATTATTAAATGCAGCATTGCATTTTGTAGTGTTCTAACAAGCCATCTGAAAGAACCTTTCCTCACCAGTAAAATCATGGAGTTGAAAAGCTTTGTGAATTATCACTATATTCTGTTTCTTATAGGTTACTGTCTGTAAGACATTAAACCTGAAAGTACATTTAATACCAGGTCAGGCAACCTTATATTTAAAATAAATAAGTAAATATCAGTATTGCAAAAGACTGTGACAGATAATTCTGAAATGAAATGCATAACTTATGTAATAAGCTTGCCATTACTATCAGAAGTTATTCATTAACTTCCTTCAAAATAATTTTGATATACATATGCAAACTAGTAAATAAATTATACTTACCTTGATAATGTTTCATATGTTGACTGGCTACTTCCTTCTACCCTCACTTTTTTCTTATCTAATTGTGTGTGTGTGTGTGTGGGGGGGTATCCATTATTAAAACTTTACAAGTAGTAGTGGAGTTCTGCAGAGTAAATATACATACAGTACAGAAAAATTCCAAGAACTGGTAGGTTTGTGACTATTCTGATGTTCAGCTATCATCAATTGACAAAAAGTATCCAAGATCTTTCTCTCTCACATACAGACAGATAGACACACACATAGACACACATATGAAAAGCATTTCATGTGACTTTTCTAACTCTAGAGAAGCAGGGAGTAGTACTTTCTAATACTAGTGGAACGCTACGCACCTCACTCTGATACAGGAAGTGTGTCAAGTTGCCCTTCAAGGTCACCTCATTTGTAATACTAGTATCCATGATGCTGTTTCCTTTTTCACTAGCTTAAGCCAGTGAATTTAGGTGAGAACATAGGCCGATTTGAGAAACTGACAGTTTTGTCATGTGACTCACTTCTCACAAAATTACTGCAGCCCAGTACAATGCCTGGAGTGTGTTGGCAGCATATCAGATAACTGACTACTGTTTGTTTGAATGCCAGTAGAGAGAGGCAGTATTTTTGAAACAACTTTCATTGATTAGCGAAGCTTACTTTCTACTGTTTTGCTAACTCAGAGTAGCTATATAGATAGATATCTTTGAGGGCATAGGAATATTCCCACTCAAGGGGAAGCAGGAGAACTTGCCCCCTGCAAAAAGTGTATTTATCTGTCAGCATTCAATTTATTGTTTAATAGATCATCATGATCACATACTGCCACCAATGCCCCATCTAACCTCCACTTGTGAACAAGACTGTGAATACTTAAAATTTCTGCATCAGAAGATAGTAACTGTAATCCACTCTTCCAGGAAAAAAACTTAAAGTTCTGTCATGGTGTTAATGATTTTCATTGTCCACTTCACTTCCCATTCAGCACAAAAAAAAAAAAAAAAAAAACTCCAGTACATTCTGAAGTTCACTTTTCTTAGAAGCTAAAAGGACATAATCTGTAAAACAAGATGCAGCCTTGTACTCAGACTGAATACTCTCCAGAACTTGTTTGAGCTTTGATAATTGTGCATGAAACTCACAAGCAGTAGGAGATGAGACATACCCTTGGCTTATTTCTACCAGACAGTTAATGCATTTGACTTAATGTTTACATAATTGTCACTTCTCAGTTCTCAAGTACAACTAAATGGCACACAGCCGCAGCCCTGGGAACCTGCACATTTGTAGCATGGTCATATATCTTCTTCAAGTCTACAAAACACACTTTGACAGCAATAATCACCTCCCATGCCTGCAATTATATCTGTGTAAGGCTAAAGATGTAATTCAGTTTTCCAAAGCTTGGAAAAGTTTTGCATTGCTCTTTCTGGATGCAAATCTCTTTTCCAGCATTGGATTTCCCAAAAGTGTTTTTGGTGTGTCATACTTCTTTAACTGGAACATATCCTCATATCCATTTAGAAAATGGGAACTAGTACCCCAGTTTTCTGTTTCAAAGATATTGTGTTAGCCATCTGTGTAAGCCCAAAAAGTGCGTTAATCATGGTAGACCATCCATATGTAGCACTTAAAGCATTTCTGGCTGCAGTCTTGCCACAGAACTGTTTAATCACTGCCATGACCTCATATGCAGAAATGGATTTTGTTCCTGACACTACCTATTCAATCTCAGTACTTCTTTATTTGGATGAAGCGGGTAAATGAAATGATCCAAGGACACTTTACAGCCTCAATTCTGCACTTAGTAAAGCATACAGGTTCAAATCTGTAAACTAGTCTTGGGGCCTATTCCTTACATTTAGTGGGCTAAAGTACACACAAATTGCCAAGCATCATAACTACATATAAGAAATCATAGATAATAAATTAACAAGTGTAATTAATGTAAGCCTTCTTCAGACATATAATCATATAGAACACAGAGGCATAAACAAAAGGGCTATATAAAGACAGCAAGTTGCCCTGGGAGATTATTGCACAATAGAGACTGTTATAATAGTTAAGGTTCAAGCTGGAGATCAAACCTTCAGAGTAGTGTTTATAGTAAAAGAAGCACATGCTAGAAACATTAAATAAAAACTGCTTGAACATTCAATGA
>NC_056731.1:1853896993-1853904493 GCF_019279795.1 Protopterus annectens
GCATTGTAAATTACTAGGAGCCACACACACTTTTACTTTTTGTGTCATGCAAGTTATAAAGCCCAATAGTAGAGGTGGGGATATAGGTAATACACAGGAAAGTGAACTGCGTTGGATTGTTCGCTGTAGAGCAGATCAATCTCCTGGGTTGAATGACAAAGTTCATTTGCAACCTATTTTAAAGAAAAGGAGACTACTTAGACCTAAATAGTGACTGTTGTTCAGAATTTTATAATTCAAATCTAGTATGTTTTTATTTCATGCATTTTTTTATTTTGGTATTTGTGTACCTTTGTATCTGTTATTTTAAACATTTTTATATGTATTTTTATAGGTGATTGAAGTACTTTGTCACCTTAAGCTTTTGACAGACAAGATTGACGTCATTGAGTTTCACTTGTTTTTGTTTTAAAATCTAATTTTAATACATGTAATTTTAACATATTTTTAGGTGGTTTATGTATTCTGTCACTTTAAACCTTTAATAGACAGTACTGACATCACTGATTTCAATTATCTGTTTTTGCTATTTAAAAGCTACTTTTTATACAAGCATTAAAGTCGGAAGAAGCCTTATGGTGAAAGCGCTCACTTTTCTGATATAATAAAGAGTTTTTTATACTTATGGACTTACGGACTTTGATATTCCTGTCGCTGATACTTGCTGGATATATTGATACTGCCATTTTTCGTTCCTGTATATGAGGTGAAATTTGTTGTTGGTTTACTCTGTTACTTTTATCGCAGGAACGTTGTTCCCTTTGTGGATTCTTTTACCATTGCTGTGGCATATATATAGGTAACATAGCAAGCTAGAGACTTAATGTCTACTAGATCTAAACACTGAGAAGCGAACGTAAACAAATGTAGTCATATGACTTGAATTTGATGCTCATTGCATAGGTTATTAACATTTTTTTCTTTTTCAAAGAGTTAGTTCATGGTATGGGCTACCCATTCCCAGTACATGTACAAGTCCAGGTATTGGTTAGATGTGCTTTAACGTGATGCTTGAAAATTTTTAAACTAGTTAAACTTCTGATTTCAAGAGGCAAGGTGTTCCACAGTTTAGCAATGTCGCAGGAGTATAGTCACCTGAACTGTTTTTACTCCTGGTTACTTCAATTAGTTCTTTATTAGTGGATTTTAATAGACAGGTACTGTATGTGGTTTAGGGAGGCCTTGTAGAGCTGGAGTTTTTTGGGTTTATAGAACATTTGGTGGGGAGTAGAGAGTTGTGTGAGTATGAGTTGATGGGGAAGTTCTAACCAAGATAGTTGTCTTAGAGGCTTGCAATAATGAGTTCTAGTAGGACAACTAGTAGCAAACTTGGTTATCTTATTATAGCAAACATCTAGCTTGCTTAGGTCTGATTTGGAGAGGTTGGTAAAGATGGGTGAAGCGTACAGTAGAGTTGACAGAAGATGAGTTCTGGCTGTGGTTAGTCTAGAGTTTGTGGTTAGGTAGTTTTTGCAGCTGTTTAAGGTGCCTATTTTCTTGTGTACTATTTTTGTAGTTTGAGCAATGTGTAAGTTGAACTTCAGATTTTGATCGATAGTAACACCAACAAGTTTGGTGGATGATACAAGTACAAATCAGAGTGTTATTGCTAGATGTGATGTTGAAGTGAGTGGATTGGGTTTCAAGTTTAGTGGGGAGGAAGAGCATGAGTTTGGTCTTATTTGGGTTTAGGATTAATTGGGCATCTGCCAACCATGATTCAATAGCATTGAAGGATGTTTGTGGTATGTTTTGTAGTTTAGATAGGGTTGGGACAGAACATATAACTGTAGAGTCATCTGCATATTGTACAAGAGTGGCAAGAGTTGTGGCATTCTGGAGATTATTTGTAAACAGGTTAAAGAGGAGAGGGCCGAGAATAGACACTTGGGACACTCCCATTGTTACTGGTGGTAAGGGAGAAAGTTTTGTTCCCCCTCACTGCCTGTTGTTTGAGATGGTTCTGAAACCAAGCTAGAGTGGAATAGCTTAGGTTTAGTTTGGACATGGTGGTGATTAGTTTGTTATGGGATACTGTGTCGAATGCTTTCGATAAGTCTAAGAAAATGGCTGATAATAGGTCACCTTTGTTCCCAAGTTGATTAATGGTATTAGTGCAGCTAATGAGGGCGGTAGTAGTACTGTGGTGGGGGCGGAAGCCATGCTGAGTTTTTGTAAGTAAGTTATCGTCAAGGAGATGGTTAAGTACTTGGGTGTGAACACACCTTTCAAGGATTTTTGATAGAGAGGATAGGATTGCTATGGGCTGATAGTTGGAAAAGTCTGTGGAGGTACCTCCTTTGTGTAGGGGTATGATGTGTGCAATTTTCCATAGGGTTGGGAGATGACTTCAGCTGCTGTTTTTAAGAACTTTGAGGGTAGGTTGTCAGCTGCCAGTGTTGTTGGTTTTAGCCTGAGCAAGTATTTGTATATGGTATATGTTGGGACATTTTAAGGAGACGGTGTTATTATCTAGTAGAGTTGTTAGGTTGATGGGCAGTGATGGGGAGTTCTGGTTAGTAAGCATTTTGATAGAGTTGAAGTATTTATTAAACTGGGTAGGAATACATTCTAGGGGATTACTTGCTGTTGGTTGAGGGGTCTTGGTTTTGACCAGGACGCAGAAGTTTGTTTAATGAGTTCCAGAATTTTTGGGGATTATTACAATATTTAGTTTGTAAGCTAGTATAGTAATTCTTCTTATCAAGTCTTATCTGGGTTTTGGATTTGTTTCTTAGGTGGATATACTTCTGGTGAGTAGCTATTGACTGTTTTTAGCTCCATTCATGCCATGCTTTATCCCTTTCTTTTAGGAGTGATTTTGTTTGTTTAGTTAGCCAAGGAGGGTAACTGGATTTTGCTCGTATTGTCCTAATGGGGGTCAGGTTATCTAGAATGTTTAAAAATGTGTAATTAAAGTAATCAGCTGCACTCTCCAGGGGTAGAGTTTTGAGGGGATTCCAGTTGAATAGCTTAAGGGCTGTAATGAAATCTTGAGACTGGTGTTACAGATGTGGTAGGTAGTTGGGTTTTTTGTAGGATTTGCCTGATGACGTATAATGTATGTTGGGAGGTGGTCGCTGAGTGAGTCAGGGAGGGTACCAGAACTATAGGAAAGTTTGTTGTAGTTGGTGAGTATCCCAGTCAAGGATAGCTTCTTAGTAGCTTTGTCAAACCTTGTAGTGGACTGGATTAATTGGGTAAAGCCGTAGAGGTAGATATGGGTAGTAAGATTATCAGAGTTGCAGGAGAACCAATTAATGTTGAAGTCCCCTAGTAAAATGATCTCTTGGTGGAGATTATTGGAGGACCATTGTAAGGTGGTTTCTGGTTTGTCTATATTATTGCCAGGAGAAATATATGTACATAGGATGTTTAATTTTATTTTGGTTGAGTTTTATTTTAGCCAGGAGTATTTCTGAGTTAGAGATGGTGGGAGGGTTAAGGTTAGCCCTCTCTATGATGAGATGGTGTTTGAAGAGCAGGGCTATACTGCCTCCTCTTGTTTTCCTATCTTGCCTAAGAATGCTATAGCTTGTGGGAAGAATTCTGTTATCCGGGATGTCTGGTTTGAGCCGGGTTTCCATCAGCCTGATGATCCATTTTGAGCCATTAAGGAGACCATCTCAAGACATGAGAAAGATAACTATCTGCCATTGGGATCAAATTCACCCCCCCCCCCCCCCTCAAAGGACCTTCTCCAGAAACCAGAAAGGAGACAAGAGAATTTGGTTTTGTAAAATACAGGGATTTACGTCTGATATATCTGAAGAAAGAACCTCTCCAAGGCAGAGGGAAAAACTCTGTTATAATGGATGTCACCCAAGGGGCATGGGTGGCCTACGGAATGAAGGCTTCAGAGGTACTTTCTCAGAGAAGCCTTTCCAACACTTCTGAATGGTAACCCGTCTGTCCATCTGTTTCACTCTGGAGACATTTGGGGAGCATTTATCCCTGCACCCAACAAATCTGGTTGTCCATCACTCAAGACAAGTGGGCACAAAGGATGCTATTTCATTGCCTTCCGTACCCTTCCTCCATCCCCAAAAAGAATTCCTGATGTTCCACTCTTACAAAGAGAAGAAGCTGCTTCAGAAATAAGGACACTTTTTTAAGAAATGGAGTCATCTAAGATGTCCCTCTAGATCAGACAGAATTCAGAATTTGCTCAAGGTCTTCTTAGTACTAAAGAAAAACAGGGACCTAAGGCTTGTTTTGGACCTAAGCTGCTTGAACAAGTTTGTGAAGCAGACTTATTTTCACATGATCATGGTTCAGTCCATTCTTTCCCTACTGTGGAATGACTGAATGTGCTTAATAGATCTTCAGGATGCATGCTACCACATCAAAATGGACAGACACTCCACGGAGTACCTTCACTTCTGGCTGGGAGCCAGTCATTTCCAATTCAGAGCTCTGCCCTTTTGTCTCGCCACAGCCAACCTGGTGTTTAAGAAAACCATGGCAGCTCATCTATGACTGCAGGGTTTTCTGAGTATCTCCTATTTGGACAACTGTCTCATCACTGACTGTATCAGGTATCTACTCATTCAAGCCAGAGACTCCTTGCTCCAACACTGTATAGATATTGGCATTACAGTGAATCTAATAAAATCTAAGACCCAACCAGTTCAGTGATGAGAGATTATCAGAGCACTTCTGGACGCAAAACTTAAGCTAGCAAGGCTCCTAGAGACATGGGTAACATCGCTTCACCAACAAGCCCAGGACACCTTATCCCACCAGAATCCACCAGCAAAACTAATTATTTACCTTCTGGACTCCATGGCAGTCTCTTTCACTGTAGTTCCCCTTGTCGGTTCCATTTGTTTGTTACAGGGAGTTTGGTTAGCATCTGATTAATATTATTTGGTTGACTATACAGATAGTCTACAGAGTGCAAAATTGATAATTCCTGGGTAGGGGAATATTCCCTTTTCCCAGGGATTGTGCGATCTCAGAGTTAGTGTATATAATTAGCAGTGTGTGTGAAAGGCGCAGCCCTCTACATGGGGGAATGTTTATTTTTTAAGAAGCAACCTCAGTGCTTGTGTACTAGGAAGTTGATTTTTCTGTTTTTGATGTAAAGTGGTTTACCTTCAGGATGTTGACATTTGTATTAGTTGACCAACTGAAGGTAAATCCCCTAGCCAGAATCTGCTTGCAGGTACTTCAGTGGACTCTGGCAGTTCAAGTGGTCAGTCAGGAAACAACTGATGTCTTTTCAAGTGTCATTAATGAACATTTGCTGAGCACACATACAGTGGTGGCTGGAATCTCCATATGCTCTACAAGGACATCTTTCACTCTTCTTCCCTCCAAGCCACAGTGACTATGGAAAGGCAGTCCAAGACACATCGTCTCAAACAGAAGCCAGTCTACACATCAGTGTACTGGAGATGACAGCAGTTCTGCTAGTGTTGCAGGCTTTTCAGACTCTCTCTGCTCGGGTGTGATTTCTGTCCAGACAGACAACATGATAGTTTCGTACATCATCAAGCACAGAGGAACCAGATCTTATCCATTGTTCTGAGAGGCCATGACAGTATGGCAATGGGTGATATTTTTTTACTGGTTTCTAATAGCAATGTGCATCCTGGGGAATTTCAATATCCTTGTGGACAGAACCAACCCAAAAAGTAAACTGAGGACGGTCTATTGCCAACCTACACAAAGTGTAGTAATCAGGAACTGACTAAAGTCTCTTGTGAAGAACCAGGCAGAATTGTCACTCTCTATTCATAAACTTAAAAAAATGCATTAACGCTTAACTGATTCACCGCATTTTCTTCTCAAAAAGACTTGATCAGATCTGACATTCTGTATTCAGATCTGATGAAGTCGTGTCGGGAAGAATATGCGGTGAATCAATTAGGCATTTGTGTTTTTAAGTTTATGAATAAAGAGTGACAGCTTTGCCTGGTTCTGATTTGCCTGGTTCTTCACAAGTGCCTTTAGTCAGATCCTTGTGGACAAGCTGAGCAGGTCTATTCTACTCCCTAAAGAGTGGTCCTTCAATTCATTAGTAATGGAGCAGATTTTCAGCTGTTGGGACCAACCTTCCTGTGATTTCTTTGCCTCTCCAGTTTCCCAAGAAGAGATGTCACACAGGGATGCTCTAATGCATTCTTGGCCCTGGGAACTCTTTATGCCTTTTCACTGATGCCACTGATTCCAAAGTTTCTACAAAAAGCATTGCGGTCAAGGTCACCGTCATCCTCATACCCCTTATTGGCCTCGACAAGTGTAGTTTCCCTAGCTGTGGCCTCATCTAGTCCACCCTTGCTAGGTATTGGGCTTGGACCCAGATCTTCTTTCTAACCCATCAGGGTTACCTCACCTGAACATTCAGTCCCTCAAACTGACCACATGGTTTCTGCAATTCCAGTGATGGTTCAACAGTCCAGGTTTTAGTCTTCAGTTGTCTACATATTGTCATCTTCCCAAAAATCCTCTACTAGGAAACTTTACAAAAACAAACAGAAAATATTTTCTGTCTGGGTAGTTGAAAATAATAAACCAAAAACATGAAGATGTAATTCTTCTTCTTCTTTCGGCTTTTTCCCGGTTAGGGGTCGCCACAGCGGATCACCGTGTTCGCATTGATTGGCAGTGGAGTTTTACAGTGTCGAGTTGCCAGCGCGGCGCCCAACCTTCCACAGAAGGCACACACACACGCAGACCTAGGGCCAATTTAGAGTGTCCAATCCACCTGCAGCATGTCTTTGGGATGTGGGAGGAAACTGGAGCACCCGGAGGAAACCCACGCAACCACAGGGAGGACATGCAGACTCCGCACAGAAGGCACCCCAGTCAAGGATCGAACCGGAGAACCTCTTGCTGTGAGGCGGCAATGCTAACCACTGCACCACCATGGCCGCCCTATGAAGATGCAATAGTGCTAAAAAAAATATATATATATTTTCTGTCTGGGTAGTTGAAAATAATAAACCATACACAATACTGTTCAATGACTGGTTGAATTTTTTTCACAATTACCAAACCCAATGAAACAATTAATATTTAAAAAGCCAGTTCTGTTTATACACCGGACTTAAATAAAATCAAGTAAAGTCAAAATCTTTGATTTCATAAGAAGTTGTTGTTGTGAGGAATATATAATAATAATGTAATAAAATAATAAAAAGAAAAAGAAACCAAAACAAAGAAGGAAAAGGCATCAATTTCAAAAAATGAATACAAAATGTTTTTTTTCATAAATGTTGTATATATGAATTTCTTTTAGTTAAATTAAACATTTTCAGCCCTTTCCTTCAAAATCTGTGCCAAGTTTAAATGTTCATTCAAACCAGGGGGAAAGTTTGCTGCAAGTCTGAGTTGCCACATCAGTTTCTTTTTTAATAAAATGTTTTGCCAGTCCCCACCTCTGGCTTCCAGATGTACAAAATCTAAAATAGCAAACTGAAAGCCTGTGTGATTATTACAAACTATACTGTGCTTGTACAAGGCATTTGTAACTTTTTTGTTTTTTATATATTT
>NC_056731.1:1853909493-1854104493 GCF_019279795.1 Protopterus annectens
AGGAATTTGTCATCATACTAGGCAACAGTTTCCCTGGAAAAGTGGGTGGGTGATAACCAGCTCTACCTAAGGGTCTGGTTGTTAGTGTAGAGCTATGAAACTTCTGGATCTTCAGTTTGGTCTCTCAGAGCTTTCTAATTCTGCTAGGAAACATTTTACTAAGCAAGGCATACAGCTCAGAGTGGAAACGGTTTTTATTTTGGGCAGCATGGTGACTTCTACCCCCTAGTTAGTCATTGGGCAGGTGGCTCTTATCTGAGTCACCTGTTTGATTTGGGAATTAAAGTAGATATACCAGCTGTTTTCCACATAGTAACCTTGTGGAAGGTAGGATTTGAAGCCCAGAACATTATATGAAGCAGTTTGTTTATTTGCACTTGCTTTCATTTATTTTCATTTTGTGGAAGAAATTAACCCTGTTGAGGGGATCCATTTTTCACAATTAAAGCAGAATAATGCAAGGCAAGATGGTTGAGAAGACCTGAGCTGTACTGTGACTATGAAATACAAATGCCGTCATAAGAGCATTTTGTGAACACACACAATTTTACATACAATTGACTAGGACTTGTGGATATGTTTTCTTCCAGCACATCACATCAAACAATTCATAGAGTATCACGAGAATAAGACATCTGTGTGACTATACGTTCTCTGATTAAAGAACAGAAAAAGTCCAAATAGCTCAAAAACTTCATTGTGCTAGTCCTTAAGTACAAGCTAGCAATTACAAGTAACTGCGCGAGATAAAAAAGAGAAATGAATTGATACTAAGTGGTACGGTACAGTTTCTTAAGATGGAGAGTATGGGAAGAAAGAGGCATGCTAAAATTGTCAAGGGAGTGTGGTTTAAGAAGAACTTGAGCTTAACAGTAATTACTTCAGATGAAAGTGGGCTTCGTATGTTAAACGAGCTTCAATATATCTGAGCTTCATAGATTATTCATAGATTCATCGAGTCTCGTGACCATTATTGCCTTGCCAGTACCATCCCTCAGTCCGTAACTCCTTTCTACAGAAGGGCCATATCAGTCAATCTTGGAATAAATGTGTGGATACCCATCCAGTCATCTAGTTTATATTTAAAGGAAGAGAGTAGGTCACACTGCTTAACATGTAGGGGAAGTTTATTCCAGAGGTTTGGAAGGCGCTGAGATATAAATCTGTCATGTTTTGTATGTGTTGGTGAAGAAGTAGGTCCGTCGTTCTGGTATTGGTTGTGGTATTGGTGGAGATATTGAACTTGTGGAGAAACGGCATGTGCAGGACTATTGATTCTCTAATGGCGTGTCAAGCAAGACAGAAATCTCTCCTCAGAATTCTTTAACACACTGAAAAAGGGATTGAACTTCTGACATCTCTTGGTAGCTCATCGACTTAGGCCTGCAATCTTTTTGGTTAAAACTCTTTAGGGTATTTCTAATTGTTTGATATGTTAAGTGAGATGCATCCAAAAGGGGTGTTGTACTCAGTAACTGGTCTAGTCAGTGCTGAATATAACGAAGTGATTACCTCTTTATACCTTAATGATATCCCATTGGCATTTAGCTGGGTTAAATAAAAGGATTTCCTGACAACCATTGTTACATAGATTCATAGATTAGATTCATAGATTAGTACTAGGCTAACTGCCTTTGTGGGCCATTTTAAGCCTAGCCAATTACCCCATTTGAGAATCAAGCCCTGCACCTTTGGTTTATAAGGCAAACACCTTAACCATTATGCCAACCTCCCACCACATAATGGTCAAAACAGAGGGAGTGGTCCAACCCAAGTACCTAGGTCCCTAACAACATTTTTGTTTTTGTAGTGATGTGTTGTCTATGCGGTATGATGAGGGGAGGGGTTGTCTACCAAAAGTTGTGCTACACCATTTTTACTACAACACAGGTTTAGTACGGAGAGTTCACTCGGGAAGGTTTAGGTGTCACAGAATGACTTGCCACCCCCCCCCCCCCAATTACAATTGTCTGCAAACTTTGTTAGCTAGAGGTCTTGTTTCTCTGCTTGGAGATCTGAGAAGTAAATGCTGAAAATAGTTTTCCTACTGCATTGCATTGATGCCTGGAAAAGGATAGTCCAGCAGTTTTGTATGCTGTGTCAAGTTGTTCTAGAACATTTTTATTAAGGTTACCCATTTCTCTGGTTTCATAAAACACTTTAGGTAGCAGGCTTGTACCATGAAATGTTTGGCTGTAAGTGATAAATAGTGCATGATGTGGTGCACTGTTCCTAACTTCTGGTAAATGCCTTTTATTCTAGAGTTATTTTAAATTTAGTTAATTTAATTATGGTGTCAAGGTACTTCCAATGTACAGCTCACTCGATTTGTCTTCATTATGCTTTTATACTGTACTCGTAAATTGATAGTGTTTCTTAAGGATGTTTTTATTTTAACATTTGTTTACTGGGAAAGTCCGACTTAGAACGAGCCAATTTTCAGTGGAGGCCCAGGCAGGAATGCTCCAGATGCATGTCTTTGTAACGTGGGAGGAAACTGGAGGAAACCCATACAAATGCAGCAAGGACGTGCAGACTCTGTACAGAAGGCACCCCAGCCGAGAATCAAACCATAGAACCTCTTGCTGTGCAAACCACTGCACTGTCCATTATTTTTATTAATTTAACATTTACAATGCATGCACAGAAAGGAAGAAATTCAACTTCACGTTGTTTATACAGAGATTAGGAATACATTGAATTATCAAGGTAATCTTATACAGTTAAGATGTTAAGAATCTTGGTGTTTCAGTAGCAACATTTCAGGGTTATCCCAACCACTAAAAGTCTTAATATGATTTATAGAGCTTATTCTGACCACTTCTTTTTAGCGTTGCTGCCTCACAGCAAGAGGTTCTCCGGTTCGATCCTTGGCTGGGGTACCTTCTGTGCAGAGTCTGCATCCGGGTGCTTCTGTTTCCTCCCACGTCCCAAAGACATGCTGTAGGTGGATTGGACACTCTAAGTTGGCCGTAGGCATGAGTGCATGTGTATATGTGCCTTCTGTGGAAGGTTGGGCGCCAGACTGGCAACTCGACACCGTAAAAACTCCACTGCCAATCATGAGCGGACAGGTGATCCGCTGTGGCGAACCCTAACCGGGAAAAAGCTGAAAGAAGATGAAGATTCTGATCACTTCTTTTTCAGTTTTACATAGTTTTGCTACTAAATTAAAAAATTATTTGATCATAGGAACTGAATTTGATTGAAAGTTGTTTTTGTAATAACTTTTCTAGTGGCTGCCAAGAGAGCCCAAAACATGTTTTGCTCTTTGGCTTTTACAGATGAATGAATTCAGGAATAGCTTGCTGCTCTTAGGTTCATAGGTTTGTACTAGGCTAATGGCCTTGGAGCCTTTACAAGCCTGGCCCATAGGATTACCCTGGCATCGTGCCACCTAACCTTATTTCCTAGTGCCTCTGTCAAGTAGAGCCACTGGAGTGATCCCCGGGGTGAATTTTCTATTTCCCATCCACTCATCAAGATTTCTCTTGAAGAGGGCCAGTGAGGTGCTCTGTTTGACATGTATGGGAAGTATATTCCATAGCATGGGCAGTCTCTGGGTTATGAACCTGTCCCTCTAGCACATTCTGTTGATTATGGTAATGAGGTTGAGGTCTTTGGACTGTGTGGTGCGAAGGGATTGAGATTTCTTTAGATGTAGCATTTCTAACAGAGCTGGGTCAGACATGGCTTTCTAAGTAGGCGATATGAGACAGAGAATAGAGTGTTTTGAGTCTGTCCATATAGGACAAGTGTTTAAGGCCTAGAATCCTCTTTGTGAGGTACTTTTGCAGCCTCTCCAGTTGTTGCAGGTGTCTAGTGAGGTACATGCCAAATGGGGCATTGTACTCGATGACTGGCCTAATGAGGGAAGAGTAGAGGGAGACAATGACCTCTTTCTTCCTGGATGCAAAACCCTTAGTAATGAGATGTGCCACATAGAAGGACTTTCTGACCACAGTGGCAATGTGGTGGTCAAAAGAGAGGTTGCTGTCAACCTGTGTTCCCAGATCTCTTAAAATGCCTTCTGTATTCAGTGGGCTACCATCGATGTGGTAATTCATGGGAACCGGATTTTTCCCAAAGGGGATGATGACACATTTTTGGTATTGAGCTTAAGGCCATGGTTCTGATACCAGTTATTGGTCTCAAGTGAGGCCTTTCTTTAGGATGTCAACATCACTTGGGGAGTTAATAATTGCTCCCTACTTGCAATCGTCTGCGAACTTGGTCAACCAGAGTCCCTTCGTGTTGGCCTGGACTTCAGAGAAGTGTATACCAAACAGGAGAGGACCCAGGACTGAACCCTGTGGGACTCCACTCATGACTGGTCAGCATTCTGACTTGGAGTCAGCTACTTTCACACTGTAGGTTCTATCTGTGAACCAGTTTGCAACCCACCTAGTGATATAGGGGTTGATGTTCATCGTGTTTCACTGTTGCAGTCATGACTGTAGGGTTCTCCCCTGCCGGCAGGTAGCCCTTGGTCGGCCAGAATCCCAAAGTCTGGGTCTGGCGTCGGCTGTTCAACCATGCTCCCTGACGTCAGAGCGCCAGGAGTGTAAAGCTGACAGCCGACGCCATCTTCTCCAGTCTTTCTTGCCGTGCGGTGGTAGCAGTTCGCAAGTTCCGGTCGGCTGAATCCTGACAAATTTTTCTATATACTTTGGTTCGAAGACTTTCTTCTCCACTAAAAGCTAAGTACCCCGTTGGGGAAACTTTTTTCTTGCTCCACTCCGATGTCAGAAAAAGTTAATAATTGTATTTCATGTGGGAAGCAAATATCTCATAAGGATTTTCATTATTACTGTATTCCTTGCTTAGGCCCTGACCACGACGTAGCTAGTTGTCGGTTTTGTGCTAGATTCAATCAACGTACAATTAAGCGAAGGTACGATTTTGCTTTTCATTACTTCGGAAGGCGCTTTAACTACAGAATGTCGTCGGATACGGTCCCGGCTACCGGAGTTCACAAACGTCGCAAGGATAAAGACAGGCCTCCGAGATCCAAATCTGATGATAGCGCACAAGCGGAGCCAGGTTCGGCCGTCGTCAGTGAGGAACTTTTGCAGCCCCTGTCGTCGGCCATTTCAGAACAGACGGCCGAAACAGACTCTCATGAGTAGCCAACCAGGCCTTTAAATATTTCTGTTGCAGGACCTTCGGACAATGCTCCTTCGGATGGGTCCGTAGCCGCTGTGCAGGTACCGGCTTCCGAAGGGGTTTTCAGGCCTACTCCGCTACTAGTAAAGGCAAAGCCAAAGACAAAGGCAAGGACTCCTTCTAAATCAAAGACTTCAACACAGGCCTCTTCTGAACCGGCTCCCAAGTCACAGAAACAGTTACTCAAGATGGCAGAGGATTTACTTACTATGATTAGGGGTTCACATCCCCCTCTTAACAAAAGGCCAAGGCAGGATGTTTACTATGATTCCTCTGATCAGGCTTCTGTTTCCTCAGTTTCTTCTTCTGATCAGGAATATTCTTTCCCTCCTTATGAGGATTCTGATGCTGAAGAATCCATTCCTTCAGCTTCTCCCCCTGAGGATTTCTCTTTTGGGGAAAACTTTGCATGAAATGAGGGAACATTTCCACTGGGAAGGACAGGAGTATTCGGAATCCAAGAAACGACTGAGGAATTTTCTTCTTTTTCCCCAACATAGACCCCTGGCTATTCCTCCTGTTTTGGATATTGTGGATGATGCCTTTTCGGAGGCTAACTTAACCCCTGACTCTTTTCCTCCTGCTCCTGTTAAGCCTGATAGATATTACAGGGTTCCTGATTCCCATCAGCTTTTATACAAGAACCCTGCTGCTGACCCTTAAACCATTTCTCAGGGTCTTAAGGGAGTTAAGGCCGCTTCTGCCAAAAATCCCATTCCTACTGAAAAGGATTCAAGGATTCTTGATCCTTAGAAAGATGGGGCAAAAAGGTGTACACTTCTGCTACTTTGTCCATTAGGGCTTTAAACTGTCAGTTTCATATGCTTAAATACCAGCAATTTCTCTTGTCTGTCTTAAAACAAAAGCTTACTTCCATTTCTGCCTGTGCAGATGATAAGGAATTACATGACTTATCGCATGCCACTGAACAGGTTGGGAAGCATGGTTTACACTGTGGATTTGATGCCTTGGAGGCTTCTTGTAGGGCTGCGGCCTCTGGCACAGTCATTAGAAGGCATGCATGGCTAAAGGAACAAAATTTACCTGAACAAGTAAAGGCTACATTATTGGATGCTCCTGTTCAGCATAATGTTTTGTTTGGATCAAAAGCTGAAGAGGTGATTAAAAAGATGGAGGATAAGGTGAAATCCATGCAAACAGTTAAAGATTTCTTACAAGTACAGCCACCCAGATTTAGCAGGAATTGGCCTTCAAAAAATTGGTCCTTTCCCACTTCAGACAGGCCTCAGAGGGGTAGATATAGACACTCCAGAGGGAGGCCTCAAACACAAGCTGCTTATAGACCAAGACAGTGGACTGCTTCCATCCCTAGGGGAGGAGAGGACAGGACAGGTCACAATCTCAAAGAAAACAAACTCAATGACTCCCTCTGTTGGGCTACAGGAACTTCTTGCCTGGAAGCCCCTCTCAGAGGAAAACTTTCTCTTTTTTATCAAAATTTGACTCAAATAACCCAAGACAAATGGGTTTTGGATGTGGTTTTAAGAGGTTACAAATTCCATTTTCATACCTTGCCAAGGCTAAGCGGATGGCCAGACCTTCCAAAACATCAATGGACGGAGGCCGTAAACCAGGTGGAAGCTCTTTTGGCTATGAATGCCATAGAACTGGTTCCTCTTTCAGAGATGGGAAAAGGTTTTTACTCAAGGCTCTTTCTAGTCCCAAGGAAGCAAAACTCATGGAGACCCGTTCTGGATCTGTCGGTCTTGAACACCTTTCTAGAGATTCCAAAATTCAAGATGCCTACTCTACAGCAGCTACTTCCAGTGCTGTCCAAAATGCATGGATGGTTACTTTGGATTTAAAGGAGGCATATTTACACATTCCCATCAGGCAGGATCGCAGAAAATACCTCCGGTTCAAGGCCGGATCGAGGCACTTTCAATTCTCTGCGCTGCCCTTTGGATTGTCTACTGCGTCCAGGGTCTTCACCAAATGCCTGGCTCTAGTAGTAGCTTACTCCAGACTCAAGGGAATTCAAATTTACCCCTATCTGGACGATTGTCTAATTCAGGCAGACAGCAAGGATGTCTTACTCCAGCATCTAGAATTTGTACAGAACCTCCTCAAGTTCCTGGGATTCTCTGTAAACATAAAAAAGTCAAATTTGACACCATCACAACAGATAACTTTTCTGGGTGCACTTCTAAACACCACAACCCAGATGGCATTTCTGACATCCGAAAAACAATTACAGCTGGCTTCAACTTTCAAAACCTTGGCAACTCTAACTCAACTATCTGCAAGGAAATTCCTGCAGGCTTTGGGTTACATGGCCTCCTGCATCCTTCTCGTATCATATGCAAGACTACACATGAGGAAAATACAGTGGTACCTAAACAGTGTATGGTCTCAGCATTGCCACAGTTTAGACATTCTGATCTCCGTCCTTCCTTACCTTCAAAAGGAATTTCTTTGGTGGTCCAGGGCATGTGCTCTAAACAAAGGGAAATCCTTTCGTCTGCCTCCTGCCACTCAGATTCTAACCACGGACGCCTCAGATTATGCTTGGGGAGCCCATTTTCAGGGCAATTGTCTGCAGGACCTTTGGACAAAGGATCAGAAGCACCTGCATATCAACTTAAAGGAAATGTTAGCCATTCAGAAAGCTCTATTGGCCTTCAGGAATCTTTTACAACCAGGACTACTACTAATAAGGACAGACAACACCACAGTTATGTGGTACATAAACAAGCAAGGGGGATCTCATTCCTACCCCCTTTGCAGACTAGCCATGGATCTATGGAACACAGCTCTAGCTTGCAATCTGGATCTTCAAGCTCAGTTTCTACCAGGGAAACAAAACTTCCTGGCAGACATTCTGAGCAGAAACCTTTCGGATCCACACAAGTGGATGCTGGACACCAAAATATTTAGGATGATAACAGCAGTCTGGGGATGTCCTCACATAGACCTCTTTGCATCCCATCTCAATCATCAACTACAGAATTTTTGCAACAGGACTTTCCGCAGAGAAGCTTGGAAAGTGGATGCCCTGTCATTCAGTTGGAGGAACCTCTCGGTATATGCCTTTCCGCCTCTTCCTCTTCTTCCACGGGTTTTATTGAAGATAAAACAGGACAAACGCAAGATGATAATCTTGCTGGCTCCAAATTGGCCTCGGCAGTTTTGGTATCCAACTCTAAAAAACCTATGCCTGGAGCCCCCTTGGGTTTTACCAGCATCAGGGTCAGGCTCTACACTTTCATGTCAGAACTCTCAGCCTGGCGGCCTGGTTAATCCAGGGCCTTTGATTTCTTCTTTACTGCCCAAGCAGGTTATGGATGTCATTTTAGAAGCCAGACGTCCTAGCACTAGAAAATCTTATGCAGGAAAATGGAAAAGATTTTGTTCCTGGATGCAGGCTCAGGATTCTGATCCTCTTCTTCCTAACATTACTTTAATTTTACTTGACTTGACAGATCTCTTACATAAGGGTCTCTCTTTTTCTTCCATTAAGATACATGCCTCTGCTATTTCTGCTCATTATAATACAGACCCTCCCATCTTTTCCCACCAGCTCATGAGACAGTTTCTCAGAGGAGCTAAGAACTTAAGACCTCCTAGATCTCCTCCCATTCCTGCTTGGGATCTCAACTATGTTTTGGAAAAACTAACCTTGCCTCCTTTTGAGCCTGCTGCCTCTTCTGACATCAAGTTTTTATCTTGGAAGACAGCTATCCTGTTAGCCCTAACCCCGGCCAGGAGAGTTTGAGTTGCAAGCTCTTATGGCTGTGGAACCTTATATTATTTTTCATCAAGACAGGGTATCTTTGAGGACTAATCCTACCTTCATGCCTAAGGTGGTTTCCAAAGTGGCTTTAAATCAACCTATCCACTTGCCAACCTTTTTCCCCACTCCTCAAAATAAAGGGGAAAGGATCTTACATTCCTTGGATGTACACAGACAACTACGTTTTTACCTGAACAGAACCAAGGACATCAGAAAATCAGAACAATTGTTTGTTTCTTATGCTTCAAGTTCCCAAGGTAAAGCCATTTCAGAACAGACAATTTCTAAATGGATTGCTCATGGAATCAGATTTTGTTATTCACACCATGGAAAGCAAATCCCAGGAAGTATACGGACTCATTCCACCAGAGCTGCTGCCACTTCTACGGCCTTCCTCAGGGGAGTTCCTACCAAGGACATTTTGGAAGCTGCAACTTGGAGTTCAGTGCATACTTTTTCTAAGCACTACAATCTACCTCTCTACTCTAAGTCTAGGGCAGGCTTTGCCTCTGCAGTCTTGCAGGGCCTTTTAGCCGCCCCTTCCTCTTTATGACCACCTCCCTTTCTTTCAGCTTTGGGATTCTACCCTACAGTCATGACTGTAACAGTGAAACACGATGAACATAGTACAGTTGTGTACACCTACCATAAATGTAGATGTTCAAGTGTCTTCACTGTTGCAGTCTGGGTTTCCTTCCCTCCTGTCCCCTCTTATTTTTACTTTTGTGTATTTCCTTTTTTCACCATTCTTCTGAGGTGTATTTGCAAAGGTTATGGAACCTTTTTAATTTTGGGACTCCTGACATCTGGGGCAAGAAAAACTGGAGAAGATGGCGTCGGCTGTCAGCTTTATACTCCTGGTGCTCTGACGTCAGGGAGCATGGTTGAACAGCCGACGCCGGACCCAGACTTTGGGATTCTGGCCTACCGAGGGCTGCCTGCCAGCAGGAGAGAGCCCTACAGTCATGACTGCAACAGTGAAGACACTCAAACATCTACATTTATGGTAGGTGTACACAACTGTACTATGCCTAGCTTACTGAGTTTTTCTATGATTCCTGAGTGTGGATTGGTATCAAAGGCCTTGGCCAGATCAAGGTAGGCTGTGTGAACCACCTTGCCTTCATCCGCAGCTCTGGTGACTGACTACTTTATGCCTCTCCAATATATACCAACCTAAGACAATGTGATCTAAACAAGCTAGAGACCTGCTACAACAAAATCGCCAAAT
This sequence comes from Protopterus annectens, assembly GCF_019279795.1. Lineage (NCBI taxonomy): Eukaryota > Metazoa > Chordata > Ceratodontiformes > Protopteridae > Protopterus > Protopterus annectens. The sequence goes on from NC_056731.1 coordinate 1,853,919,645, forward strand.
TCGCCACAGGGGCATCCTACCGTAGTTACCACTGTCTCTCACTTGCTGAACTGGGCTGGCTTGAACTCCCTCACCTCCTTCAGTGGCATCAATTCTCACTCGCCCACAAACTAATAAACCATCCACTAAATGTCCCATCCCTCCAGAATCTACTCCAACCCTATCGCACCACCAGACCACTAAGATCCAGCAACAAAAATCACTTGCAGATCACTAAAGCCAATAACTCTGCTGGTGAAGCACTATTCTCTTGCGCCATAGCCAAATTATGGAACTCACTCCCACCCACAATTACCTCCGTACCATCATGCACCCACTTCAAAGCTTTACTAAAAGCGCACCTAAAAACATGCTGGCTATGCCCTTGCAACTCCCACTCTAATATCATCCACCCCATCCAACCACTACCTTTCTCTCCACTCCACTAACTACCTTGATTATAGCAAGCTCAGATGCTCATAAGCCTAGTACTTATTATACAGCAGGAACTTCTCATTGTAACATTTGTTAATGTCTGTTATGTACTTCACAGATAAAGATTCTAGTTGTCTGCTGATGTACTATGTTCTTCATCTGTAAATATGTTGTAAGTAATTGCTATGTTAAATTGTTAATCGCTATGTAATCCAATGTAACTACTGTCTACTTTACTGTGGAGCTTTTCTCCCTGGGCCTCCACTGAAAATCGACCTACGTCCAGTCGGACACACCCGGTCAACAAATTTAAAATAAAATTAAAAATAAATTAAAAATAAATAAATAAATAAATAAATAAAAAGAAGTCACCCAAGTTGAGCAGGCATGATCTACCCTTCACAAAACCAAACTGTGTGGGATTCAGAGTTTGGAGATCCCCTATATCCTTGTTTATTAAGTCCATTATGATGCGTTCCATAGCTTTGTATATCAGACTCGTTAGGCTAATGGGCTGATAGTTCCCAGGGTCTGTAGTCACTCCTCCTTTGTGGAGAGGGATGACTGCAGCAGTGCGCCATTCGGTAGGGACAAAGCCTGAGGTGAGGCTGTGATTGAACAGAGCATACAGGTCAGGTGCCAGTTCACTCTGTAGTTCATGTAGTACACAGCCAGGAATATTGTCAAGTCCCGTAGAAGGTGTATTCTTGGCCTTGGACAGTGGTGTCCAACCTGTGCAGCAGTAATGCTGGGTGCCTGGCAATCTACTGTTAATGTGAAAGGTCCTTTGGGAGGAGAGAGAGAGCTAAAGTTGGCACTGAATCTTTCGGCCAGTATATTGGCAATATCTGTTGGCTCTGTATAGGAGGTACCATTGTGCAGTAGCTCAGAGCAAATCTGGGTATTGCCATGGAGATTTTTTACATAACAATAGAAGGTCTTGTGGTTGTCTTTACTATCTGCTGCAGTTCTGTTTTCATAGTTAGCTTTAGAGGATTTGATGAGGGATCTCAACTTTTTGTTGAGGCTGATAAGCGAGTTTTTCCAGTCTTGGGACTTCAGCTTATTCCACATCGGTTTCTTCTGTTGTAGAGTTTGTTTATGGCAGGGGACCACCAGATTGGCTTCCTGTTTTTGGAGGAGAGTGTCTTGGTTCTTTTGGGTATGGTGTGATCCATGTATTTGTGTACGAGATCGTACAGTGCATTTCATGTATGAATTGGCGGCCATGCCGCTGTTCTCCATTTGCATGGGTGCCATGAAGTTAGCCACCTCTGTTTTTAGGAGCCCAAAGTTGGCTTTGGAGAAGTTTTTCATGGTGGTTACCTTTTTGGGGTGGGGGTATGTGGATTTCCAAGGTGGTTAGTTTGTGGTTGGATCTAATCAGGGAGGAGTTGACTATTGGTGTAGAGCAACGTTCGCCCATGTTAGTAATGACCAGGATGTTATGTGATCCTATCTCGCCTACATTCTGACTGATGGGTTCGGAGCCGATCCCTCGGCTCCGACTCGGCACGCTTATGCCAAAGAGCGAAGTCTCTAATTGGCTGAGCTTACTATATCCCAGGATGCACCACTACCAGTCCCCCAGATCTCGTTTGCCGCTAATCTGCGAAGACGTGGTCTCGAGCTGGCTGAGCTAAGTAGTATTTCTACTATCTTTTTCTGTCAGGAATTTCGTGTTCTATTCACAAAAAAGCTGTTTTAACAGCTATTGTTCACTATTATTCTCTTTGTGTGTGTTTGGAGTTGGTTAAGACTTGTTGTGTGATTGGGTTGTGTTTGGTAGGCCTCCTTCTTTTTAGGGCCTTCCAGGTCAGTCAACCTTCTTTAAAAACTTACAGGGTTTCAAAATACCCTTGTTATTTGAAAACCTATCATTAGGAAGTGTTATCGGAAAGTCAGTTGTATTTTGTTTTGTGTGTGTCAAAATCACTTTCCATAATGTATCAAAATCCTAGGCCTTCGGGCTTTAAAAAATGCACCAAATGCAGTTTTAAAATGTCCATCACAGACGATCACTCGCTCTGTGTGTATTGTCTAGGTGCAAAACACTTACAGGAGTCATGCAGCGTGTGTCACGCTTTTTCCTCAAGGGTCCTCCAGGAGAGGAAAAATAAATTAATTCTTAAGGGGATAATTAAACCTTCTTTTGAAGAAGCCTTGGCATCCTCTCCTTCTCCGGCTAAAAAGAAAAGGGCGTCGGTTCCGACCAGTCCGTTGGATCCGACCGCCAAGAGACATAGGCAGGCCTCTCCTTCGGCTCCAAGGACTTCGGAGCCGAGGATGGAACGGTCTGCCTCGATGCCACCAGTCTCGACTCCTCTGGCTTCGGAGCCGAAGGCTGGGGCATCGAGAGGCGAGTCACCTTCGTCGGCTCCACTGGTCTCGGAGCCGACAAGGGTCGCCCGCTCAGACACTTCCTCCTCGGCGCCGAAGTCCACCTCGGCACCGATGGAATCTGCTGTGTGTATTCCTTCGCCGATAGTCATTGACTCACCTCGAGCCGGTCCCCTAGTCCTTTGGGGCCGTTGGAGGCCGTCTCGAACCCGTTCTGTTTCCTCTCGGTCTTGAGGATGTCACATTCTGATATAGACAGGGTGCTCCAAAGACTGTTCCAGTCCCCAGTCTTCCAAAAATTTGTTTCGGTTCCGACCCAGTTGGCTTCAGAGCCGATGACCTTGGCCCACCCATTGCCATTCCTCCTCCGACCGCTTCGGCTCCGTCGGAGCAGGTGCTGTTGGAGCCGGTGGAGATCTCAGGGTCGGCTCCGACCCTTACTCCAACCGGGCCTTCGGGTCCGAGTTTGGTACGCGGACTTCTTCGGCTGGACCCGGGGGTGATGTTTCGGGACCTATGCTTTCGGTTCCGAGCCTCCCCCTCGGTGCTTCGGCTGCGGGACTTCCGTCGGCTATCACGGCTCCGGGGACCGGACACTCCCAGGATTCTGGGGGTCCGGCTTTCAGAGCCATGAGGAGTGCCTTGGCCAAGTCCTCTTGGCCATCTCTCCGGCTTTACCGGCACCTTCCCTGGGCGTGGAGACTGGGTCTTTGGCAGTTCCCCTGTCCGTAGTCAGCGGAGCCCCGGGGCCTGAGGTTACCCCCATTGGGGGTTCCCTCCTCCTGAGGGTTCTTGAGTTGTCTTCGGAGGAACCCCAAGGAAGAGATCGTGCAAGAGGAAGCACGTGGACTCCCAGTCTATTACATCAGACACTGATCTTGATGATGCAGAGGGTCCCCGGTCGTCCTCGGATGATGTCTCCTTTGCAGACATCTTAGAGATCCTCAAACAACGAGGCGGCTGGATATCCAAACCCCTCTGCTGATGAGTCAGTGCTCCTCAAGGCCTTTGGGGCTCAGCCCTCCGCCTCCTGGGTGTCTCCGCCCTTGACGAGCTTCTGGATTTAGTTTGTCGAAGGCGGGAACATCCAGATACCGTGGAACCAGTCCCTTCGCCCAAATAAATTTTTGTCTGCTCCCCCCGAGAAGGAGTTCCTCACTAAAGGCGTGGCTGTAGATGCCATGGTGGTGGCATCTGCTACACAACAGGACGTGGCAGAGGCTTCTACGTCCATCCATCCTCCTAATAAGGAGTCTAGGAGTATGGACAGGTACGGGAAGCGCACCCTGACTTCAGCGGCCTTTACTTTAAGGTCTCTGAATTATTTGGCACATTTTACCAGGCTTCAGAGGGATCTGGTCAAAGAGTTGTCAGATTCCCTCTCGGGTAACCTACCTGAGCAGCTAGCCCAGTCGGTTAGCTCTCAGTTGGCTATCCTTACGTCAATTTCTAACTCGTCCATGAGGCTCATTTCCTATGCGGCCGAAGGGGTGGGTAGAGCGGCAGGCACAGGCGTGGCTCTACGGAGACAAGCCTGGCTCCGCTTGTGTCAGTTTGCGGAGGCCTTCAAGTCTTCCTTCGCCGACGCTCCCTTTGATGGGTCCTCCTTGTTTGGACCCAAGGTTAAAGACACCCTTACCCGCTGTGAGCAAGAGGGAAAAACTTTATCTGCCGTAGGTGCCCGTTATTCCACTCCCTTTCGGCCTTACCCCAAGGCTAAAGGAGGGGGGAAAATGTGGTTCCTCAAATCCCGTAAGTTTTTCTCCCAACAGCAGGAAGATTCCCCTTCCAGAGGCAGAGGACGGGGAAATTTTTCAGGGAGACGCCGTCACAGAGGCGGCAGAGGGCCCCGCAATTCTGGAGACCGCGAGTCCTTTCGTGGCTCTTCAGCCTCCCACACGTCATGAGGGATTGCCCGGCTGTGCTGCTCCGGAGCCAGTCGGGTGTCGTTTTGCCAAGCACCTAAAAGCCTGGGAGTCAATCACTCAGGACAGATGGGTGCTTCGGATCATTGCCGGAGGTTACACCATCCCATTCACATACTCGCCCCCACCGTCCAAAAGAATCCCGGACCCACCACCCAGTCAAAGGGAAATGGCAGCCGCAGAAGCTTTAAAGCTGCTAGAAAAAGGAGTCATCCAACCGGTCCCCACAGACCAGATCGGATCAGGAAATTACTCCAGGTTCTTTTTAGTGCCAAAAAAGACAGGGGACCTGAGACCAATATTGGATCTCAGCAGACTGAACCTATCCGTCACAAAATCCAAATTCCGAATGGTCACGTTACAATCCATTCTCGCATTGTTGGAGAAGGATGTTTGGATGTGCTCCATAGACCTCAAGGACGCCTATTATCACATACCGATACATCAGGCGTCCAGGAGGTATCTGCGCTTCAGACTGGGAGTCAGTCATTACCAATTTTGCGCTCTGCCCTTTGGTCTCACCACAGCCCCCAGGGTGTTTACCAAGTGTTTGGCAGTAGTGACGGCTCACCTGAGAAGTCTTGGATTCCAAGTGTTTCCCTATCTGGACGACTGGCTCCTGACTGCCACCACCAGGCATCTACTAATGGACAACCTCAAAGCCACCATCTCCCTGGGTGTTACCCTGGGGATTACATTCAATTGGTCAAAGTCTGTCTTGCTGCCCTCTCAACGCATAAAGTTCATAGGGGCAGAGATAGACTCAAGATTGATGCGCGTCTTTCTTCCTGCCGAAAGGATCCAAACTTTACAGGGCCAAGTTCAAGCGCTGATCTCGAGATCCAAAGCCCCAGCCAGGATGGTTCTACAAGTTTTAGGCTCAATGTCTGCCACGGTTCTTTTAGTTCCTCTGGCAAGATTGCACATGAGGATTCTTCAGTGGCTATTGTCAACTCAATGGTCCTTTCAGGATCTTCCTCTCAATCATCACATCATGATTACGGAAATATGCAAACGGGACCTTCGCTGGTGGCTTCAGACATCCAATCTGAATCAAGGAAGCCCCTTTGTTATTCCCTCTCCAGTGGATGTCCTTCATGGATGCATCTGCAGTCATAACAAGTGGGTTGTCCTGTCGTCAGGCAGCCCTGCAGTCGGCCGGATTCCAAAGTCCGGGTCCGGCTTCGGCTGATGTCGCACTCCACCCGACGTCATCTCTGTTGGTCTTCGGGTATAAAAGCATCAGCCGACGCCATTTTCCCCAGTCTTTCTTGCCGCGTGGCGCCCGAAGCAGAAGCTGTTCGCAAGTGCCGGTCGGTCGGATCCAGAGATTACTTCTACCGAATACTCTTCGAAGACTTCTAAAGCTAAGTACCCCGTTGGGGACTCTTTCTTACCTCAGCCGATGTCAGAAAAAGTTAACAATTGTTTAACCTGTGGGAAACAAATACCTCATAAAGATTTCCACTCTTACTGTCTGCCTTGTTTAGGCCCAGCCCACGACGTAGCAGCCTGTTCGGCCTGTGCCTCTTTCAACCCGAAAACGCTTAGGCGTCGGTCGGAGTTTGCAGAACAGTTTTTCGGTTCTGATTTTGCGTACATTATGCCGTCGGATCCTCCGACTACCCCCAAAAAACGCAAAGATAAAGACCGACACTCGCGGTCCGCGGTTTCGGCCGAAACCACGGTAAAGCAAACCGAGTGTCTCGGTTTCGGCCGGAACCGAGAAAACTGCTCAAAGTACAGCTGAACCTATTCTTACAACTGAGGCCCCTGCTACAACTCTTGAATCGACCTCAGAAATTTTACCCACTACGGTGGTTGACTTATCAGACACCATCCCTTGGATGTCTCTACCCCAGCACGTGGTGCTGCTAGGCCTCCAGCTGCCATGTCCATTAAGGCCTTCGCCAGGGCTAAAGCAGCCAAGACTACTAAAACAGTGCCTGTTAAATCCCCCACATCCAGGCCCTCTTCTAGTTCTCAAATGCTTTCTTTGGCAGAAGATTTAATTTCTTTAATTAGAGGATCTCAATCTCACCCAGACAGGGCCTCTCAGCCCCAGAGAAGAGACCTAGGGCAGAGCCCCTGAGCCAGTGTCTTCTGATGATTCTGCTGATGAATCAGACATAACTGACCAGCCTGAGGCTCCCTTCTCCAATTTTGAAGATTCTGATGCTGAAGAATCCATTCCAGCTGCTTCCCCACCAGAAGAATTCTCCTTTGGGGAAACCTTGCATGCCATGCGAGAACAGTTCCAATGGCAGCAACAGGATTTTTCAGACTCCAGAAAAGACTTAGGACCTTTCTGCACCTCCCACAGCACAGGCCCTTAGCTATACCTCCTGTTCTCTCTGTGGTGGATGATGCTTTCAATGATGTTTGCTCCGCTCCAGATTCTTTACCCCCAGCCCCTGCCAAACCAGACAGATTTTACAGGGTGCCAGATACTCATCACCACCTTTACAAGGCCCCACTTGCAGACCCAGAAACTATATCCCAGGGTCCCAAGACAGTAGCCGCGACCACAGCTAAAAACCCTATTCCTTCTGAAAGGGAAGCAAGGTCACTAGACAGATGGGGTAAAAGGTCTACACTTCAGCTACTCTCTCAGCTAGAGCTTTAAACTGTCAGTTTCACATGATACAATACCAAGAGTTTATGCTTGATCAGTTAACTAAAAAACTAACCACTGATGAATCTCTTGATAAGAAATATGTATTAGAGATGGTAAATAACATACAACAGGTTAGCAACCATTCCTTAAAATGTGGCTATGATGCACTGGAGGCTTCATTAAGATCAGCCATGACAGGCACAGTGATAAGAAGACATGCATGGCTAAAGGAACAAGCTTTACCGGATCATGTTAAAGCTAAGTTGCTAGATGCTCCTATGGACAAGACAAGTTTGTTTGGTACACCTGCCCAGCAGGTTATGAAGAAAATGGAAGAAAAGGCAAAATCTGTTCAAACTGTTAAAGATTTCTTGCAGGTTCAACCCCCAAGGTTTAGCAGGAACTGGCCTGCCAAAAATTGGTCCTTTCCTGACTCCACAAAATTTCAAAGGGGCAGGAATAGACGTTCCAGGGGCAGAAACCAATCCAGAGGAGGTGCCTACAGAGGACGACAGTGGCAAGGTAACAACAGAGGCACAGACACAGCCACTGCCACTACATCAGCACAACCACAGTGACTTAATCCTAAATCCGCCTACCAGGGAACAAATAGCAGCTCCTCTAGGCGGAAAGTTAACCTTATTTTCAAAGAACTGGCACTACATAACAAAAGACAAGTGGATTTTACAAACCATAGATCAAGGTTACCGGTTTCACTTCCACACTTTACCAGTCAAAAGAGGAATGCCAAATCTACCTCCAAATCCAAAAACAGAGGCTCTACGCCAGATAATGGAGTTAGCAAACATGAGAGCTGTGGAAAGAGTGCCAACAGCAGAACAAGGAAAGGGGTTCTACTCCAGACTATTCCTAGTTCCAAGAAAGGAAAAAGTTGGAGACCAATTCTCGACCTGTCCACCTTAAATACATACATCATTGTCCCAAAATTCAAAATGCTGACCCTACAGCAACTTCTTCCCATGCTGGGCAAGGAGTCTTGGCTGGTAACTCTAGATCTCAAGGAGGCATACCTGCACGTCCCCATTCGACCAATCTGCAGAAGATACCTCCGATTTCTTGCAGGATCAGAGCACTATCAATTCTCAGCATTGCCCTTTGGCTTATCTACTGCCCAGAGTATTCACAAAATGCCTGGCATCAGTAATCGCCCATTGCAGACTACAGGGAATTCAAATTTACCCATACCTGGACGACTGCCTGCTACAAGGGGACAACAAAAGCAAGCTGACAACAGATTTACAAAGGGTCATTTACTTGCTACAAGGACTGGGATACACAGTCAATTTACAAAAGTCAAGGCTGATACCATCCCAAACAAGGACATTCTTGGGCGGAATTGGACACAGTACAACAAATGGCATTCCTGACTACAGAAAAACAAAAAGAACTTCCTCTTTACTTCTTGGCACTAACAAAACTGAACAAGTTAACAGCAAGAAAAGTTCTGCAGGCCTTGGGCTTCATGGCATCATGCATAATCTTGGTCCCATTTGCCAGACTACATATGAGGAAACTACAGTGGTACCTAAAGAATTTATGGTCCCAACACAGACACAGTCTAGAAACAGAAATCCCACTAATTCCATGCTTAAAACAGGAGTTCCTATGGTGGGCTCAGGCATGCCAGTCAAACCCAGGCCTACCCTTTCGCAGATGTCAACCAAGCCATACCATCACAACAGACGCTTCAGACCTAGGATGGGGGGCCCACATGCTGGACAAATGCGTGCAAGGATTGTGGACACAGGATCAGCTTCACCTGCACATCAATCTAAAAGAAATGCTGGCAGTAAAACTGGCAATCCAAAAGTTCAAACCATTTCTCAAAGAGGGCCAGTTGATGATAAGGACAGACAACACCACAGTCATGTGGTACATCAACAAACAGGGAGGCACTCATTCATACCCCCTATGCAGAATGACCGTGGAGCTGTGGACCCTGGCACTCAGCTACAACATTCAGTTACAGGCAATATTTGTACCGGGGAAAGACAATACTCTAGCAGACATATTAAGCAGAACCACTTCGGATGCCCACGAATGGAAGCTGCACCGGGACATCTTCAAGACCATCTCGAAGAAATGGGGAATGCCACAGATAGACCTATTCGCATCACCTCTCAATCACCAGCTCAACAAATTCTGCACAAGGACATTCCACCCACTAGCATGGAAAGTGGACTCACTCTCCTTCAACTGGAAAGGCCTAACAGCATATGCATTCCCACCTCTTCCTTTGATACACAAGGTACTACTAAAAATCAAGGAAGAACGTCCAAGGATAATCCTGATAGCTCCAAACTGGCCAAGACAACACTGGTACCCACTACTGAAGAGCATGTCTCGAACAATATGTGGCCAATACCCTGATGCCTTTGATGTTAACTCAGAACAACTACAGCATCATACATCCAAACCTAAAAACGCTGCAACTGACTGCATGGAACATCACATAGCAGCAGCTAATCCAGAACTTTCCCAAAGAGTTAAAGACATTATTCTTGAAGCACGCAGACCTTCAACAAGAAGGAACTATGCTGGAAAATGGAAAAGGTTTGTCATTTGGAGTACGGAAAGAGGAAAAGATGTGTCAAACATAGATATGCCTAACATTCTGGAGTATCTGGCGAACTTCTTCATTCAGGCCTGTCCTACTCCTCCATCAAGATACATGCATCAGCTATTTCAGCAGAATACAGCTTTAATCCACCTGTTTTTCGCACCCTTTGCTCAGGCAGTTCCTCAGAGGAATCAAGAATGTAAAACCTCCAAGGAAACCACCATTACCAGCTTGGGATTTAAACTTTGTGCTAGAAAAGTTGACACTATCACCCTTTGAACCAGCAGCAACAGCAGACCTACAACACCTGTCATGGAAAACTGCTTTCCTACTGGCAATTACTTCAGCAAGGAGGGTTTCAGAACTACAGGCATTAATGGCAGTGCAACCCTTCCTAATCTTCCACCAAGATAGAGTGTCCATGAGGACTAATCCTACATTTATGCCCAAGGTGGTATCCAGAGTGTCTTTAAACCAGGCAATCCACCTACCTACCTTCTTTCCCAACCCACAAAACAGAGGGGAAAGAATCCTGCATACCTTGGATGTACATAGACAGCTACGCTACTACTTGGACAGAACAAAAAATAGCAGAAAGACTGACCAACTTTTTGTAGCCTATGCAACAGGAAGGGAAGGAAAAGCTATTTCCAAACAGACAATCTCCAAATGGATAGGAAATTGCATACGATACTGTTACTCCTTCCATGGAAAACCAATTCCACAGAACATAAGACCTCATTCTACAAGGGCAACAGCCACTACCACAGCCTTCTTACGAGGAGTGGCAACCAAAGACATTATTGAGGCGGCTACTTGGACCTCCGTGCATACATTTGCCAAGCATTATAATTTGCCTCTATATTCCAGATCCCGAGCAGGGTTTGCCACTGCTGTACTGCAAGGGATCCTAAACACACCATAATCTACTTTTATCCTCCTCCCTAGTTGGCTATGGTATTCTACCCACTTGTTATGACTGCAGATGCATCCATGAAGGACATAGTACAGTTTTGTACCTACCATAAATGTAGATGTCCGAACTGGATAGCATCTGCAGTCAGGATTACCCTCCCTCCTTCCCTCTGTGGTACTCCTAGGGTGTTTACCCTCCTAATAGCTAGCTGTTGGGGAGTCTTTTATGGTGTATTTGTTTGTATATATGTACATATATGCTTATTGTTGTGTTTACCTCTATCTATTTGGAAACATTGGCATCTATCCAAATTTTAGCCTGCAAGAGGGCTACTGGCATCTGGGGCAAGAAACACTGAGGAAAATGGCGTCGGCTGATGCTTTTATACCCGAAGACCAACAGAGATGACGTCGGGTGGAGTGCGACATCAGCCGAAGCCGGACCCGGACTTTGGAATCCGGCCGACTGCAGGGCTGCCTGACGACAGGACAACCCACTTGTTATGACTGCAGATGCTATCCAGTTCGGACATCTACATTTATGGTAGGTACAAAACTGTACTTTACCCTGACGACAGATGCCTCCCAGATAGGGTGGGGGGGGGGGGCATTGTCTGGGCAGGCTAGTTCAGGGCTCCTGGCTTCCAGACGAAGCTCTTCTCCACATCAACGTGTTGGAGATGAGGGCTGTACTTCTATCCCTACAGGCCTTACACAAGTTTCTTCCTCAGGGCATCAACTGGCCTCGTCAGGTATGGTTTCCTTACCTGAAGAAGCATGCGGTGGACGATCCGTGGACTTTAGACCTAATTCCGGACCTGCTAATTCATCAGTCGGGACATCAGCATCAGTCCCTTCGATCTTTGAAATTGACAGCTTGGCTCCTCCACTTCCGACTTTAGTCAGAAGTCACACACTAGACCCGGAAGTTGTTCACATTTTATCTTCGGCCCACAAACCCACCACTAACAAATTGTACCTCAGTAAGTGGAAGAGGTTTGCTATCTGGGCTCAACTCAAGGGCTTAGACCCTATCACTGCTCCTACCCCAGAGGTTTTGAAATTCTTAACATCCCTGTTTAACAAGGATCTTCTGTCTCTACTATTAAAGTCCAACTAGCGGCTATCTCTAAATTCCACGAATCCATGGATCCTCCATTGATGAGCAGCAGACTATGCAAAACTTTCATTAAAGGTGCGTGCCTGTTAAGACCCCCAATTTTTCATCCTGCGCCTCCGTGGGATCTTGATTTGGTGCTTCGCGCATTAACATCTTCCCCTTTCGAACCGGCTGCTACATGTGAGTTAAAATATCTGTCTTGGAAAACTGCCTTCTTAGTTGCAATTACTTCTGCAAGAAGAGTTTCAGAGCTTCAAGCCCTGTCTATTAAGCCACCGTACTTGATTTTCCACAAGGATAGAGTATCACTTAGGCCTAATCCATCCTTTGTCCCAAAGGTCTGTTCTAGTTTCTGTCTCCAACAATCTCTAGAGCTACCAGTTTTCTTCCCAAAATTCTCTAATGAAGCAGAATACACTCTCCATAAATTGGATGTTCACAGGCAATTACGCTTCTATTTAGACAGGACTCAGCAACTTCGTAAGTCAGACCAGTTGTTTGTGTCCTTCTCAGATAATAAATTGGGTCAAACCATCACAAAAGCTACTATCTCCAAATGGATCAGAGATTGCATAACTCAGGCTTATTCTTCGAATAAGCAACTTACAACATCTATCAAAGCTCATTCTACCAGAGCTATGGCTACTTCTATAGCTTTTCACTCCAAGCTCGCTATATCGGAAATTTGTGCTGCGGCTACTTGGTCCAACCCACACTTTCATTTCCCACTACAAATTGGATGTGGCATCTAAAGGACGAGCATCATTTGGTTCCACGGTACTCAGGAGTGTTTTCCAGTGAGCCACCCAGGATTCAGGTGCTAGGGACGCTGTCCCATCAGTCAGAATGTAGGCGAGATAGGATCACATAACATCTTTTAGTTATGTACTCACCATAACTTCAGATGTTTGGGATCCATCTCGCCTACATTCCTAAAACCCACCCTCCTTCCCCCTGCCTTGGAGATCAGAAGAGATTGAACAGTTTTGAGTTTTACTGTTTATCTTGTTTCATCTGACGATGTTATATAAGCAGGGCGTGCATGTGTGCATGTATGCGGACAAACTAGATCTGGGGGACTGGTAGTGGTGCATCCTGGGATATAGTAAGCTCAGCCAATTAGAGACTTCGCTCTTTGGCATAAGCGTGCCGAGTCGGAGCCGAGGGATCGGCTCCGAACCCATCAGTCAGAATGTAGGCGAGATGGATCCCAAACATCTGAAGTTATGGTGAGTACATAACTAAAAGTTAAGGATGTTGCTATCTCTAGTGGGTGTAAGAATGAGCTGGTCCAGGGTGTTAGAATTAATGAATTCCAGGAAACGTTGGGGAAGTGTATTGGTACATGAGTAGTTTTTTCAGTTAATGGAGGGGTAGTTGAAGTCGCCCAGTATGAGAGTGTTAGTTTGGACCCTAATATTCCCAGGGTGCTTAGGAATGTGGAGTGTGAGTCTTGGGATATGGTTGGGGACTTATAGCAGGCTACAACCTGAATCGCTGTCTTACCCAATGTTAGCTGCACCAGAAGTATCTCTGATGCATTATGCTGTGCTTCCAGTCTGGAGGTGTGCACATCCTTTATGAATATGGAAACACCACCGCCTTTGGAGCTTCGGTCCAAGTTCTGGAGCCAAAAGGTGTGGAATGAGTTATAGCCTGGTAGTGCAGGGGTGCTTTCTGCTGCCTTGAACCAGGTCTCTGTTACAGTACAAATGTCGATGTTCTCTATTTTAAGAAGTGGTTCGAGTGAGTGCGTTTTGAAATTTAGACTTCTAGTGTTGAGCAGCATGACCTTCAGATTGCATTTGTTTGTAGCTGTTACGGTGGTAATTTGGTCTTTTGAACACTGCCTAAAAAAGGCATTATAGGGGTGGCAAGAGCCTTGGCCAGTATCTGGAAGCCAAGTGATGACAGATGCAAGCCATCTCTGACAAAGCATCGAGGTCTGTCAATCATGTCATTCCAGGCAGACAGATAATGGATCCCCTTAGAATGACTCCAGAAACTCAACCAGTTGTTGAAATCGATCATTTTCTGCTTGTGCTGTGGTATCATTCTGGGTGATGGTAGGATGCTTCTCAGGGCTAGGGTCATACCCGCCTGGGCTACATAATCCGAGAGCTCCTCCATGTCTCTTTTCATGTAGTCCAGGGAGGTACATCTCGGGTCATTCACAGCCACTTGTACAATGACAGAGTCATATTTGTACCTATTGTTGAGGGACCTGAGTGCATGCATTATGTGGCAGATCCTGGCACCTGACAGGCAGCTGGAACATCAGTGTGCCTCACTATCGAGTAACCTATGACTAGCGGTTGGGGATGCTGTTTTGCCTTAGGGGCTTTGGTTGAGTGGTACACTGTTTAGGAGAGTTGTGTCTTGTGATTAGTGGTGTGTTGTGGTGGTCGAGTGCGTTTCTGCCTTGGAGGTCTCTGTTGTTTGGATAGATTTTTATTGAGAGCCTCCACAAAGTGGGTATGTGGTTTGTGTTTTTATGTGAAGGCAGTGCTGGTATGTGTTCTGGAGGGCTATGTGTTCCATGTGGTGTGGTGCAAGTGTTGACCTTCTCCTCTTGACCAGCTATTCTGGTCTTGGCTGGAGAGTGCATGGCTTTCAGTTTGGATGAATAAGTGCATCTCTTGCATGTCTGAGTGTTGGGAGGTAAGAGAAAAGGGTTGTCGGTGTACATGATGCAGTTGTTGCATTGCCTCAGGATGCCCAATTCACCAGGTTAATAGGAGAAAGTACAGGGAACTGACTTTAAACATGCCTGGAGGGGTGGGCATTAATTATAAGTACTGGAGCTGTTTCCATGTAGAAATTTTAGTAATGGTAGCTCTTTTGTGTGCTACAATAATTGTTACAAGAAGTCTGGTAAAGTGCTAGACTAATAAGCTAGTAAAAGTGCAGTAGAGGAGAGAACTTGCGGATCTAAGGGAAAATCAAGCAAGTGATGGAATCAAAGTTGTTTTGTAAATTCTGAGTATTTGAGACCTGATATCTGCATAGTGTGCCAAAGTAGAGTCATCTCTGCATTGTAAGAGATGGGCTCCTTTTGTAAATTTATTCGTACTGATGGTGACTGTGTGAAATAGCAGTGGTCTCAGGACAGATCCCTTTGTTAGGGTACTCTGTGGATTGTTTAGTGAGCTAGTGACCTGTATGATTTAAGATGCAACTTTTAAACCAATGAAGGGCATGCTGGCTGCATACAGTTTTGGCCAGTCTTCCAGGAAAAAGCAGTCCAAATCCACCATTCGATAAATAGTTTAATAGCGCAGGACATAAACAGCAGAAATAGCAGAACAAAGCTTTCGAGTAAAAGACTCTTCTTTAGTGTTTAATAAAATTGTCGTACCATAGCACAAGCATATATACCACCACACAGCCAAAGTACAAACCTAATAATAGCAGCAATTACATCCTTAAAGTGCCCCACATCTTATAAAAGTTCCCTTAAAACTGAGCCTCATTGAGGCTTATATTCTGTCTTGTCTATCTTTTTAAATGGGTTTTATACTACTATTCACATTCAAACCTGGCATATGGTCAGCTCTGGTTGTGTATATGCTTGTGCTGTGGTAGGGCAATTTTATTAAACACTGAAGAAGAGTCTTTTACTCGAAAGCTTTGTTCTGCTATTTATGCTGTTTATGTCTTGAGCTATTAAACTATTTATCGAATGGTGGATTTGGACTGCTTTTTCCTGGAATTCTGACTGCTTTTCATCCAAGTCCTTTGATTTGCTGAAGACCTGTTACTTTGTCTAGTTTTGGCCAGTCTGTGAGCAAGCATACCTTGGTATACCGAGTCAGAAACCTTGAAGAAGTCTAAGATTTTGGTGGTTAATAAACCTTCACTGCAGTCTATTGTGATTGTAATTTAGCATCTTCATGAGGGCCATACTCGTGATGTGTTTTGAACTAAAACAAGGATGGTTATTTCTGAGAAGGTTTTGCACAGCAGTTCATGAACTGCACATAAGCAGTTTCTGACAATATCTTTGAGAACAGAATTTGAATGCCAGTTGGCCTACAATCTTTGAAATGCAGAATAACTTTTCTTCTTTCCTTATGCTGGTTATGATTCCTTCTCAGAGGCTTCTTTTTATTTTAACTGATAATGACCTACACAGCCTTCTTTATGAAAACATATAGAAAACTGTCTCTAAACAGTCAGTCATTGTCCTTTAGCTTTCTTGGTAGTTTATGCCTTAATGCTACTCTGACAGGGATGAAATTGCACTGATGAGTAGTGATAGTATGGTCTGTTACAGGAGGAGCCCAGTGATTTATCAGATCCTTAGTCGTCTAGTTTGTGATACTAGAGAAATGATCTTGAACATTTTGGCTTTGTGAGTGTGGAAATGTATTCCAGATGGATCATCCTCTGAGATGTCCTTTTCCAGTAGTATGTGTATGCCTTTTTAAAGACATACAAATTTCTGAGGTTCTTAAATTAGAGATTAGAGTAAAACCCTGTTTTGCTTGTCTTTTTAAAATACTAAAATTTATTACGCATTATACAATGACTGGCCAGTAATCGTCAAAAAGGAGCATGCTGATTGGTCAGGCCAACCAGCATGTCCATTGTAAATCCGAGAATATAACCAGTGGAAAAAGATCTGGTCACGTGGACCTTTTTCCATTAGTATATCTCATAATATTTTTACTTTTCTTTCTTTTTTTAAATAAATTTACAAAACCAAAGACCTCAAACGAACGAGGAAGAAGGCACAGAGAAAAATAAGAGGATAATCAGGTACGTTCTGCAAAACTAAAGCAACATACCCGATTATCCGTTTATTTTCTCTGCCCTGGCTCTCCCAAATGTTAAGTCTCCCAGTTTCTTTTATAAAAAAGAAAAAAAAAAAAAAAAGAAAAGAAAAAACACAGCAAAGGAGATCTTCCTTTCTCTGTTGCTTCCTTTGCACAGCACTGATGTACTGCGTAAGCGTGGGAACGCAAGTCCCATACGTATGCGCAGTACATCAGAAAAGCCCCAGGATTCCGGAAAAATGTAGAAGGGCACCATGGAGGCATTATAAAAAGACATTATTTAAGAAAGGTAAGTATTTTTTCTTAATGTTTGAAGATTTACCCACGGTTGGCTTTATTTAATCACGAGGACTTCGTCCTCGTGATTAAACCACACCAACCGTGGATAAATCTTCAATATATCACATCAACGTCATTGGTTATTGCTATAGTGACCTATGTAGTTTTTTAAGTGTTCATCTTATTTTTGTTTTTTGTAGACTTTTCAGGCTGTCTCTGGACATTCCTGTACTGATCTACCTGTGAATAGTGACTCTTGGGTATAGTGAAAGCTGAAGTATAGTTTCTCAGAGTAGTGATAAACCGTTTCTTTAGGTTATCTAGTATGGCGTTAATACATAGGTAAGATCAGTTCTGCCTCTGTTTTTAGACTGGCATACATTTTATGCTACATATAATGTAATGGCATTATGGTCTGCAGATAATTTCCAAACTGGAATTCTAGAATGATGCTCACTTAAATAGTGGGCCAGTATGTCGCAGTCGAAACAGTGTTTAGATTTATTGTGAAAATTCAGTTAGGAGGTTGAGTGCTCCTATTTTTTATTGATTCTGGTAGAATGTGTGATAGGTTAAGTAAGTACTACAGATGGGTACAGGACGTTTTGACCTTCAATTTGACCCCAACATTAACAGATTGCGAAATTATATATTTAAAAAATAAAATATACAGATCTATAATTACTAAATTATGCAAACCGAAACAAAACCAAAACAACTTTGACAAAAAAAACAAAAAAAACAAACATCCGCAACATTCACTACCAAAACTGAACATAGTACATCGCTATTGTATTGAATATTCTGTATGATAAATATCTCCATAGGTAACAACAGGATTATCATCATTCAGAGCAGGAGTGACTAAAATACAACAATCATTAAAAATTGATCCAGGCACCACAGAACAGATCAGAGTAAAAATCATTGCCAACTCCAGCTTTCCTCAGAACGAGATTAAAACAATGAGCACAAGTCAAAAACAGTAAATATAATGCGATCATGAAATATTACAAAAATGCCTGCTAGAACTGATTTTAGGAGATAATATTCCCAGTAAAAAGTGTTAGTTTAGTTTCTTGTGACTATTACAAGTAAGGCAAGAAGCATAATCATTAAAAATTCAAAAAAAAAATTTTTGCCATGCAAAAATCATGATTTAAATATATATTAAAATGCTTTTATTAAATTTAAGTATGACTCTGTTTATTTAATTTTTGTGTGGTTATTATTTATTACATAAAATGCTTTTACTAAATTTAATTGGGGTCTAATTGTTACGGGTCGAATTGTCCAATAAATATTCTCCATAGACAATAAATGTAAATTTTAAATATGAAAGTGTATACAATTACATTGGGGTTGAATTGTCCAGGGTTAAACTGTCCAATAAATATTCTCCATAGAGTCGTCTTCTTCTTTTGGCTTTTCCCGGTTAGGGGTTGCCACAGCGGATCACCTTGTCCGCTCATGATTGGCAGTGGAGTTTTACAGTGTCGAGTTGCCAGCCCGACGCCCAACCTTCCACAGAAGGCACACACACGCACACACTCACACCTAGGGCCAATTTAGAGTGTCCGATCCACCTACAGCATGTCTTTGGGATGTGGGAGGAAACCGGAGCACCCGGAGGAAACCCACGTGACCACAGGGAGGACATGCAGACTCCGCACAGAAAGCACCCCAGCCGAGGATCGAACCGGAGAACCTCTTGCTGTGAGGCAGCAATGCTAACCACTGCACCACCGTGGCAGCCCAAATATTTTCCATAGAGTATAAATGTAAATTTAAATATGAAAGTGTATACAGTTGCATTGGGGTTGAATTGTCCGGGATCAAACTGTCCTGCTTCCCTATAGATATGCATTCAGTAAGAGCTTCATTATAGTTTTCCAATTACCAGACTATATTAAACTCTCCCAGAAGTAGTACATCCCCTGCAATATGTTCAGTGAACCAAAAGTCATGGTTTCAGGTACTAATTTCTGTGATTTGTTCATTGTTATGTAAATGCAAGCAATGTTTAGACAAGTAATGGTTTTTGATTACACCATAGGAACAGAGCTTCTTTGCCAGGATCATGAGTAGATTGTAAAGTATGTAGGTTAGATAATATGGTATGCCTCCAACTTCTTTTCCTATTTATTCGTTTCTGTATATGTTATAGGTGTAACTATTGAACTTGAAAGTTTTGCATGTGTGAGTTCAGCCATGAAGTTAGCACTATTGGCTGAGCATCACTTGTTTATCTGAAGGCTACAGAGGACACTGCTGTCTGCACATGAGGACAGAGAGAGAGAAAGATGGCATTGACATTTTGACTTCATTCCCATCAGATAAACAAGAAAGTACTTTTATTTGTCTGCCTTTTTCTGCTGAAAAGTGTAATTTTTCCAAGTTTTACCGCATGTTCCAATTGTGTTGCCAAAAAGTTGACCTGCTGTTATACTGTTAATATTGCTACGTGTTCCATAGTGTTGTAGAAGCATTGTACTGCTGTTATATCCACGTTTTTTGCCTTAAAATACATTTTTACAGAAAGTGCAACTACAGACAACTTTTGGACAAGTGTGTGTCATCTATGAATTAGTAGTGTTTGTTTTTCGGCAGAGGGTAATGTAGTGCTATTTCTGGGGAGTTCACACTTTGCTGAATCCAAGCTGTTTTTGCATCTGTCCATAAGTGTGTGTACAGTGTTAAGGTCAAAGGCTGTCAGAAATCAGTGATTCCATTATTTCGGGATCAAATGTCTTGGAGCCTTCCTGATTATCAAGATTTTGTTTAAAAGCATGTACGTTTTTAGATTGCCTGATCCATATGGGAAGTCTTTTTTCCACATTTCTGGGATTTTAATTGTAATGATTGCCGGGGATGCATTCTAAATATATACATTGCCATCTTTAGCTCATTATTTCTTAGATCATTATCAGTGTAGTTACACACTGTTTTAAACATAACCTGTAATATGTCATCCTTAAACATCTATATTACCTTAGTTATTGAAATAATGATAGTTCTCAGAGTTGTGTGTGTGCATATGTTTTTAAGTGATAATTCCTTGATATTTATTACTTAAATTACTCTGGATTAATTCTAGTGAGTAAAGATTTCCTGTATTACAAGAGCAAAATGTATTGTTTTAATCCAAAATTGGTGTAATGAAAGCCTTGTACAGACTTGTCAAACAATTAATATCTCTAGAAGATAGATGTTTTACCATCAGTCCTAGTTGTTTCATAGATCAACAACAAATTGTGTCATTATCACTGGTTCTTTAATTTTCCTTGCTTGTTTATACTGCACTCAGTGTTGCTTAGTGCAGAGATGCAGAAGCCTGCACTCTATAGATGCAGGCACTGTCTGTTTTTATTTCATTATTACAGATCAAGTCTGTACCACTCTAAACTCTTGGTTCATATTGGAGCAAAACGCCGCTCTCAGCACCTCATCCAGGCAGCCTTAAGCAGTGATCTTCTGCTCATTAGTGTGAAAAGAAACTCTCAGTGGCTTTACACAGCCCGTAAACTGTTAAAATTACTAGTAACTTTACACATCCATATCACACTGTACTGCACCGCCCATAGATACAGTGCTAACTTGAGTAATTGGCCTCAATTTACTGCAGTTAGGCATACAGTCAAACAGAAGTGAGACAGCAGAAGGGACCTAAGTTGTGTCCTTGAAGCAAATTAATATAATGTCTAAATAATTGCCAAATCTCTGTATTAGGATCGAATGTTAACCTGCTTGTTGTTTGTCTGTTGCCAGGTGCATAGCACTTGGAATCCTTAGACAGTGTAGCAACTGCCTGATGCTTACAGGTAATGAACTTTTACTAAATACAACACATTCTGACTGACTGTGAGATTTGGAAGCATCTAATTCAGATGCCACATTGTCACCAAAAAAAAAAAAAAAAAGAAACCAGAGCATGTCACACTTCATCAACACCCACACTAAATTATGTTATGTTGAGGATATAAAAAAAAAATCACTATCAGTGTATAAGTACCAAGTCTCAGCAGAAATACATCACTTCCTGGCGCACACAACAAAATGAGTCACCTAGATAGTCATCGTCTCAGTTCCAGTACATCACTATACAAATAAGAATGACTTAATGATTGTGACTCTGTAGTCAGACACACAGATTCAGTACTTCGGTTGGCAAGGACAGGGTAATGGTGAGTTGGCTTTTGGGGCCAACATCACTGATATTTCATGGGCCCTGAAAGACCTATCACCTAGCAAGTATGATGATGAGACGATAATAGCCCATGTGGGTAGGTGAATGACTTGGCATTCAAAATCCTGTGGAAGATGTAGAGAGACATGACAGAACTCCCTATGCGTGCCACAAGTGCAGGCAAGGCCCTAGTCTCGAGTGGAATCCTTGCTCCAAGAGTGATTCCTAGGTATAAGGAAAAGGTAATTGCCTTCAGTTGTTTAAATGGCTGTTGTCATTCTAGGAGGATTCAGATGAAGTGTTTGACGAAAACGGATTTGAATTAAAGCGTTAAAGAGTATTTCATGGTGACGTTTTCTGTTCAGCAGTTGTGCTAATTTTGGAGAGACGTACTATCGTTGGTTTGCTGCCTGTGATCCCTTGGTGTCTTTTCTGTGTTTATCAGTTTTGTTGGACACCTTCCTGTGTTGGTTTCTTCGTTTTTTCAGGATTCAGAATGTGTCAGCATGAGATGAAATGAGATGGGTAACCATTTGAAATATCGGGACCCACAGAGAGTGAGTCCCAAAATATGAAGACTGGTCGAAAGATCGGACTTAATTAGTCCAAGATGCCATTTCTCAGAGTATTCCCTTTCTCCAAGGTATGGCGATCTCGGAGTTGGTGTATATAAGTTCAGGGTGTGTGGGGGCTTGTCCCCTCATGCTATAAGAAGTTTTAAGGATAGTGATTTTCAATATTCGCTCTTCCCTGGGTCTTTTTTTTTTTTTTTTTGGCACTCAGCATTGCAAGTGCTGACATTTTAATAGGGAGCTGATGAGATGTTCAGGAGCCCTTCTTGCTTTACTAAGTGGCCCCTGCACCTCTTGTTCCAGGGTTTCGGCATACTGGCTAAAGCGTTTGCTGCCCACATAGTGCATTTTTTCAGTTGATGCACATCCCAATGTAAACAGCTTATCAAACCCAAAACAAGATCTCATTAAGGTGGCTGTGCTCAAGGCCAGTGTCACAACCACAAAATGGCCAGTTTAGGAGCATTCCACCACTTGAAGTGCACCCAAGTTTGTGTAATTACCAAGTCTTGGTTTAAATGTACTACTTCACAAATTAATTTTGCATCTACTATACCTTTAGATGCAATGACACCTTTGGTGCCATCCCCATATTTATTAGAGAAAATGTCCCCTCCAGACAGATTCCCAGATACTAACAAACAGAACTCATTAAGCTCCAAATGACACTAAACAAGACCCTTTATCAGTATATAGTCTGTTACAGGACACTGTGAGTGTCCCCTGACAATCATGTACGGTTTCTGCATATATTTGATAAACTCTCTTATAAACAAGAACTCGTTATTTTGGTTGACTTTAGAACACCAAAAAGTCAAAGTACATGCCCAAATGTTGTTAGATTTTGTCAACAGAAACTCCCTGGGCCAGATAGTTAATAAATCCACTAGAGGGAATAATAATCCTGGCTCTGGTCCTTAACAATGTAAGTTCCTTATGTACTGTCATCCTGGTATCTGCTTCCCCAGTTAAGTCAAATCATATACCAGTGACCTTCATCTTCAAAATAACTAAACCCATAATTTATTGGAATTCAAATACTTCAGATGTACAAATCTTATCAACTTTTATGACAAAGCATTAAAATTCACTTATTGCTGCTTACTCCCTGACATGGCCCCAGCGTACAACTACACAGTGGCATTCTACGCCCACTTAAATGTATAGAATAGCCCATCCCAACCAGATCTAAATATAGCAGGAAATTTACAAACAAACCACCCTAATAGTTCATAGCTTAGTACTAAGCTAACTGCCCTTGCGAGCCATTTTAAGCGTAGCCAATTATCCCTTGTGAGACTCAAACCTTGCACCTTGTGTTTGTAAGGCAAACATCTTAGCCATTAAGCCACCCTCTCAAACCCTCCAGAATAAGTAAACTCTTCAGTAAAAAAACTTCTTAGAATATACAGCAGATCACAGGAACTGCATGTTGAGGACAAACTCAAGAAATTAAAAAAAAAAATGAATACCATTAGGCACATGAAGGAAATCATTAACTTGGGTAAGCACCAGAAGCTAAGGACAAATTCTTCCTTAGTGAGGAAACAAATTCATCATTGCTCATAATTTATCCTAAATGGTATAATTTACTCCAGCCAGGTATACATTGCTAACATACTAGCAAACAAATTCAGTGCAAACTTCACTCAGGAGACTACTGTCTAGGGTCCACGTATCCTTGATGATCTCAGACCCCCCTCCATCATTGAATCATAGGAAGTTACTAGGCTTGTGACGACCCTCCACTGGACCAGTAATCAAGGAGCTTCAATCCTCACCAATGGCAACAGTTGGGGACGTTCACTGAGACGATAAAAAGTACACACACACTATTTCCAGATGCAGCTCTCTACTTCAACTGCAATTTCCCCTAAGAGCACACAGAGACCAAAGTTAGTCCGAGATTGGTTTCTCCCTCTTTCTCCAGATCCCCAGTAAGACTCCCCATTGGCACCTCTATAAAATTGAGATCTCAGCTGAGTAACCAAGCCAAGACATCTAGCACCCTCAGTCCAACCAGTGCTTCATGTTCCTGCCCAAGTAGCTCATACACACACACACACACACACACCTGGTAAAGGCTGGCACAGTTTTACTAGCAATGTCCCCTTCTGCCCAGACTATATGTTAGTTTTCACTGCCATCAGTCACTCCTTATCAGCTACTTTAGGGCCCTTAACAAAGGGTGTTCAGTTTTACTGTGTAATATTAATATTCATATAATTGGTAGTTTGACCAAGAGCAAGGCTATTAGTAGTGGCCCACAATTTCACCAAATAAGCATGCAAGTTCTGTCAAAACTTAAATTCTTCACACATCAGCTACAATGAGCTGAATATATTTAATAATAAATAGTAAAAGAACAAGACAGTACTAAATATATATTCACAGTGGCATCAGAGTTCAGAATCACAGGAAATATTTAAAATAACATTGCAGTACAGGCTCACACAAATAAAGAAAAACATCTAAACTAAGCTTTACTGTATTCCCGATTGTATCCAAGAGTTCTACTGTTCCCTAGGAACTTACTTCATTAGAGCAAGGCAGATGTGGTGAGTGGATCTTGTTGTCATCAGGTCCAAGACATGATGCAGAACGCTCTGTCTTACTAAGAGAGTTCTCAAATTAATATCTAAAATATTACTGCTGGGATAACTTGCAGAATGACATCATTTCTGTTCATCTGACTTCTAGATCCCAGGCCAAAACCCCCATTGCTAGAAGCTGGCAGCATTTAGTGTTTACCTGTAAAAATATACAGAGAAGGGCTTTTCCTTCGATCTTTGGCAGATGCTGGAAGTCATAAAATTGCGTTCCTTCATGCTTCAAAAATAGCAATTAGTTCACTGTAAGAAAAAGGCAGAAAACATCCTAGTACAGACTTTGTTTCTCTAGCTGCATTGAAAACTTGAGTGATACCCTCTTTATTGCATCATATAAAGTAATTTAATTTCAGATATTTTTCTAAAGTTTGCTGGATGGAGGTTAACCCTCCAGTTTCCCCTGTTAAGCATATACATTTAAACAGTTGCAACAGTGCAGGTTCATTTCTGTTCTCTTCCAGTAGGGCACACTATGGTTACATTTCAAACACACCACTCTACAAATACCTTTTCAACACATGTCTGTACAAGCAGTTTGATATACATATGACATACAGTTCTAATACATTTATAACACAAGCATCTTGTATAAATCATTTCGATATTCACCAGTGACACATAATTATTTACAAAATTCCAGCTAGCTGTGCTGTCAGTATCTCCTTTTTTCACAAGGCTAATGGCCCTAGGTCCCTTACAAGCCTAGCCAAGTTCTTACCCTTATTTCCACAATCACCTATTGTCCCTGTCCAAGAGGGACACAGGTGGAACCCCTAGGGTGACTTTACAGTCACCCTTCCAATAGTCCAGATTGCGTTTGAAGAGGGCCAAGGAGGTGCTCTGTTTGACATGAAGTGGGAGTCTGTTTCAAAGGTGTGGTAACCTTTGAGAGACAAATCTGTCCTTCCGGCGTGTTTTATTAATGTCACATACCAGGTTAAGGTCTTTAGAGCGAGTAACCCATGTACCATTTGACCTATGGATATGCAGCATTTCCGGTAATGCAGGGTCAGAGATTGCCTTGTATGTAAGGCAGAGATCACCTCTGAGTAGTCTGTATGAAACACAATAAAGTGACAGTGATTTCAGACAAACCCCAGAGGACAGATGCTGAAGACCTTGAATTTTCCTTGTGAAGAATCTTTGTGGTTTCTCCATTTGCTGCAGATGCTTGGAAAGGTACATACCAAAAGGGGCATTGTACTCGATTATTGGCCTGATGAGGGAAGAGTGCAGGGAGGTTATTATTTTTTTTCTGGAGGCAATGCCCTTACATATGAGATGAGCAATATAGATTTGCCCTTCTTACCACTGTGGAGACATGGTGGTCAAAGGTAAGGATGCTTTCTACCTGTGTTCCCAAGTCTCTTATCACTGAGTGCCTACTTAAGGTGTTGCTGTTGATGTGGTAGTTAGTAGGAGCATTGATTTTACCGAAAGGAATGATAATACATTTTTTCACATTGATTTTAAGGCCATGACTTTAGCATAAATCATTTGTTCATAGGTAAGTACTGGGCTATCTACCCGAAGACATATATTAGCCCAGCCATGTTGTGCGGTATTCACCGCCCCTTTGGTTAGTTTCCTAGGCCCTTGAACTAGCAGCTAGTAGCCTTGGCCCCTATCTAGTAGACCTGTTGGTATGATCCCTGGTGTGAACTTTCTGTTACCCATCCACTCGTCAAGGTTCCTCTTGAAGAGTGATAGTGAGGGGCTCTGTCTTATGTAGATCGGGACCTTGTTCCATAGCAAGGGAAGTCTTTGCGAAGGGTATCTATCCCTCCAGCATGTTCTATTCATTGTTGTGCTGAGGTTTATATCCCTAGAGTGTGTAGTTCGAGTGGATTTGGTTTTGCTAAGATGGAGCATGTTCAACAGTTCTGGGTTGGACATGGCTCTGTATGTTAGACAGAGATCGTCTCTGAGAAGGCGGTATGCAACAGAGAAAAGCCTTAGATGTTAAGTTGTCAATCTCGCCTTCATTCTTGCTTGATGGGTTCGGAGCCGATCCTCGGCTCCGACTCGGAACTTTGCTAAGCTCGAGAGTCACTTTTACCAGCTCGAGGCAGCCCCATATCCCATGATGCAAGGCGGTAAGTACCCAGATCTCGTTTGCCGCTTCGCTGATGAGGTCCTCCTTTTGCCAGCTCCTGGTAAGTGTTTCAATTTAAACTGCTTTAGCCCCTTTTAGACTATTTTTTCTTAGAAATCTTTCATTTTTTGTTAATTGTAAGCCCCCTTTTGACTAAAATTATCCTTCCTCCTTAATTTTTTAGTCAGGCCTTCCTTCCCTCCCACCCCCCCCCCCCCCCCTGTCAGGGTGTGTGTGTGTGTGAGGTTTTTACTGCTTATACTTTAATTTTAATTGTTTGTTTGGGACTGTGTGTGTACTGTTTTCTGTATCCACTATGTCCAAAGAGCAGAGGGTCTCAGGCTTTAAGAAGTGTGACTCGTGCTGTCAGAAGATGTCTCTGACAGACGGTCACACTTCTTGTTTATACTGCCTGGGACCTCTCCACCTGCAGGACTCCTGTGCAATATGTCATTCTTTTAGCCAGAGAGTCCTGCAGGAAAGGAGAAACAAACTGATTTTAAGGGGACTCCTTAAACCGGAGGGCTCCCCGGTCAAATCGGCTCCGGGAAAGCCTTCCAAGTCTAAGGCCCAGGCTTCTGTACCCAAGCCTTCGGCCTTGGCTCCGACTTTGTCGGAGTCGAGATCGGCTCCGGCTGGAGCCGATCCGACATTGGCTAAATCTTCGGCACCGATGGCTATCGGTGCCGATACTTCCATGGTCACTTTGGTGTTGGTTCCGAGTACTGGCTCCGACCACCATGTGGCCCAGGCTTCGGTGTCGGTGCCGACCGGCTCCGACACCGCTATTTCGATGCCTGCATCGGCTCCGGCTGGAGCCGATGCGTCTAGATCTTCTCTCGGAGCCGAAAAGTTA
Organism: Protopterus annectens; assembly: GCF_019279795.1. Taxonomy (NCBI): domain Eukaryota; kingdom Metazoa; phylum Chordata; order Ceratodontiformes; family Protopteridae; genus Protopterus; species Protopterus annectens. The sequence continues at coordinate 1,853,946,932 of NC_056731.1, forward strand.
TCGGCTCCGACTGGATCAGTAGCTTTGTCGGCTCCGATGGTTCCTTTGAGGAAGAGGTCCAGGTCCCCCTCTTTGGAACCGATTCTGTCGGCTCCGGCCTCACCTCTTCTTTCGGAACGGAGCCATCGGAGCCGATCATCTAGGTCGTCCAGGTTATCTGACCATGATTTAGAGAGGGTGGTAAGTAGATTATTAAAATCACAGGCACTGGCCCAGATGCCTCCTTCGACTCTACCTCAGAGTTTGGAGCTGGAGTCTACGGGGATAGTTACGGCTATGGCTGTGGGGCAGATACCCCCCCTTCTGCACCCTCGGCATCTACTCTTATCTCCTCCTCGAGACCTTCCTTGGAGGGATTCGGTGGTCGGGCTTCCCTGGTCTCCTCCGAGGGGGTGAGTGGCATCGGACCCTTGTCCGACCCCGCTCTTCCCCTTGGAGCTTTGGCCTTGGTGAGCTCGGCTCCGACATCTGCCTCGGAGCCTTCCCTTTCGGTGGGCCCGGGAGTCCCAGTTTCTTCGGAACGGGTTCTCTTGGATCTCCCTGGGAGGGGGGCCTTCGAGGTGATGAAGAGTGTACTGGCCACTGGGCTCAGTCAGCAATCTATTCCCGTAGCTCCTCCCTCTACAGTGCCTGTCGATATCTCTTCCATCTCTCTTGCTCCCGGACCTAGAGATCCACCGCCTCAGGTTTCCCCATTGGGAAGAACCCCCTCTTCCGAGGATTCTCCTGACCAGTCAGGAGATCCTCCGCGCAAGAGGACTTGTAAGAGGAAACACCTGGACTCCCCTGAGTCTACCACTTCAGATACCGACTTAGATGAGTCGGAGGGATCCCCAAGATCCCCCTCTGAGGATGTCTCCTTTTCAGACATCCTAGAACTCCTAAAACAGAGGGGAAACTGGCCCTCCATAAATCCCTCCAAGGATGAGTCGGTATACCTAGAGGCGTTCGGATCTCGACCCTCCACCTCCTGGGTGTCTCCACCTTTCGACCCCCTTATGGAGGTTATTGCTCGAAAGGCTTGGGCTGCTCCAGATTCTGTAGAGCCAGTTCCTAGGAGGCCGTCTAAATTTATTACAGCCCCTTCTGAAAAGCAATTCCTCACAAAAGGTGTCCCTGTTGATGTCATGGTGGTGGCGGCCGCCACTAAGAAGGAACTTGCAGATCCTTCCGTACCAGTCCATCCTCCTAATAAGGATTCTAGGACCATGGATAGGTATGGTAAGCGGATGTTCTCCTCAGCGACCTTTGCCATGCATTCGCTGAACTATTTATGTCACTTCACCAGACTCCAAAGGGACATCCTTAAGGAACTAGGTGAAGTAGTGCAGGATCCTACGGCTGCAGGGGCTCAAGAAAAGATTGCTTCTCAGCTAGGAATCCTTAATTCTATAGCTAACTCCTCCATGCGACTGATCTCGTATGCAGCAGATGGAGCGAGTAGAGCCGTGGGTACAGGAGTGGCTCTTAGACGTCAATCCTGGATGCGGCTCTGTAATTTTGCAGATCCCTTTAAGGCGTCCTTCATGAATTCTCCCTTTGATGGGTCAGCATTGTTTGGCCCTCAAGTGAAGGATACATTGACCAGGTGTGAGCAGGACGGCAAGACTCTTTCTGCCGTAGGGGTCCGTTTTTCTACCCCCTCTAGACCTTACCCCAAAGGTCAGAAGGGCGGAAAAATGTGGTTCCGTAAATTCCAGGGAGTCACGCCGGACGCACGTGGTCAGTTTACCCCTAGAAGCAAAGGGGGTAATAATAACAGACGCCGCTCTAGAGGCAGAGGGGGTCCACAAAACCAGGGAAGCAGAGAGCCTCTCTCTGACAAGCCCTTCCAGCATCCCTGAGATGTTGCCCGACTGTCCATCCTTGGAGGCAGTCGGGGGAAGACTATCGCTGTACCCAGAAGCCTGGCGTTCCCTCTCTCAAGACAGATGGGTACAGTCGATTATATCCAAGGGTTACAAGATTCCTTTCGAGGAAAGTCCTTTCACTCACAAAAATTCCCTTCCAGATGTGCCACCCGGTCTAAGGGAAATTGCAGAGTTAGAAGTATCAAAGCTTCTACAAAAAAGAGCCATTCAGCCAGTTACAACAGACCATTCAGAGCCCGGAATCTACTCAAGATTCTTTTTGGTCCCCAAAAAGACGGGAGACTGGAGACCAATATTGGATCTCAGCAGACTCAACAAGTCTGTGAGAAAGACAAGATTTCGAATGGTCACACTTCAATCAATTTTGCCCTTCCTAGAAAAGGGCAACTGGATGTGCTCAATAGATCTTCAGGACGCGTACTATCACATAAAAATTCACAGACGCTCCAGAAGGTTTCTCCGCTTTCGGCTGGGGTCCAGTCATTTTCAATTCAGAGCCCTGCCCTTTGGTCTCACTACAGCCCCCAGAGTGTTCACCAAATGTATGGCAGTGGTCACGGCTCACCTGAGACGTCAAGGATTCCAGGTGTTTCCGTATCTCGACGACTGACTCCTTTCAGCCACCACCAGGCATCAACTTCTTCAAGCCAGGGATTACACCCTAAATCTCTGCACTCAATTAGGAATTTTGATCAACTACGAAAAATCCTCCTTATTGCCCTGCCAGTCTATTACTTTCATAGGCGCAAACTTAAACACTGTTCGGATGTCAGAAACCCTCACAGACCAAAGAATCTCAGATATCCAAAGTCATGTGAGGATCATCCTTGCCAGCAAAAAGGTGCAAGCCAGAATGGTTCTGAAGGTGTTGGGCCTCATGGCTGCGGCTATTACCCTTCTTCCCCTGGCCCGCTTCTACATGCGTCTTCTTCAATGGATGTTGTTCACCCAGTGGTCTTACCAACAACTTCCCGTGCGTCACCAAATCCTGGTGACACAAATTTGCAAGAATCATCTATCATGGTGGATTACTTCTCCCCAGATTCACCAAGGCAGACCCTTTGTATCCCCGGCCCCGGTAGCCACAGTCACTACGGACGCCTCCCTGATCGGATGGGGGGGTCATTATCGGGGCAGGATGGTTCATGGGACGTGGCAACCGTTCGAATACCACCTGCACATAAATGTCATAGAGATGAGAGCAGTGCTTTTAACGTTGCAAGCCCTCAACGACTTTCTTCCCTTGGGAACAATTGCAGTTCACACAGACAACATGTCTGTAGTATGGTATATCAACAAACAGGGCGGAACCAAGTCCTACCCCTTGTGTCGAGAAGCTCTCAGACTTTGGCAATGGGTGATCTCCTCTCATCGGTTTCTGGTAGCAAACCATATCCCTGGGAAAACCAACATTCTAGCGGACAGATTGAGCAGAGCTATTCTCATGCCTCACGAGTGGTCTCTCAAACAATCTATAGTGGAGGAGATTTTTCTAGAATGGGGCCGCCCATGTTGCGATCTTTTTGCTACTCCCCAAAACAGCAAATGCCCAGACTTCTTTTCTCTCTTCCCACTGCCAGGCCATCCCCCCAAAGACGCTCTAACCCAGGATTGGCCCCAGGGACTTCTTTATGCCTTTCCTCCCTTCCCGCTGATTCCACAAGTACTCCAGAAAGCCACCATTTTGAGAGCCAAAATGATTCTCATTGCTCCCTATTGGCCTCGACAAATTTGGTTTCCATTCCTCCATCGTCACCTTTTGGTGCAGCCGTGGCATCTGGACCCAGTGCCAGACCTTCTGATTCACCAATCGGGTCAGCTGCATCGGTCTATTCCTTCTCTCAACCTCACAGCGTGGTTGCTCCACTTCCTTCCTTAGCCAGGCTTCCTATGATCTCTAATCCTGTTAGGGATATCATAGTGGCTTCCCTTAAATCCTCTACTAGAAGGATTTATACCAGCAAGTGGAAACGCTTCTCTTGTTGGGCAAAAGCTAAAAATATAGATCCTTTTACTGCCCCTGTTCAAGCAGTTTTGGATTTCTTAGCGGAAATCTTTCACTCGGGCTCTTCATCTTCCACGGTCAAAGTTCAGTTGGCTGCTATCTCGAACTTTCATGTCGGGTTTGCAGATCACAACATTATGTCCCACAGGCTTTGTAGAGCCTTTCTAAAAGGAATTTTTCTCCTGAAACCTCCAGTCAGGAGTCCTCCTCCTCAATGGGACCTAAATCTAGTGCTGACATCCTTAATTCTTCCTCCCTTCGAGCCAGCTGTTTCATGTTCCCTGAAATTTCTTTCATGGAAAACACTCTTCCTTGTTGCTATTACCTCGGCAAGGAGAGTATCAGAACTTCATGCTCTCTCTGTTCGTCCCCCTTATTTGGTCTTCCACAAAGACAGGGTATCCTTGAGAACTAATCCAACCTTTTTGCCTAAGGTGGCCTCGAAAAATAATTTGAACCAATCTATTGACCTCCCTGTATTTTTCCCTAATTACTCAAACAGATCGGAACAAAAATTACATTATCTTGATGTTCACCGCCAACTCAGATATTATTTGGACAGAACAAAACAATTCAGGAAATCCGATCAGTTCTTTCTTTCTTATGCTGATAACAAGAAATGCCTTCCTGTCTCCAAAGTGACCTTATCTAGATGGCTTTCTTCCATCATCTCTGAAATCTATCAGCTCAGGGGAAAACAGCTGTGCTCAAAACCTAAAGCGCATTCAACCAGAAGCTTAGCCACTTCCACAGCTTTTCAGGCTAGACTTCCATTAGACACTATTTGTGCAGCAGCCACTTGGGCCACTCCTCATACCTTTGTTTCTCATTACAAATTGAATTTGGCCTCCAGGGATAGAGCCAGTTTTGGCTCTACAGTTCTCAAGAGTCTGTTCCATTGAGCCACCCAGGATAGAGGTGCTAGGGACATGGTCCCATCAAGCAAGAATGAAGGCAAGATTGACAACTTAACATTGAGAAGTTATGTACCTACCATAACGTTCCATGTTCGTTGTCTTCTCTCACCTTCTTTCTTGCGACCCTCCCTCCTGCCCCCTGGCCTGGACAGACCTTTTTCTCCCTATATGGAAGAATGCTTCTTAAGACCAGCTAGTTCTGGTCTACCTTATAGCCCATCCTTCAGGCTTTTTGCCTTTCTTTCCTTCTGGGAAGTTTTTTGTGCTAGGTGTTATTGCCTGTAGGTAACAAATGAGATCTGGGTACTTACCGCCTTGCATCATGGGATATGGGGCTGCCTCGAGCTGGTAAAAGTGACTCTCGAGCTTAGCAAAGTGCCGAGTCGGAGCCGAGGATCGGCTCCGAACCCATCAAGCAAGAAAGAAGGCGAGAGAAGACAACTAACATGGAACGTTATGGTAGGTACATAACTTCTCATTTTTTCAATCGTGCTGCATAGGGCAACTGTTTGAGGCCAGTAATCCTCTTAGTGAGGTACCTCTGTGGTCGCTCCAGCTGCTGGAGATGACTAGCCAGGTTCATTCCAATTGGTGCATTGTACTCAATAATGGGTCTGATGAGGGAAGAGTAGAGGGGCACCACTACATCCTTAGATCTTGATGCAAACCCTTTTGTGATCAGATGGGTCACATAAAAGGATTTTCTAACCACCTTGGCAACATGGTTGTCAAAGGAAAGCTGACTATCTACTTGGGTCCCTAGATCCCTTATTACTACTTCAGATTTCAGGGGGTTACCTCCTATGTGGTAGTTCGCGGGTACTCTGTTTTTTCCAAAGGGGATTACTACCCATTTTTTATCATTTAGCTTGAGACCATGGCTTTGACACCATGCATCAGTCTCATTAAGGCCCTTTTGGAGGATATCCATGTCGGCCGGAGACTCTATTATAGCACCCAGTTTGCAATCATCCGCAGACTTGGTCAGCCACAGCTCTTCAGTGCTTGCCTGTACTTCTGAGAATTATATGCCAAACAGGAGGGGCCCCAGGACAGCGCCCTGAGGCACACCTCTCGTTACTGGTGTGGATTCGGACATAGATCCCGCTACTCTTACTTTGTGGGATCTGTCTGAGAGCCAGTTAGCGATCCATCTTGTGACGTAAGGGTTTATGTCCAGGTTGGTGAGTTTATCAAGAATACCCGAATGGGGAATGGTGTCAAATGCTTTAGCAAGGTCAAGGTAAGCCGTGTGTACCTCCTTTCCCTTATCTATAGCCTGAGTAACTGTCTCAAAGAAGTCCACCAGGTTCAGGAGACATGATCTGCTCTTGACGAAGCCGAACTGTGTGGGGCCAAGTGTTTGGAGGTTCCCATTCTCTCCATTTATGAGTTCCATAATGATTCGCTCCATTGCCTTACAGATCAGACTGGTCAGGCTTATTGGTCGGTAGTTCCCAGGGTCGGTTGTGGGCCCACCCTTGTGCAGCGGAACCACCGTTGCTGTGTGCCATTCTATGGGCACATATCCTGCTGAGAGGCTGAGACTGAACAGGGTATTCAGATGCGGGGTTAATTCATTTTGGAACTCGCGTATGACACAGCCCGGGACACCATCTGGTCCCATGGAGGCAGTGTTTTTAGCTTTAGATAGAGCCTTATTAACCAACGTATCAGTAATAATTGGAGTTACACAATCCCCTGGAATAGTAATAGGCCCTGTAGGTGGTGGTGGGGGGGGTTGCTCCTCTCCAAGGAGAGAGAGAGAGAGACACACACACACACACACACACACACACACACACACACACACACACACACACACACACACACACACACACACACTCATACAGTTGTCAAGCAAGTGCAGGATTCAAACCCCTACCTGTACGCATTAACACGACGTGCTATACACATTACTGTATTGTTTGTGTAAGACCCTCTTGTAGGATGTTGACATCATTTGGAGGTTCTGTGACTCATTTTGCAGCCATCAGCAAACTTTGTCAGCCACATACCTTTAGATCTGATGTTGTCAATCTTCACATAATTCTTGACTGTGGGGCTCAGTTCTGAGCCTTGGAACCGACTCAGCCGTTTATTTTAGCTTGCGCCTTCCAAACTCTTGAGCTAGGCTTTACCCATAATGCTGCTCTCTAAATTACTTCAGATCTCGTTTGCTGCTTCGTGTTTCAGACACATACAACTGCTCTCGAGCTTTGGGTTATAGTTTAAGTAAGTTTATCCTTTAAAATATCCTATTTTTTGTCTTTGACAAGTCTCCCTTTTATTTCTAGTTTCTTTCTTATTTACCTGCTCTTCTCATTATCTTTATTAGCATGTGTGTGTGTGTCTTTCCCCCTCAATCTACTGCACCAACATTGGTAGTTCTTTGCAAGTACTATTGTTGGTACTTTTTCTTGCCTATTAAGGTATTGGATATTACCATCGTTGGTATTTTCTTACTTTTTCTCTCAAAAAAAAAAAAAAAAAAAAAAAAAATGTGTCTGTTCCTTCGTGTGTGCGCATGTGTTGGTCTTTTGTGTTATGGCTGACAAAGCAGAATCTCCAGCCAAGTCTTCTAAGGGCACCTCGGGATTTAAAAGTTGCCAAAAATGTGACAGAAAAATGCCCAATTTGGACAGGCATATTCTTTGCATATATTGCTTAGGAAAACTTAATCCTACAGGAGAACTGTTCAGTTTGCCATGGTTTTTCTGCTAGGATACTCATCGAATGGAAAAACAAGCTAATTCTTAAAGGACTGCTTAATTTGATTTTGATGACATTTCTGGGTCCAAAACGGAAGCCAGTTCATCATTATCACCATTCTCATCATTCTCCTCATCTAAGAAAATACCTTCATCAGTTCCCGGTACTTTGGAACCGCCTAATAAGGTTTCTAAACGTTCGGTGTCGAAGAGTTCCACGGCATCGAATGGCAAAAAAGATTAAGGCACCCACCAAAACTTTAGGGCCAGGATAGACCACTGAGACCCTTTGTCGATCTGAGACCCCCTAGGTCTCCTTTGACGGCTTTAGTTCGGTCCACTAGGAGTCATCACTCTGAAGCCTGACACTGAGACTGGATCAGCTTCTGACGTGGAGGAGATTGTCTTCGGTTTCTAGCCATTGACTGCTTCATTTCGGTCCACTAGGAGTCATCACTCTGAAGCCTGACACTGAGACTGGATCAGCTCCTGACGTGGAGGAGATTTGTCTTCGGTTTCTAGCCAAGCTGGCATTGGAACTGACCCTAGTATGACACCATCCCTTCCTCCTCCTCAACAACTCCTATTGAGTCATTGGAGCCCTCTGTTTTGACATTCCCAGTGTTGACTTCTCTGTTTTGGTAGCAACGTCTTCTCTGGAACTGAGAGACTCCCTGGCCGGTTCTGAGGCACATGGATTTAATTTCAGAGCCATCCATGACCCTCAGTGCTTCAGCTTTCGTAGAATTGACCCAAGCTTCAGTTTCAGGGGTCGCTTATTCGGTGCGGGGTGGGACCTCTGTTCCGAAGAACTCTATTTTGGTTCTGGGCTCCCATCCTTCTAAGAGGAGGCCAGCCTTCTGAATCATGGAGAAGGCCCTGTCCATTGGAGACTGAAGTCTTTGCCATCCCTGTCGGGCCAGACTTCCACATCTCCTTGACCTGAGCTCCCAGTAGTCTCTTCCCTGGGACAGAGGGCACAAAAGCCCCAGGAAAGATCCTCCCTCCTGGATCTCTCTGCCCACTGACGATCTCATTAAACTGATCACTCAGCAGGCATTGGAAGATGCCGACTCCATTGAACTGATCCCCAAGTGACCTGATCGGATTCTTTCAGCCCCCAAAGAAGAGCAACATTGCTCAAAAGACATACCAATAGATGTCATGGTGATAGTGGCAGCCACAAAGCAGGAACTTGAGGTGGAAAGTCCAATTGTCCATCCTCCTAACAGGTAGTCTAGGACTATGGATAGGTTTGGCAAGCAAGTTTACGCTTCACTGAGCTTTGCTCTCGGGTCCTTGAACTACATGGCGCACTTTACAAGGTTAGAGGGATCTTATCAAAGAGCTCTCAGATACCCTCTCAGAAGCAGTAGCTGAAGGGGTACTGGACAAAGTTGCCTGTCAGCTCACCCCCTTGAAGCGATTTCTAACTCATTCATGAGCTGATTTGCCCACACAGCTTGGGAGATAAGAGCGTCGAGTTCAGGCGTAGTCATTAGAAGGCATTCTTGGATGTGCTTGTGTAATTTTGTGAAGCCATTTAAAGTGTCATTCATCAACGCTCCATTTGATGGATCATCCCTTTTTGGTCCCAATGTTAAAGACACTCTGGCCAGATGTGAAAAAGATGGGGAGACTCTTTCTGCCGTAGGTGTATTTTTCTCCACTCCTCTGCGGCTTTACTTTGGGAACCTATGGTTTAAGAAATCCCAAGAGCCTTTCCAGGATTCACACAGCAAAGACTTTCCCCAGGGCAGAGGAAGAAGTAATGGAAGATGCTGTCCCAAGGGGCAGAAGTGGCCCGCAGAACCAGGGATCCAGAGATTCTTTCTCTGGTTCTTCTACCAGCATCCATAAAGGGAGGCCCGATTGCCCTCCTCTGGAGGGAGTCGGGACGGCTGTCCTGCACCAACCTGCCTGGCAACTGATAACTTCGGACAAATGAGTGCAGGGAATCCTATCCAGAGGTTACAAAATTCCACTTTCTATAAGTCCACAATCCCAAAAAAGACTCCTGGATGTTCCACTCAATTACAAGGAAGCAGCAGTCATGGAAATTCAAAAGCTGCTTGACAAAATAGTCATCCAAAAAGTCCTGCCAGACCAAATAGGATCCGGGTTTTACTCAAGGTTCTTTTTAGTGCCCAAAAAATCAGCAGACTGGAGACCCGTTTTGGATCTCAGCAAGTTCAACAAGGTAGTTCAGCAAACCAAATTTTGGATGGTCTCACAGTCTGTACTTCCATTCATGGAAAAAGATGATTGGATATACTCTATATAGACCTCCAGGATGTGTATTACTACATAAAAATGGACAAATGCTCCAGGGTCTTCCTGCCGATGTTCTTCGTGTTTCACTGTTGCAGTCATTACATTTGGGTAATCCTGCTGGCAGGTTGCCCTCAGTCAGCCTGAATTCCAAAGTCTTGGGTCCTGCGTTGGCTGCCGTCGCCCCTTTCCTGACGTCAGGTCGTCAGGAGTATAAAAGAAGCAGCCAATGCCATTTTCTTCAGTCTTTCTTGCTGCGTGGTGCCTGAAGCCGAAGCAGTTCGCAAGTGTCAGTCGTCCAACTCTTGAAATTTTTGTGTTTGAGTTTCAGAACCAAAGTCTTCAATAAAGCTAAGTACCCCGTTGTGGAAACTTTTTTTTCTTGCTCCAGACCGATGTCAGAAAAAGTTAATTGCATTACTTGTGAAAAGCAAATACCTCATAATGCAACTTTGGCTATAAGGGCCTTAAACTGTCAGTTTCATATGCTCAAGTATCAGCAACATGTCATGGGATTGCTTAAACAGAAAAATGATGTTAAATTCTGAATGTGCTGAAAACAAGGAAATGCAGGATTTATTGCATGCAGCTGAACAAGTTGGAAAGCAGACTTTGCAATGTGGTTTTGATTCTTTGGAGGCCTCCTGCAGGGCATGATTACGGTTCTGTAATTAGGAGGCATGCTTGGTTAAAGGAACAAAATCTGCCTGATCATGTTAAAGTTAAATTACTAGATGCACCTTTACAGCATGATACCTTGTTTGGTGTTAAGGCAGAAGAGGTGTTAAAGAAAATGGAAGACAAAGCTAAATCTATGCAAACTGTTAAAGATTTTTTACAAGTACAGCCACCTAGGTTTAGTAGACACTGGCCTACAAAAAATTGGTCATTTCCAGTGTCAGACAGACCTCAAAGGGGCAGATCCAGACACCCTACGGGCAGATCCCAGACACAAGGTTCTTACAGGGCAAAACAATGGGGTGCTTCTACCTCCAAAGTTGGAGAAGATAAAGCACAAACATACAGAAAGCAGTCCCAATGACTTTCCCCTGCCTGCACCAAGCACTTATCTTCTGGCAGCACCCTTAGGGGGAAAATTAGCACTTTTTGCTCAAAATTGGCATATTATAACCCAGGACAAGTGGGTTCTAAATATAGTGTCACAAGGCTACAAATTCCATTTCCATACTCTGCCAAAGGCAAACGGCTGGCCAGATCTGCCAAAAAATCAATGGACAGAAGCACAAAAGCAAGTTTCATCCCTTATGGACATGGGGGCCATTCAGCAAGTACCAGAGCAAGAGCAGGGACAAGGATTTTACTCAAGACTGTTCTTAGTACCCAGAAAGGACAAGGCCTGGAGGCCAATACTGGACCTCTCTATTCTGAACACATTCCTGGATATTCCAAAATTCAAAATGTTGACTTTGTGCAGCTTCTGCCCATGCTGGCCAAGAATGCTTGGCTTGTGACTTTAGACCTAAGAGGCATACCTGCATGTTCCAATCAGACAATCGTGCAGAAGATAACTCAGATTTAAGGCTGGTTCAATGCATTACCAATTCTCTGCACTGCCCTTTGGCTTATCTATTGCTCCCAGGGTCTTTACAAAGTGCCTGGCACCAGTAATTGCATTCTGCAGACAGAGGACTACAGATATATCCTTACTTGGACGACTGTCTAATCCAAGCAGAGAACAAGGACATTCTTCTTCAACAACTGGCATTTGTGAAAAGACTTCTAACATGCCTAGGGTACACAGTCAACAAAAAGAAATCAAAACTAGTACCCTTTCAAGAGATAACATTCCTGGGTGCAAGCTTGAATACAACTGCCCAGATGGCTTATCTCACGCCAGACAGACAAAGGCAACTGACTATTTCAAAATGTTGGCAACAAAGGCCCAGTTATCTGCAAGAAAAAGTCTGCAGGCTTTGGGCTTCATGGCATCCTGCATCCTACTAATTCCAAATGCAAGACTGCATATGAGGAAACTTCAGTGGTACCTAAAAAGTGTTTGGACTCAACATTGCCACAGCCTGGAAACGGTGATTACTCTCATTCCCTGCCTGCAACAGGAGTTTCGATGGTGGGCAAAGGCGTGTCACCAGAACAAGGGACAGCCATTCACATTACCCCCAGCCAGGCAGACACTAACAACGGATGCATCAGATTATGCCTGGGGGGGGGGGCCCACATGGCAGGAAGATGCATTCAGGGGGGCCCACATGGCAGGAAGATGCATTCAGGGCACTGTGGTCCACAAACCAGATGCATCTACATATCAATCAAAAAGAGATGCTAGCTGTTCAAAATGCCCTGACAGCCTTCAAGGACCTACTTCATCCGGGACAACTACTGATAAAGACAGACAACACCACAATCATGTGGTATATAAACAAGCAGGATTGCACGCATTCTTATCCCCTTTGCAGACTAGCTATGACATTGTGGGACACAGCTTTGACTTACCAAGTACATCTGCAGGCACAAATCCTGCCAGGAAAGGAAAATACTCTGGCAGACGAACTAAGCAGAAACCTCATGGATCCCCATGAGTGGAAGCTGGATCCACAAGTCTTCAGCATGATAACAAGGAAATGGGGATACCCGGACATCTGTTTGCCTCCCCTCACGATTACCAACTAAAAAGATTCTGCACAAGGACTTATCACAGACAAGCATGGAAAGTGGACGACCTCTCTTTCAGCTGGAAAAACCTTTCAGTATATGCCTTCCCTCCACTGCCTCTCCTCCCCAAGGTGTTCCTAAAAGTCAGACAGGAGAAGCCAAAGGTGATACTGATTGCCCCAGACTGGCCACGCCAGTACTGGTATCCAATCCCAAGGAATTTGTCTCTATGCCCAGCTTGGAGCTTACCTCAAATACCTCATCTACTGTCCCAGCAAAACAATCAGATCCTGCACAGCCAACTCAGGACATTAAACTTGGCAGCATGGCGGATAATGTAGTCATACAAAAAACACCTCTCAGTAAAGCTGCGATGGATGTCATTCTGGAAGCCAGAAGGCCTAGTACTAGAAAGTCTTATGCTGGAAAATGGAAGAGATTCTGTGCTTGGAACCAGGCACAAGGAACTGATACAGCTGTACCAAATAATCCTCAGATTTTGCAATACTTAATTGAGATGCTGGACAAAGGCCTGTCTTTTTCATCAATTAAAATTCACGCCTCTGCCATTTCAGCTCATTACAATACAGAGCCACCATTTTTTTTCTCATCCTTTATTAAAGAAATACCTCAGAGGAGCCAAAAATGTAAGGCCTCCAAGGAGATCACCAATACCTGCATGGGACCTCAACTATGTCTTGGAAAAGCTCAACCTGCCTCCTTTTGAGCCAGCTGCAACTGCTGATATAAAGTTCTTATCTTGAAAAACAGCTCTGCTCCTCACAATTACTTCTGCAAGACGAGTTTCAGAGCTACAGGCGCCCATGGCTGTGGAACCCTTTATCATTTTTCATCCAGACAGGGTCTCTCTGAGGACAAATCCAACATTTATGCCTAAAGTGGTGTCCAGTGTGGCTCTTAACCAAACTATTCATCTGCCATCTTTTTATTCAAATCCACAGAACAAGGGGGAGAGAATTCTCCATTCTTTGGACGTACACAGACAGCTTAGATTCTACTTAGACGGAACCAAAGGTTTCAGGGAGACAGAGCAATTACTAGTGGCATATGCCGCAGGATCACAAGGAAAGGCTATCTCAAAGCAGACCTATTTCTAAGTGGATAAGCCACTGCATTCGTTTCTGCTATTTACACCATGGAAAGCCAGTGCCTAAGGGCATTAGGCCACATTCCACCAGAGCTGCAGCCACTTCAGCAGCCTTTCTCAGGGAAGTACCAACCAGAGACATTTTAGAGGTGGCTACTTGGAGTTCAGTGCACACCTTTACAAAGCATGATCATCTGCCACTCTACTCTAAATCCAGGGCAGGCTTTGCCACTGCAGCTCTGCAGGGCCTCATAGCTGCTCCTAATGCTGTTTAGCTCCAGCCTCCCAACCATAGCTTTGTGACTCTACCCAAATGTAATGACTGCAACAGTGAAAGACGAAGAACATAGTAAAATTGTGTATACTTACCATAAATGTAGATGTTCAAGTTTATTCACTGTTGCAGTCCAGGTTACCTACCCAACCATCCCCCTTTTTTCTGCTGGAACTTATCTTTCCTTCTCTGATTTATACTACCTATGTGGTATATTTGCTTGTAGATGCAGGTAAAGTTTATTTTGGTGCATGTATTTTTATATATAAATTTTGGATACCCTTTTAGGGGGCACCTGACATCTGGGGCAAGAAAAACTGAAGAAAATGGCATTGGCTGCTTCTTTTATACCCCTGACGACCCTGCATCAGCTGCTGGGTGACAGCAGCCGATGCAGGACCCAAGACTTTGGAATTCAGGCCGACTGAGGACAACCTGCCAGCAGGAATGTAATGACTGCAACAGTGAATACACTCAAACATCTACATTTATGGTAAGTGTACACAGCTGTATTTTCTGGCTGAGGCCAGTCATTTCCAATTCAAAGCACTGCCTTTTGGACTCACCTTAGCCACCATGGTGTTCACCAAATGCATGGCAGTGGTAGCAGCTCATCTCAGACTGCAAGGATGTTGAATTTTTCCATACCTTGACGACTGGCTCCTCACTGCTACCACCTGGTGTCAAACAGACTGGGCAAGAAACTGCACTCTGCATTTCTGTGCATGCCTCGGCATCACAATAAATTACAAAAAATAAAATTGACAGCCCTCACAGCAACTAGAATTCATCGGAACTCTGTTAAGACACAGTTACAGGAATTGCTTTGCTCTCACTGGAAATACTACAAAGGATCAGATCTCAGGTCAGCTAAATTATCCAGAGCACAAGCATTCCAGCCAGTTTAGTCCTTCAAGCGTTAGGATTGATGGCAGCCTCAGTCACTTTGATTCTCTTATAGATATCACATGCAAATCTTACAATGGTTGCTAGCCTCCCAGTGGTATCTGATAGACCAGCCAGTGTCTCAGCACACCCTGATTACCAATCATTGCAAACAGGATCTTTCATGGTGGCTCCATTCTAACAAGATTCTTTCTGGCTGACCGTTCATCATTCCGCAAACCCTAGTCATAGTAACCACGAATGCTTCTCAGATGGGGAGAGGCATTATCTGGGAAAGACTGTCCAAGGCATGTGGTCCCAACTGGAGGCCAACTTGCACATCAGTGTTCTAGAGATGAGGGCAGTGCTGTTAGTGTTGCAAGCATTTCCGAATGCCCTTCCTCTAGGAATGTTAGCAATTCGGATGGACAACTGGTCTGGTCTGTCAACAAGCAAGGGGGAACCAAATCTTACCCATTGTGTAGAGAAGCCCTCAGAGTTTGGCAATGGGCGATTTCTTTCAACCGCTTTCTCACAGCAATGCACATTCTGGGGAGCTCTTGCATGATAGCGGAAGGAATGAGCAGGGCTATGCCTCATCAGTGGTCTGTCAATCCTGTGGTGGCAAAGAGATTTTTTGTCACTCGGGCCAATCTTGCGATCTTTTGGCTTCCCCTCTGAACAACAAGTGCAGAAGTTACTTTGCCATAATCCCCCCTCCGAGGGAGCCACCCAGAGATGCTCTTCTCCATGATTGCCCCCCTGGTCTTCTCTATGCCTTTCCCCCAACTCTCCCTGATATCTCAATTTTTAAAGAAAGCCAAGAAGTCGGAGAATTCAGTAATAATCATTGCCCCCTTTTGACCTCGACAATTTTGTTTTCCCTTCCTGTGGCCCCATCTTCTTCAGAAACCATGGATTCTGGACCCAGCTCCAAATCTGCTGTCTCATGCGGAGGGCATGGTTTATCCGAATATCCTAAATCTCAAGCTCATGGCATGGCTTCTCCAATTCCCATGATTGCCAGGCATTTTTCCCTTTCCTTTCCTGTCTGACAAATCATTGTGGCCCATCACAAGCATTCTACTAAGAAACTGTATCAGAGTAAATGTGAAAAATTTGCAGGTTGGGCCCTTAGGAACGAACTTGATCCATATACGACCCCTGTTTTATAAAGTTTTGGATTTTTTGGCTAACCTCTATCAGTCTGGTTCCTCTTCCTCAACCATTAAAGTCCATTTTGCTGCAATCTCTAATTTTCATATTGGGTTTGATGAGTCATACCGTATGTCGCATAAACTTTGTAAAGCCTTTTTAAAGGGAATCTTAATATTAAGACCTCCAATTAAGGAACTGATTCCTCCCTGGGATCTACCACTAGTTCTTCAGTCCCTTACTTTGCCTCCTTTCAAATCCTCAGCTACATGTGTCCTAAAGTTTCTCATGTGGAAAACTTTATTTTTAGTGGCTATTACATCTATCAAAAGGGTATCTGAACTTCAAACCTTGTCAGTCAAACCACCCTACATAATATTTCACAAAGATAGGGTCTCTCTTAGGACTAATCCATCCTTTTTACAGAAGGTAGTCTGGGAATCTAATATCAATCAGTCTCTTCAACTACCGGTCTTTTTCCCTAACTTTATCAATTAAGAGGAGTGTTCCCTTCATTTATTAGACGTCCACAGACAGCTATGATTTTTATCTTCACAGAACAAAGGCTTTCAGGAAATCTGACCAACTATTTGTTGCCTTTTCCTCGCTTTCCTTAGGTAACCCAGTTTCAAAGGTTACCTTGGCTAAATGGCTGAAAGATTGTATTACATTTATCTGTCTGTCGAAAGGGGTCCACCTTTCACACCCAGTCAAAGCCCACTCAACCACGGTGTGGCAACTTCTGCAGTTTTTCATGCCAGAGCTTCTTTAGATATTTGTGCAGCAGCTGCTTGATCTTCTCCTCATAGCTTTATCACTCATTACAAATTTGGTCATGTCTCTAGGGGACAGGCATCATTCGGTTTGATGGTGCTTAGGAATATTCTTCCTTGAGACCTCCTAAGATTCAGGTGGATAGGGACTTTGTCTCACAGTGAAGGATTACGTGAAGATTGACATCCTCAGATAAAGAAGTTGCCTTACCATAACGTTCCACCTATATTGTCCATCTTCACTAATCCTTGACATTCCTTCCCTTCTTCCTCCAGCCTAAGATTCTTAGTGGATTGAATTTTCCCAGAACTGGCTTCTTATTAGGAACACATATCTGGTCTCTTATTCTTCTCTTCTATTGTGTGCCACAAATTTAGTCAAACTCAGTCTGATGTAATTTAGAGGGGAGCAAGGAAAAAAAGCCTAGCTCGAGAGTTTGGAAGGAGTGAGCTGAAATAAACGGCCAAGTTGGTTCCAAGGCTCTGAACTGAGCCCCGCAGTCAAGGATTAGTAAAGACTGACCATACAGATGGAACGTTATGCTAAGACATAACTTTTTTTTGCTTGTACTTCAGGGAAATGGATTCCAAACAGAAAAGGTTGCAGGACTGATCCCTGTGGAACACCACTGGTTACAAGTTTGCTGTTGGAGGTGGATTCCCCTATTTTGACCGAGTTCTATCAGTCAGCCAGTTAGTGACACATCTAACAATATATAATGGTTGATGCCTAGTTGGGTGAGTTTGTGAATGATGCTTGAGTGGGGGACAGTGTCAAATGCCTTGGCTAAGTCCAGGTAGGCTGTATGCACACTGAAGAACATATTTTGAAGGTGCAATCCAAAACTAAAAATATTTCCTCATGGAACGTAATAATATAACCAGTTGTGTAATGAACAGTGCTAAACATGCTGTGGTAGAGTCACTTAAAGTATTTAACCTGAGTCTAGCCACTGGCTTTGAACCTGTGGTTTAGTGCACAGCAGGGCTGATGGTACTTCACAAGTATATCCTTACCACTGACCTCAGAAATTATTGGCCCATTAATCTTACAACCCATGTTATATATTATAACAGACCTGATGAAGTAAAAATCTCATCATGGTAGACCCATAGCAATTTGGCTTAATCAGGGATAGAACTTATCTGATGAATCTGTTAACCTCTTTGAAGGATAACGCAAGTTAGTGACAGCTGTCCTGAGGTCAATGTGGCACACCCTGACCTGGTATAGACTTTCATGTAATTCTTAATGCTAGCATAATAGGAAGCATATGACATTACAAACTGATGTCTGTGTATTAAAATGGATAGCAAATTGGCTAAAAAGAGCCCACACACTCTAGGTAGCAGGTGAGTATAAAGACTACCAGTTGTGTAGAACCCTTCTTATAAGATCATAGGAGGTTACTAGGCTAATGGCCATATAGCCTAACCATTCATGTCCCAATTTTCCCCATTAACATTGTCCAAGAACTAGAATGGCTTTAATATATGCCTGTATTTTAGAGAATCTACAAGCTGCCCTAATCCATAAGAGACAGAGGACAAACCGAGGATGACTTTGTGATTTGTCATCCATTGGTTCAAATTGTGTTTGATTAGGCTTAGGGAAGAGTTCTGCTTCACATTACCACTTCTGTGGAACAGACTTCCCCATTACTCTCTGAGGCAATTACCTGTCCCTTCAACATGCATTGGTTATGTCACAGATGAGGTTTAGATCCTAGGTTTGGGTAATTCTAGTGGAGTTTGTTTTTTGAATGTATAGCAGATCCATCAGTACTGTATCAGAGAATGCCTTGTAGGTTAGGCATAGATCACCCCCCAGTAGTCTATAGGAGGCCAAGCACAGGGACAGGGCTTTGAGGTGGTCCACATAGGAGGTATTATTTATACCCTGTATTGTTTTAGTTAGGACCCTCTGTGGTCACTCCAGCTGTTGCAGATGCCTGGTCAGGTACATTCTGAAGGGTGCACTGAACTCAATTATTTGTCTGAGGGCTGAGTATAGTGGAACTCTGATCTCCTTAGAGCTGGATGACATGCCCTTACTTATAAGTTGCCCTTACTTATAAGTTGCACCACATAGAAGACTTTTCTCCCCACCATTGGCACATGGTGATCCAAGTTCAGGTTATTGTCAGCCTGAGGTCCCAAATCCCTTACCTTTGGATCTGCTGTTAATGGAGTGTTGTCTGTAATTTGAATGGGTAGTCATCTTTCCAAAGGGTATAATTATGCATTTTTGGAGAGAGTTTTAGGTTATGAGTCTGGCAACAGTTATTTGTTGGTGCCAGATCCTCCTGGAGGATATCTACATTTTTGGGGGATTCAGTGATTGCACCTAACTTGCAGTCGTCAGCAGATTTGGTCAGCCAAAGGATCTCTGCATTTGCCTTGACTTCAAAAAAGTATATTCTGAACAGGAGAGGTCCCAGTACTGAGTCACATGGGACACCACTAGTAACAGGCTTGTTAGTGGAGGTAGATTTCCCCAACCTAAATTTATGTGTCTTATCTGTGAGCCATTTGGCTATCCATCCAGTGACTCAGGAATTTATGCCTAAATTTGTGAGTTTGTCTAAAATAATGAGTGAGATATTGTGTCAGATGCCTTTGACTGATTGAAGTAGTCAGAATGCACCATTTTGCCCTCATCCATGCTTTAATGATCTCCTCCAGCAGGTTTAGTAGGCATGACCTCCCCTTGACGAAACCGAACTGAGATGTGTCCAGTCTTTGAAGATTTCCTATGTCTTTATCAGGTCCATGATATTTTATTCCATGGCCTCGTATATGAATACTCAAACTTGTGGGTCTCTAGTTCCCTGGGTCTGTTGATGGTTCCCCTTTTTTGCAGAGGAATGACCGTTGTAGTCCTCCATTCTCTAGGGATAAAGCCTTTCTACAGGCTGTGGTTGAATAGAGATTCCAGGTCAATGTATCAAGCGATTTAGGATGCATCTTGGAATATTATAAGGACCAATGGATGAGGTGATTTTAGCTTTGGAGAGTGCAGTGAGGATATGTTCTTTAGTGATAGTTTGGGAGAAATGATAGAGGGTATATTTGGGGGGGTAACTGGGGGTAATGGGAGTGAAGTTAGAGCTAAATTTATCAGCCAGCAAATTTGCTATAGCCATTGGTTCAGTATAGGGTGTTCCATTTACTGTTATTTTGGCACACTGTTGAGTGCTCTACTTCAGGTTACACATAACTGAAAAATGCCTTATGGTAATCCTTAGCTTGGGAGACTATTTTTGCCTCAAAGTTTTGCTTTGGTGGACTTGATTAGTCCCATAAGTTGCTTGTTGAAATTGATGAGTGAGTTTGTTGCATGTTAGGAATAGCCCTTACTAATTTTGGACAGGATTTTCTTTCTTTTGTTGTACAACCTGTTTATACTGGGGGTCTGCTAAGGAGGTTTGCTTTTGGAGTTTGTTCTAAATTTATTTCCATTTGGTACTGCTGTTTCATGTAGTTATTTACATACTTGTACTTGGTTTATGTAGACACTTCCACATAGGCCACAGTAGTCTCAGATGGGGGAGAAGCTTGGAATTTGGCTATGCCATCACTTAATAGGAGGTAGTTGGTCTTAAGTCTAAAGCTTTGGGAATTTGCTGGGAGTTAGCGCTTTACATTTATTTTGAGAGTGACTGATTTGTGATCTGGGCTGACCAGTGAGGATATTGGGGGGGGGGGTGCAAAATTGTCTCATATTTTTAAGTACCTGCTGCATGATATCTGGACCACTGGTAGATGTGCAGACTAGCTGTTCCATGGCATTTGTAGTGACAAAATTCAGGAATCTGAGTCTGCATATTAGTGGTTGTGTATGTATCCCAGTTTATGGTGGGATAGTTGAAATCACGCATGAATATGATTTCAGGCTGAATGATGAGTGACTCATCTATATTCGTACATGGTATGGTCATCTTGGGTCATAGATGGAGACCTGTAGCTAGCAAGGATATGGTATGGGACTTCATCCAAGATTAGTTGGACGTGGAATAGCTCAAGCGTGTGATATTGTTTGACCAATCTTGAGGTGTGTTTACTTTTTATGTAAATTGACTCTCCTTCTTGTGGTAGCTGATGTAAATGTATGGAAGACATAGCCTTGTTTGGCATTTCATTTTTCAACCTCCAGACTAACCAAAATGTCTGTCTGAAAAAGTTTGTGGACAACTGTAGACTGAGAGTCCTTGTCAGATCACCCTTAGACTCTCGTATTGCGAAAATAACTTGCCTTCTTCTTCTTCTTTCAGCTTTTTCCCGGTTAGGGGTCGCCCATGATTGGCAGTGGAGTTGGCCATCCTGGCGCCCAACCTCCCACAGAAGGCACACACACATGCACACACTCGCACCTAGGGCCAATTTAGAGTGTCCAATCCACCTACTGCATGTCTTTGGGATGTGGGAGGAAACCGGAGCACCCGGAGGAAACCCACGCGACCACAGGGAGGACATGCAGACTCCGCACAGAAGGCACCCCAGCTGAGAATCGAACCGGAGAACCTCTTGCTGTGAGGCGGCAACGTTAACCGCTGTACCACCGCGGCCGCCCGCAAAAATAACTTACCTGGTGTACAGAAAATGGGTTCAAACTAAACTCTAAAAAGTCAGTATTGTTACATTTCATAAATACCTCTTCACCCTACATACACCATAGACAATACCCTACTCCAGAATGAAAATGTTTGCTAAAGAGCTGGTAACATGGGTCGATAATATCTTTTCCTTTGACCTCGGTTTGACAACAGTAATGAGCAAGGCTTTCTACTTGGCACAGCTGATTGACAAGAAAAATATCCAGATCTAAAGAAGTCACTGTTGCCTTATATTCATACATTGTCCCTTTTGAGAGGTACCTCACTAGACTTAATCAAGCAACTGCAGAGGTTTTTACAAAGATCACTAACTGAAAAATCCTAAGCTATCAAAAAAGAGTAGAAGCGCTCTTCCTATGCTCAGTGTCTTACAAACTCCTAAGATCTGTGCTTTGCCTTCCAAGTCTTGGGGAACCCAGTAGTCCTCGAACTGCTGTATCACCACAAATCAAATAGCCTCACAAACATCAGGACCAGAGATCTAAATCTGCAACAGCGGACAACTAAAACAAGGTGGATATATCAATCCAAGTCACTGCGAGCCATGCGCTCCAGTGAGTTAAACCTCACCACAACGATAAATACAACATGCTGGAGGGATAGATTCCTGTCACAGAGACTCCCCATGCTTTGGAACAAAATTCCAAACTACATTAGGTAGAGCCCCTCACTAAGACTCTTCAAGAGAAACCTTGACGAGTGGATGGGTAACAGAAAATACACCTCTGGGATCACTTCATTGGCTCTGCTTGACAGAGGATCAATTAATTAATCAATGGGGCAACGAAAGCTGACACACTCTGGCTAGGCTTATAAATGCCCTCGGGCAGATAGCCTAGTACCTACCTATGAACCTATATATAGGTTGATTATACAGTGCATACTCACCCTCTATAATAAACTCCCACTGCAAATTTAGCAGAGTGATGCAATATCTTCCTTCATGCAAGAATTAGATAATTGAATGGTATTTATAAGTTTACCTCTGGCTTTTCTGGCCTGGCCATCCTTGAGAGAGAGAGGGGAATAATATGAGGGTGAGTACTGGCAAGACTGAAATGGTCAAAAGGCTCAAATTGTCTTGTTTTCAGTATTATTGACCCCATGTTACCAGCTCTTTAAGGGCTTTGAGTAGCCAGAAGTCTAAATCTCAAAATGCACTCGCTCGAGTCACTCCTTAAACTGGAGAACATCGACATCTGTGCAGTAACAGAGACCTGGTTCAAGGCTCCTGAGAGCACCCCTGTGCTACCAGGCTACAGTGTATATCACACCTTTTGGCCCCTAAATCTGGACCAAAGCTCTAAAGGATGTGTTGACAGAAGCTCCAAAGGCAGAGGTGTATCCATCTTCATAAAAGCTATGCACACCTCCAGACTAGTTGCCCAACATAACGCGTCAGAGATACTTCAGGTAAAACTAATGCTGGATAAAACTGCAATCCATGTCGTAGCCTGCTATAGATCCCCCACCATGTCCCATGACTCCCACTCTGCACTCCTGAACATTCTGGAAAACATCAAGCTTTAACCTATACCCTTATACTGGGAGACTTTAACTACCCCTCCATTAGCTGGGACAACTACTCCTGTTCCAACTCATTTGCCCAACGTTTTCTGGAATTCATTAATTCCAACGCCCTGGACCAACTCATCCTCACCCCCACCAGAGGTAAAAACATTGTTAACCTGGTCATTACATACATTACCTCTGCTCTGCACCAATAATCAACCCCTCCATGGTTAGATCTGAGCACAAGTTAATCACCATCGATATCCAAATCCCACCCCTGCCCATCAAAAAGGAAATCACAGTGAAAAACGTCTCCAAAGCTAATTTTGAGCTTCTATAGACAGAAGTGGCAAACTTCACATCATCCATGGAGTTGGGGAATGGGAGTATGGCTGCTGAATCTTACATCAAGGCACTGTATGAGCATTTACACAAGTGCATAGATCGGGCCATACCGAACAGAACCAAGACGCTGTGCTACAAAAAAAGGAAGCCAATCTGTGGACCCCTGCCATCAACAAACTCTACAACAGAAGGAAAAAAACTGTTGCAGAAAAGGGTAAAGTCCCAAGACTGGAAAAACTCCCTTGTAAATCTCAGCAAAAAACTGAGATGCCTCATCAAATCCACCAAAGCTAGTACAAAATTGCTACAGATACTAAAGACAACCACAAGGCATTCTTTAGTTATGTCAAGAATCTGCATAACAATACACAGATTTGCTCGGAACTACTGCACAACGGCATCACTTATACTGAACCAACTGAAATTGCCAATATCTTGGCAGACAGGTTTAGTGCAAACGTTAGCCCCCCCTTCACCCCCTAAATGGCCCATCCCAATACCTGCTGAATGCCAAATCCCTATTATTATGACTGCACAAATAGAAACCGCACTGACCAAAGTCAAGAGTACATTCTCTGTGGGGCCAGATAATATACCTGGATGTATCCTACACTATTTACAGAAGGAACTGGCACCACACCTGAGTGCCCTGTTCAACTACAGCCTCACTTCCGGCTTCATTCCCACCGAATGGCGCACCGCTACAGTCATCCCACTCCACAAAGGAGGAGCTACTACTGATCCTGGTAACTACTGCCCCATCAGCCTGACGAGCCTGATCTGTAAGGCTATGGAGCGCATTATTACGGATATTATAAATAGGGATATAGGTAAACTTCAAACCCTGGACCCCATGCAGTTTGGGTTTGTGAAAGGCAGATCATGTCTGCTCAATCTGATAGACTTCTTTGAATCTGTCACCAGAGCGCTGGATGAAGGCAAAGCTGTCTACACAGCCTACCACTATCTAGCCAAAGCCTTCGACACCATCCCTACTCTGGACTCATTGATAGACTCACTAATCTGGGCATTAACCCCTGCGTCACAAGATGGGTCGCCAACTGGCTCACTGACAGAACCCACATGGCGAAAGTAGCAGACTCCAAATCTGACTACTGGGCAGTTACAATTGGAGTCCCACAGGGCTCAGTTCTGGGTCCCCTACTGTTTGGCATCTACTTCTCTAAAGTTCAGGCCAACACAAAGGGACTCTGGTTAACCAAATTCACGGATGACTGCAAACTGGGAGCTATTATTGATTCTCAAGCTGATGTAGACATCCTACAAAAAGGCCTCACTGAGACCAGCGACTGGTGCCAAAACCATGGCCTTAGGCTCAGTGTAAAAAAGTGCATCGTCATTCCCTTCAGGAAAAACATGGTGCCCACAAACTGCCATATTGACGGTAACCCACTTGACTCCAAAGGTGTGATAAGAGATCTAGGGACACAGGTAGATATCAACCTCTCCTTCGACAACCATGTTGCCACGGTCATTAGTAAGTCATTCTACGTGGCACATCTGATTACGTGGCACATCTGATTCCAAAAGGTTTCTCATCCAGGAAGAAAGAAGTCATAATCCCTCTACTCATCCCTCATTAGACCCATTATAGAGTACACTGTCCCATTTGGCATGTACCTCACTAGACACCTCCAACAGTTGGAGAGGCCACAAAAGTTCCTCACAAAGAGGATTTTAGGACTCAGACATGTGCCTTATACAGAAAGACTCAAAAAACTCCAGCTTTACTCCATTTCATATTGCCTACTTAGAGGCGATCTCTACTTCACTTACAAAGCCATGTCTGATCTAGTGTTGCCAGACATGTTTCATCTGAAAAGTCACAATCCCTCTGCGCCACACATGCCAAAGACCTCAACCTCATCACCATATTAAACATAACCTGCTGGAGGGACAGGTTCTTAACCCAGAGACTTCCCATACTCTGGAATAAACTCCTCATTCATGTCAAGCAGAGCACCTCACTAGCCCTCTTCAACAAAAATCTTGACGAGTGGATGGGTAATAGGAAATTCACCCTGGGGATCACTTCAATAGCCTTGCTCTATAGGGGCACAAGGAACTAATGTTTGGTAGCCAGATGACTGGGAATATTCTTGGGCTAGGATTGCATTGGCTCAAGGGCCCTTAACCTAGTACTTACCTATGAACCTATAATTCCTATGTGGCATTTCTAGCCTAGTAGGCTTCTTTATTGCACACCTTATTGGGACTGAATGAGATCTCCTGATTCTTTCTTTTAGAATTTGTCTCCCGAGCTCTTACACCATTTTACCTGACACATCTGAAAGTTTGTTGCTAAGGAAGAACACGCAAGAAAAGAAAAATACCAATTGCCTTATTTGCATTCACTTTGTTGTCATGATCACTGTGGCTCATCTAGTCAGGATGTAATAGCGGAGTCTTTGTGGGTTCTGTTCAAGCAGCTTTATTATGTACAGACACATCACAATTGAAGCTTATTAACTTTAACTTGGGTAACTTGTATACAAACTAGCTATTACATTCATACATGGTCACTCTCTAGCTGCACACTCAAAATGGCACTGAATGTAGCACGTCTGCTATTTATATATGCACGTTCAGTCCTTATACTTTTTAAAGATGCAGCATACGCATTCTGTTTTGCATCATTCCTCTTTGAGGATTAGTCCATGCAGTGCTGAGAACATCAGTTGACATGCAAGCAATGCAAATAGTTCTTTGTCATGCAATTATACAGAACTAGGTACATATATACAATTATGTCCAAGTCACTGTGTATTTCACACTAGGTCTGGAAATGCAACCAAATCATGTGACATAAAACTGAGAATTAGACTTAGCAACTGGAAAATGTTCAACCTTAGGAATATCTGTTCAACCTTAAGAATATTTGGAACATCATAGGAGTTGGAATCAGAAGGTAAGACACATTCTGGAACAGGAACATTGTCTGAATTGCTCTGAGATCTAGAGTCTATATCACAGGAAGATTGCTGTGATATTGATTCTGTTACAGGAAGAAGATATCTGCGATTTCCCCTGTACTCCACACCTTCAGATTCTACGAGGTAGGATCTCTGCTCGTTACATATACCCGTTGTTTGACCAATCCAGTCAAAACATTTTCCAGTTTGTATCATTACTGTCTCTGCTTCTTTCAATGGATGAAGAAATCTGCTCGATTTATCATAACTGGACTTCTGGATAGAATGCTTCCTGAATAATTGGGCTGTGATGGTTCTGTTGTTTTTAGCTTTAAGCCTCAATAAACTGGAACTAATAGGCAGTGTTCTAGTTTGCCTGGATGGAAGTCTCTGAGCAGGTGAGCCAAGTATATCATCATAAGGTATGTTTCTGAGATTAAGCAAATTCAAAAAGACGTCTGTATTGTCACACTTTGATCTCTCAAGTAATTGCTTTGCATGTTCAACTAGTCCATTTGACTGGATATTCTGGACTCTAATAACATATACAAAGTCCCATTCTCTTGCAAATGTCAGAAACAACTGACTAATAAAATTGAATACCATTGAGAGAAATAAGTTTGTGTAGACTACCGTGGACTGAGAAATGATGTTTCAACTTCGTAATAACAGTAGTGGACGTTAGATTAAGGAATAAATCAATCTCAAACCAGTTTGAATAAGAGTCTACCAATATTAAGTAATGCATATTATTCCACTCGAATATATCAGTGGCTATTGTTGATCAAGGTAGTTCAGAACTTGACTTAGCTGAAGTGGTTCTTCTTGTTCAGTATGCAATAGTACTAAACCACATTTGCAAAGAGAAAGTACTTTATCAGTGTCTTTCACTAGTGAAGGCCAAAATACTAGTTCTCTCACCCTTCTTTTGGTAGATTCAGAACCTGGGAACCACAGTGCAAAATCTGGATATATTCATGTTGCAAGGAAGCAGGATCAATAATTTTAGGACCTTTGAAAATAATACCATCTTCCATCAACATCTTACCTCTGTAAAGAAAGGTTTGCACTTTAGGTGGTATACTAGATTGCTTTGACGGCATGCCAGCATTAATGTAGTGGTTGAGCTTTTGCAAAATTTGATCAGTCTTTGTATGATCTCTCAGCTCATTAAGTCTTGTGGTAGAAAAATTACACAGTTCCATTATGTCAGTCAAAATTCTTTCTGTCAAGTTGTTCTGTTGTATTTCTGGGCGATCTAGATAAGGTATCAGCCAGTTAAAGTAGTTTGCCTTTTGTATACACCATTTTGAAGTTGTACTTTTGCAATTTGAGCATCAGTCTTTGCAGTCTCACTGGAACTGAATGCATAGGCTATTAGAATCGCAACTAGAGATTTGTGATCAGTTTCAATCTGAATAGCTTGACCATCAATATAATCATGAAACTTTGAACATGCAAATACTTTTGCCAAAAGTTCTTTCTCAATGTGAGCATATTGCATTTCAGTTTTGGTAAGGGTTCTAGATGCAGACACTACTGGTCTGCCTTCTTGAAGAATAACTGCACCAAGACCAGATTTTGAAGCATCACAGGAAAGGGGTTTATTGACATCATAGTATTTTAATGTAGATGGAGTGGTGATTTTCTGCTTAAGGTCTTCACATGCTTTCTGGTGCTGTTCAACCAAGACCATGTAACATTTTTGTATGTTATCTCTCTTAAAGGTGCTGCCAACTCACTGAAGTCTGGTATGAACTTCCCTAAATAGTTGACCATGCCAAGAAATGCTGTAGAGCTTGAATATTGTCTGGTGCTGACATCTCATGAGTAGCTGCTTGCATAGACGGGTCTGGCCTTAATCCAGTGCTGGTAAATAAATGACCTACAAACTTCCGGTAGTTTGAATTTGCACTTGAGGATTGAGTTTTAAATTCACTCCATTTGCTCTGCCTAGAACTCTCTTTTAACGTTTCTGTCATGCTCTGCTTCACCACTGCCACCAGCCAATAAATCTACGATTATGGCACAAGGATAACCTATAAAAGTTTGCTCCTTTGCATGCTGGAAGACTACTTGCAGAATTTATTCCAAATGGCATCCTCAGGAATCTCCATCTGCCAAACAGGGTATCAAAAGTGTTCAGAGGATTTGCGATCAATCATCACTTGCTGACCCAGCTAGGTTTAGCAAAATGAATGTCCTGGTGCGTGCATCTTTGTCAGAATAAGCTGCTTGTATAAAAATATACTCTTGCTCATATATTCTCCAATTCTCTGCAATATTCTGATCACGTACTAGTGGTTAGGGCTTTTGAAATCCATCTGCCATATTAACATATCAGTTAAGGGTTTTCCAAGTATGCTTGAACAAGCACACATCCACATATACATATGCCAGAAATTTATGCCAGTATTCATAGCTTTGCCCAAGAGCACAAGCCGCCTCTAAACAATTGAACTTTGTGAAATAAGTCTCTCAGGAACTGTAACCCTCTTGAAATTACTGTACTGCAAAAGTCACCTCTTATCAGTATAAGAAACATTTCAAAATATTTGCACTGTGCGAATAAACTGGGGTAGAAGAAGCTCAAGAGTAAGAAACATTTTGAAGTAATTGTACTTTGCAAATGTATTTCTTTACAGTGCAAGAACACTTTGTAGTGGCTGCATTTTGCTAATAGACACACCCAACACAAGAAACTTTTTGAAATGGCTATATTTACGAAATAGTTGCACTTTGCACACAAACCCTTCGGAATACCTGCACAGTAATAAGCACACACTGTAAGCACTTTTACACACTGAGATACTTTAAATAACTCTGGTTATGCCCTGAATACAGTACAAAGTCATAATTATGCCAAAACACATCAATTTGCCAAAATACATGCTGTTGCCTTCCTTTATTTATGCTTAATGTGCCCCTTTTGCCCTTATTATATTCCCGTTTTCCTCATTTAATCTCTTTTCATGCCTCTTGTGCTTGTTTTACTCTAAACATGTCTTTCTTTAAACATGCTCATTTTTCTTTAAACATACTTGTTTTGCTTTTTCTGATAATAGTTTTATCAAATATTTTAATCTTAAACATTTCATTTAATTAATAAACCATGTTAAGTTGTCAATCTCGCCTTCATTCTTGCTTGATGGGTTCGGAGCCGATCCCTCGGCTCCGACTCGGCACTTGCTAAGCTCGAGAGTCACTTTTACCAGCTCGAGGCAGCCCCATATCTCATGATGCAAGGCGGTAAGTACCCAGATCTCGTTTGCCGCTTCGCTTATGAGGTCCTCCTTTTACCAGCTCCTGGTAAGTGATTTACTACTTTGATATTTTAGCCCCTTTTTACTAAAAACCCTTTAAAATTTAGTTTTAAGTTAATTTTATAGATTTTCTGACAGAAAATTACCTGTCTCTTCTTATTTTTTTAGTCAAACTTTACCCATCCCATCCCCCCCCTGTTAGGGTGTGTGTGTGTGTTTTTCTACTTATACCTTTGGTATATTTAATTTAATTTAATTCTTTGACTGGTGTGTGTGTGTGTTGTGTTACACCATGTCAAAAGAGAGGGTCTCAGGCTTTAAGAAGTGTGACTCGTGCTGTCAGAAGATGTCTCTGACAGACGGTCACACTTCTTGCCTGTATTGCCTGGGGCCTCTTCACCTGCAGGACTCCTGTGCTATATGTCATTCCTTCAGCCAGAGAGTCCTGCAGGAAAGAAGAAACAAACTGATACTTAGGGGCCTTCTTAAGCCGGAGGGCTCTCCGGCTAAGTCGGCTCCATCCAAAACTGCCAAATCTTCCAAGGCCCAGGCTTCTGTGTCAAAGCCTGCGGCCTCGGCTCCGACTCATTCTGAGTCGAGATCGGCTCCGGCTGGAGCCGATTCTGGCTTAACTAAGCCTTCGGCACCGATGGCTATCGGTGCCGATTCTGCATCGACCACTTCGGTGTCGGCTCCGATCGGTTCCGACCACCATGTGGCACAGGCATCGGTGTCGGCTCCGATTGGCTCCGACACCGTTACTTTTGTGGCTGTATCGGCTCCGGCTGGAGCCGATGCATCGAGGCTACCTGTCGGCTCCGATAAGTTGTCAGCTCCGACAGGGTCTATAGTTTCATCGGTTCCGATGGCTCCTTCCAGGAAGAGGTCGAGGTCTCCTTCCTTGGAGCCGATACTTTCGGGTCCGGCTTCACCTCTCCTTTCGGAACGGAGCCATCGGAGCCGATCTTCAAGGTCATCCAGGCTTTCTGACCATGACTTAGAGAGAGTGGTCAGTAGATTACTTAAGTCACAGGCACTGGCCCAAATGTTACATAGTCCGTCTCAACAGGCGACTATTGGTCCACACCCCGTTACAGTTCCTCCTTCAACTCTACCCCAGAGCTTGGAGTTGGAGTCTTCGGAATGGTTACTGCTACGGCTGGAGGACAGATACCCCTTCTGTTCCTTCAGCCTCTACTCTTATCTCCTCTTGAGACCTTCCTTAGAGGGATTCGTGGTCGGGCTTCCATGGTCTCCTCCGAGGGGGTGAGTGGCATCGGACCCTTGTCCGAACCCGCTCTTCCCCTTGGAGCCTCGGCCTTGGTGAGCTCGGCTCCGACATCTGCCTCGGAGACTTCCCTTTCGGTGGTCCCTGGAGTTCCTAGTTCTTCGGAACGGGTTCTCTCGGACCTGCCTGGGAGGGGAGCATTCGAGGTGATGAAGAGTGTGCTGGCCACTGGTATCAGTCAGCAGTCTGTTCCCTTAGCTCCTCCCTCTATAGTGCCTGTTGACATCTCTGCCACTTCTCTTGCTACAGGACCCAGAGATCCTCCGCCTCAGGTTTCCCCATTGGGAATTCCCCCTCTTCCGAGGATTCTCCTGATGTTTCGGGAGATCCTCCTAGGAAGAGGACTTGTAAGAGGAAACATGTAGACTCCCCGAGTCTATCACTTCAGATACTGACTTTGATGAGTCAGAGGGATCCCCTAGATCCCCTCTGAGGATGTCTCCTTCTCAGACATCCTAGAACTCCTTAAACAGAGGGAAACTGGCCCACCAACAATCCCTCTGAGGATGAGTCAGTATACCTAGAGGCGTTTGGATCTCGGCCCTCCACCTCCTGGGTGTCTCCGCCTTCGACCCCTTATGCAGGTTATTGCCCGAAAGGCGTGGGCAGCTCCTGACTCTGTAGAGCCAGTCCCTAGGAGGCCTTCAAAATTTATCACTGCCCCGGGTGACAAGCAATTCCTCACTAAGGGTGTCCCCGCTGATGCCATGGTGGTGGCTGCTGCCACCAAGAAGGAACTTGCAGATCCTTCCGTACCCGTCCATCCTCCTAATAAGGACTCTAGGACCATGGATAGGTACGGTAAGCGGATGTTTTCCTCAGCGACCTTTGCTATGCGTTCGCTGAATTACCTATGTCACTTCACCAGACTCCAGAGGGATATCCTTAAGGAGCTGGGTGAAGTAGTACAGGATCCTACAGCTGCAGGGGCTCAAGAAAAAATTGCTTCGCAGCTAGGAACCCTTAATTCCATTGCAAACTCCTCCATGCGGCTAATATCATATGCGGCTGATGGAGCGAGTAGAGCCGCAGGTACAGGTGTGGCTCTTAGACGCCAAGCCTGGATGCGGCTATGTGACTTTGCAGATCCCTTTAAGGCGTCCTTCACAAATTCTCCCTTTGATGGGTCAGCTTTGTTTGGCCCTCAGGTGAAGGAAACTTTGACCAGGTGCGAGCAGGACGGCAAGACTCTTTCTGCTGTAGGAGTCCGCTTTCCACCCTTCTAGACCTTACCCCAAAGGACAGAAAGGTGGCAAAATGTGGTTCCGCAAATCCCAAGGAGTCACGCCGGATTCACGTGGTCAGTTTACCCCTAGAGGCAGAGGGGGTAACAACAACAGACGCCGCTCTAGAGGCAGAGGGGGTCCAAAAAACCAGGGAAACAGAGAGCCTCTCTCTGACAAGCCCTTTCAGCATCCCTGAGATGTTGCCCGACTGTCCCTCCTTGGAAGCAGTCGGGGGAAGATTATCACTGTACCCAGAAGCCTGGCATTCCCTCACTCAAGACAGATGGGTACAGTCGATCATATCCAAGGGTTACATAATTCCTTTCGAGGAAAGTCCTTTCCCCTCAAATTCCCTTCCAGATGTACCAGGTCTAAGGGAAATTGCAGAGTTAGAAGTCTCAAAACTACTGCAAAAGAGCCATTCAGCCAGTTACAACAGACCATTCAGAGCCGGAATCTACTCAAGGTTCTTTTTGGTCCCCAAAAGACGGGAGACTGGAGACCAATATTGGATCTCAGCAGACTCAACAAGTCTGTGAGGAAGACAAGATTCTGAATGGTCACTCTTCAGTCAATTCTGCCCTTCTTGCAGAAGGACAACTGGATGTGCTCAATAGATCTTCAGGATGCGTACTATCACATCAAAATTCACAGACGCTCCAGGAGATTTCTCCGCTTCGGCTGGGGTCCAGTCATTTCCAGTTCAGAGCCCTGCCCTTTGGTCTCACTACAGCCCCCAGAGTGTTCACCAAATGCATGGCAGTGGTCACGGCTCACCTGAGACGTCAAGGATTCCAGGTGTTTCCGTATCTCGACGACTGGCTCCTGTCAGCCACCACCAGGCATCAGCTTATACAAGCCAGGGATTACACAATAAATCTTTGTTCTCATTTGGGCATCTCGATCAACTTCAAAAAGTCATCCTTATCGCCCTGCCAGTCTATTACCTTCATAGGCGCAAACTTAAACACTGTTCGGATGTCAGCTACCCTTACAGATCAAAGAGTTTCAGACATTCAGAGTCATGTCAGGATCATTCTGGCCAACAAGAAAGTACAGGCCAGAATGGTTCTAAAGTTATTAGGCCTCATGGCTGCGGCCATTACTCTTCTTCCCCTGGCTCGATTCTACATGCGCCTTCTTCAGTGGATGCTGTTCACACAGTGGTCGTACCAACAACTTCCTATCGTCACCAGATTCTGGTGACACAAACTTGCAAAGATCATCTTGCTTGGTGGATCACATCTCCTCAGGTTCACCAAGGCAGGTACTTTGTACCCCCATCCCCGATAGCCACTGTCACCACGGATGCCTCCCTGATCGGGTGGGGGTGTCATTATCAGGGCAGGATGGTTCATGGGACGTGGCAGCCGTTCGAGTACCATCTGCACATAAATGTCCTGGAGATGAGAGCAGTGCTTTTAACGTTGCAAGCCCTCAACGACTTTCTTCCCGTAGGGACAATTGCAGTCCACACAGACAACATGCCTGTAGTTTGGTATATCAACAAACAGGGCGGAACCAAATCCTACCCCTTGTGTCGAGAAGCGCTCAGACTATGGCAATGGGCGATCTCCTCTCATCGGTTTCTGGTAGCAACGCATATCCCTGGGAAAACCAACATTGTAGCGGACAGATTGAGCAGAGCTATTCTCATGCCTCACGAGTGGTCTCTCAAGCAATCTATAGCGGAAGAGATATTTCTGGAATGGGGTCGTCCATGTTGCGATCTTTTTGCTACTCCCCAAAACAGCAAATGTCCAGACTTCTTCTGTCTCTTCCCTCTACCAGGCCATCCCCCCAGAGACGCTCTGACCCAGGATTGGCCCCAGAGACTTCTTTATGCCTTCCCTCCATTTCCTCTGATCCCTCAAGTTATCCAGAAA
This sequence comes from Protopterus annectens, assembly GCF_019279795.1. NCBI lineage: Eukaryota > Metazoa > Chordata > Ceratodontiformes > Protopteridae > Protopterus > Protopterus annectens. The sequence goes on from NC_056731.1 coordinate 1,853,980,602, forward strand.
GCTACCGTTTTGAGAGCCAAATTGATTCTCATTGCCCTTACTGGCCTCGACAAGTTTGGTTCCCGTTCCTCCATCATCACCTTTTGGTGCAGCCGTGGCATCTGGACCCAGTGCCAGATCTTCTGATTCACCAATCGGGTCAGCTGCACCGGTCTATCCCTTCTCTCAACCTCACAGCATGGTTGCTCCACTTCCTTCCTTAGCCAGGCTTCCTTTGATCTCTAACCCAGTTAGAGACATCATAGTAACCGTTAAAATCCTCTACCAGGAGGATTTATACAAGCAAATGGAAACGTTTCTCTTATTGGGCTAAGGCCAAGAATATTGATCCTTTCACTGCCCCTATTCAGGCAGTCCTGGACTTCTTAGCAGAGATTTTTCATGCAGGCTCCTCTTCTTCCACAGTCAGAGTTCAATTGGCTGCTATCTCCAACTTTCATGTCGGGGTAGCAGATCATAATATTATGTCCCATAGGCTCTGCAGGGCCTTCTTGAAAGGAATTTTCCTACTAAAGCCTCCAGTCAGGAATCCTCCTCCTCAGTGGGATCTAAATTTAGTGCTGACATCCTTGATTCTTCCCCCCTTCGAGCCAGCTGTTTCTTGTTCCCTGAAATTTCTTTCTTGGAAAACTTTATTCCTAGTGGCTATTACATCGGCCAGGAGGGTGTCTGAACTTCATGCTCTATCGGTTCGACCCCCCTATTTGGTTTTTCACAAAGACAGAGTATCTTTGAGAACTAATCCGACCTTTTTGCCTAAGGTCGCTTCAAAGACCAATTTGAATCAAATCATTGATCTCCCTGTATTTTTCCCCAAACTATTCAGACAGAGCTGAACAAAAACTACATTATCTTGATGTCCACCGTCAACTTAGATATTATTTGGACAGAACAAAAAAATTTAGAAAATCTGATCAACTTTTTGTTTCCTATGCGGATAATAAAAAAGGCCTTCCTGTTTCTAAAGTGACCTTGTCCAGATGGCTTTCTTCGGTCATCTCTGAAATTTATCTGCTCAGGGGAAAACAGCTGTGCTCAAAACCTAAAGCACATTCAACTAGGAGCTTAGCTACTTCTACAGCCTTTCAAGCTAGACTTCCTTTAGACACTATTTGTGCAGCGGCCACTTGGGCCACTCCTCACACTTTTGTTTCCCATTACAAATTGGACTTGGCCTCCAGGGACAGAGCCAGTTTTGGCTCTACAGTCCTCAAGAGTCTGTTCCATTGAGCCACCCAGGATAGAGGTGCTAGGACGGTCCCATCAAGCAAGAATGAAGGCGAGATTGACAACTTAACATTAAGAAGTTATGTACCTACCATAACGTTCCATGTTAGTTGTCTTCTCGCCTTCTTTCTTGCGACCCTCCCTCCTTCCCCTGGCCTGGACAGACCTTGTTATAAGAAATTATTATGCTGAAGACCATTCAGACCTGGTCCTTCTTCCATCTGTAAGTTTTCTTCTTCCTTTGGGAAGTATTTTATGCTTGGTGCTATTGCCCTTTGTCATCAAACGAGATCTGGGTACTTACCGCCTTGCATCATGGGATATGGGGCTGCCTCGAGCTGGTAAAAGTGACTCTCGAGCTTAGCAAGTGCCGAGTCGGAGCCGAGGGATCGGCTCCGAACCCATCAAGCAAGAAAGAAGGCGAGAGAAGACAACTAACATGGAACGTTATGGTAGGTACATAACTTCTTATTTTGTGCCTCTTGCTTGTTTAACAGTGTGGTTTGTGCCTTTCTAATGCTCCGTTTTATCTTTTTTATAAAATAGACTGTTCGTGCAAATTTTCATTACCTTTGGTTCTTTTCCGGCTCTTTTTTTCATGCTCATTTCTCTTAGTTTACTTTCACTGTTAACTCTGCACCTCATAGCTCTGGATGGCAGTCTCTGAAATCCCACTTCTGACACCATGTCACTCGTCTAGTCAGGATGTAATAGACGAGTCTTTGAGGGTTCTGTTCAAGCAGCTTTATTACATACAAACACATCACGATTGAAGCTTATTAACTTTAACTTGGGTAACTTATATACAAACTAGCTATTACATTCATACATGCTCACTCTCTGTCTTCACACTCAAAATGGCACCAAGTATAGCATGTGCCTGCTATTTATATATGGACGTTCAGTCCTTGATATGCTTCTTAAAGATACAGCACACACACACACACACACACACACACACACACACACACACACACACACACACACACAATTCTACAATCACTATTCAGGCTTTAGGAATTCACAGCTCTACGGTCATTTATAGTTGCATTCTTTCACTCCCCAAGTGCCATAAACATACTGAGCCCTTGCTTGGATCTAAATGTTATATATTTCCAAACTAATGTGTAATTTAAACATTTGTGAATAGGGTCAAAGTAAAACAGTGGTTACATATATTAGACATGTCATAAGTCAGTGAACTAAGATACAAACAAAAGTATTCATATAAAGCTCTGTATATGAAATAAGACAGTTCAGTTAATGCAAAATGTCTGTTACTGTGCAAAGACATTTGTGTGAGGACCCTGGCATGCATTTTAAATTGTGTATTTTAATGGGCACTTTTCTAGGGATAATTTATCTTTGCATGTTCAAGATTCATAAATGCATTGTCTAAATTTACTGTGAAACTACTGCCAAAAAAAAGTCAGTAACACTAGCAATTAACAGTTCTGCTGCCATGACCAGACACAGTGATCATTATGCCATGCATTACCATTAGTACCAATTAGCTGAGGTTTTCTAAGCAAGAAATATGGTATTCTGATTGGCCGAGGGAAGTAAAGTGAGGAAGAAGTGCTGAAAAAGAACCTGAGATTCAAATTCCATTTTTTCAACGAGGCTAAGTCATCTGTTTGCCTCTCACCTTACCAAGCACTTTTTAAAGAATATATAACAGATGTATAGAAAAGCAAATCTGGAGTAAGAGCAAATCAGTCACTGACAACCCTAATGAGGATTCTTAGACTTGGAATAGAAGTTGTGAAAATACTAAGTTAATAAAGTGTGATCTGACTGTACAGACTAGGGCACTTTAAGCTCATCAGCTATGCCCTCACAGTGCATTATAGGCTCAACGTAGCTTTTTTTTTTTTTTTAAGGAAATGTCACATCAGCATGTCTAGCCCCAATAGTTAGTAGTAAGCAGCTGTTGGGCTACTGGCTACAATACTGCAGAACTTGGAATTGCCTTCTGTCCATGTTTTTAACCAGACTATCTTGACATAGAGACCCTCATCTAGTTCTACTGCATGATCAGGTTTTTGAAGTGTGTGATGCACTTTAAGTGCTTCTGTGTTTTCCAGGGCTAGCAATGTTTGTGATGTCTCTGTGTCTGTACACTGAAAGAAATGCTGCATTTAATGAACACTGCTGCCCAGCTTGCAGTTACCTTTTTGGATGCTGAATGGCTGAGAGGCTTTATAGATTGTAGAAGTAACCAATCATAAAAAACCTATACTGAGAAGCCTGTGAAATATAAAGAATATAGAGGTTCCTGGTGTGTGCCATATCTGTTTTCATTAAACCATTTGTGGTTTGTTGCACGTTTGATCAGAATGAAGTACTGTGGTTTAGTATCCTATAACATTCTTGGGAAGATGAATATTCCTCTTCAGTAGTGTAGCATGAGGTAATGGGCTGGGTACTGGGAAGTGAAAGGCTTTGCAGGCAGAACTTGGCTGACAATTGTGTTTGTGTAAAACAGTTGAATTTAATATTTTTGGCTCTATTTTATTTTTGTTTTTTAAAATGCTGTTACAGTTTGAAAATTGAAAGGTACATAGGCACAGCTGGGTGAGGCAGCTGTCTGTGGATGAAAATGACTGTTTATTAATATGGCTTTATGGGACTATAGTATATTTGTGTAAATCAAGTTGGAATACTTTGGCCATTTTTTTTTCACAGTCAAGCATGTAAGGTATACACAGTCAGTAAAGTGGTTGTAATTTATGTGTACAGAAGCCATGTGTGGATAAAAGTACCTAACCCCCTTACTCTTGATTACTATTAAAAAGTATTGTATTTGTTGAAATTAATATAAAAGTGATTATTTGTGTGTGTATGTGTGTGTGTGTTTGGGGTGGAGTGTTGCAGTGTATTTTAAGGGTAATACATTTTTTAACACCTTTATTGAATTATCACTTGTGGGGTGGCCATGGTGGTGCAGTGGTTATCATTGTCGCCTCACAGCAAGAGGTTCTCCGGTTCGATCCTTGGCTGGGGTGCCTTCTGTGTGGAGTTTGCATGTCCTCCCTGTGGTCACGTGGGTTTCCTCCAGGTGCTCTGGTTTCCTCCCACATCCCAAAGACATGCTGCTGGTGGATTGGACACACTAAATTGGCCCTAGGTGTGAGTGCTTACATGTGTGTGTGTGTGCCTTCTGTGGAAGGTTGGGTGCCGGGCTGGCAACTCAACACTGTAAAACTCCACTGCCAGTCACGAGCGGACAGGTGATCTGCTGTGGCGACCCCTAACCGGGAAAAGCCAAAAGAAGAAGAAGATTGAATTATCACTTGTGACATAAGCAAATTTACATTTGTACAAAAGTAATCAAAACTGTATTAGCAAGTTAACTTTAACAAGCATTATACTTCACATATATTGCTATATATATATCATGTAACCTAAGCAGTATTACATAAACTATTCAATTCCTGCTCCATTTTTTAAACAAGAAACCTCTTTATTAAACCATCACTTACGACATAAGCAATCATACATTTATATAATGAAAACAAACCACACCAACACAGTTGTAGTTGCAAGCATTTTATATCGCAAACCATACTGGCACACACACAGTTGCAAACATTATACATCACTTATCTACCCAATCATTTTCAGTCAGACATTACATAGCTCATTTAACTTCTGCCTTCTTTTAAACCTCATTCCTCACCTGTATGTATTGTTCCCACAATTCCCATTTTTCCTTTGTAGTCTGCTCCTACCCTTTTCTAAAGATCCCAATTTCAGTCATTTCATCTCTTTTACTATATTTACTACTTCTAATGTAGTTGGTTTAGATTTTGGTTTCCATTTTCTAGTATTTACTTTTGGCAGCCAACATAATTAGACACAGCAAGGCCTTACCATGTCTAGACAATTCTGAGTCTGTATCATAGGTCAGGAAAAATCTCCCTCATCACACCAATCTGCCCACCTAGCATGTCTGACAGTGCATCTCGCAGGGAATCCTTAAAGTCCGCCAGCTCACCACACTGCCAGAAAATAATGTTACCACGTACCTCTTTCTTCCCTGTCACACCTACAACATTTGCTGTCTACTTGAGTAAAAATTCTCTGGAGTCTACTTGAGGTATAAAAATATCTATTTAAACATTTCCAAGAAAAATCCTAAATCTTCTAGATTTTATTGCATACTTGGGAGACATACATATATTCTCCCATTGTTTCTTTGTGAATTGCTTCTCCGGTCTCTCTTCCCAATTCTAACCTCCTGTGATTGATTCTTATAGTTATAATGCAATATTTTATATGCTGTACTAATTATTCCTTTTTTAAATGGCAGCTTCTGTTCTAGATTCTACTAAAAACTCTACCAGTGCTGGTATTTCATTTAGGACCCCCCCCCCCCATTTCTTTCTCTTTGCCTGTACTTTGCCATCCCTATCAAAGATTGATATCAATCTCTAACCTGCAGTCCAAATAAATTCTTGGTCTCCTCCCATTCTATTACCTTTCCCTCTCTAGTTAGTTGCTCCCAATACCTTGGTTCCTTTGTCAGTTTTCTCCAATAAATTCCAGCCTCCTCTTGCCTATTGTCTATATCCATAATTGCAGTCATCCCTATCTGCAGAATCTCCTTTCTCCATTCCCGTGTTGTCGTAGTTTTTAGACTACATTGTGCTACTTTATGGATACAATATTCTGTATGATTATTGTTATTCTCCTTAAAGACCTGCATCTGAAATCCCAGTCCCTCCCTGTTACTTGAGCCCCCCCCCCCCCGATTCAACATCGTCCCTTTCCACTGAATTATAGTTTTCTGCTTGTGCTATGTATAGGAGCCTTAACTGTGTAGCTCTGCAATACTCCTTCAAATTGGGTAATGCCAATCCACCCTGTTCTACTGGAAGAATCAGTTTATCCCACTTGACTCTTGCTGTCTTTTCCTCCCAGATACTTCATCTATTTATTAATTGCTATCCACAACTTCTCCTGTGGTTGATAAAAATATGACTGACCTGTGTATAAGACTAAAGAGACTAAAAACATTTTGACTGCTTGTATCTTATTATCTATATAACCAAGCTTCAATTTTCTCAGTTTCTGTATTGTCTTTTTAGTCTCTTCCCACTTATTCTTCGCTGCCACACCAGAATCATATTAATCAATATTTCCAAGTACTTAATTTTATCATGTCCCCATAAATATGAATATTGCTGAACCAGTTCATGTGTGGGCACTTAATTTACTGCTTTTGCCTTTGTTTTGGCTTCATTAATTTTGTATTCCAAAAATATTTGAAACTGTCTCAATATGTTCTACAACACTAATGTCTCTTTCTGGTTTTGTCGGGTATAAAATATCATCTGCAAATAGAGCCAGCTTTTCTTGACTACCATACCAGTTATATCCCTGAATTTCTGAGTCCCTTATTGCCAGTGGCACTAAATATAATGCAAATAACAAAGGAGAAAGAGGACACCCCTTCCTAGTTCTCTGCTGAAGCAGAACTTATCAGAGAGGACCCCACCCACTTTAATTTTTGTCTCCGATCCTATTCAACCTTATAACTTTTTCAGGAAATACACATGGTTCCATTGCCCTGCTCATAAAGTCCCAGCTTACTCTGTCAAATGCTTTCTCTGCATCAAGACCCACCAAGAACAATAGTATTTTTTTACATTCTGCTTCCTTCTGGATCATCAGTGTTCTGTTAATGTCAAATGTTTACCTCCCCTCCACAAAACCACATTGATCCATATCTATCAGTCTTGGCATTACTTTTGCCATTCTTTTAGCCATTATAGACATGAACACTTTTTATAATCGTGGTTTAGTGTTGAAATGGGCCTATATGAAACTGGGTCTCATAGATCTTTACCTGTTTAGGTATTACAGTTACCACTGCTTTCTTCCAGAATGTTGGTACTTCTCTTATTAAAATACTGTTAAACTTTAAGAGTAACAAGTTAGCCATAATCTGTTTCTTACATCAACACAGTCAAACATCAGCAATGTACATAATAAATGAGTATCTTTGGGGGTCTGGACAAGATGTGTATGAAAGCAAACTGGTCATTGACACAGAGGTGTAGTGTTGCCATCTCTCAACACTTGTCTCTGCGGTTGATTTCTTGGCTGTGCCTCCTTCTGTGTGGAGTGCCCATATCCTCCCTGTCTTAGTGAGTTTTATCCAGATCTTCTGTATTCCTCCAGTACCCCAAAGGCATGCCATAGCTGAATGGCATTCCTTCAGCCTATTGGGAAGCATGCAGTGTGTGTGTGAGAAATCATTGTACCATTTAAGAGGTCTGGCTTGTCATCGTCAGAGTAAGTGTGTGTGTATTTGCCTGACAAAAATTATTGATTTTTATCTGTAGACACACACAATACAGATAGTGGTGGAAACATCTTCTGGTTGGTAGGAAAAAGCAGCAAGTCATTATCTTTCCAAAAAAAAAAAAAAAAAAAACAGCGTAGACAATTAGATCCTCAGAACATTTGGGAACCTAATGGTGCCCACACCCCTGGCTGTATAAGTGAATTCTAACACAGACATAGTAGAGACCTCTGCCTTGCTACCTTGAATCCCAACTAGTCTAAAACCAGCTCCACTTAGAAGTAGACTCAGAATGTTGCTAAAGTGTCTGTACTGTGGACAGTGTGGCCATATTTTTTTCATTTTCTCCTAAAATTCAGAGATGTGTGCAAAAGGACATTACAGCTTGTGTGGGGGATGGAGACTGTATGGCCTTGATTTCTTTAATTTTCCTCACAATCAAACCTTAGAAGTGCTCACAGAAGGTCACTATAGCTTGTCTAGGGGAAATATACTGGTTAGGAGCAACAAGTTGGAATATATTATATGATCATTCTTTTTATTACTTTAACCAAAAGTAAACGTAACGTCTGTGTGTGTGTGTGTGTGTGTGTGTGTGTGTGTGTGTGTGTGTGTGTGTGTGTGTATGTATATATATATATATATATATATATATATATATATATATATATATGGCTACCCTTTCGGGGGTATGGGTGCAGAAGCATGTCATGTAATTGTAACAAGTTTGATTGTTACTATGTTCGTTTGTTCTTTCACTTCCTTCAAATTCTGACATCACAGAGGTAGACAGAAGGTCCCTGTGTTTTAGGGGTAGGAGTGAGAAGGTATGGTGTGTGTGTGTGTGTGTGTGTGTGTGTGTATATATATATCAGAAACTTTAAATTATATTAATGTAGCCATTTGTTTCACTTTCGTCCCAGTGCAGCATTAGAGGAATACACAAAAGGTGACTGTCTTTTTTCTTTTGTGGGCACAAAAGCATTTGGCATCTTAGTTAAGGGGGAACCACTTCATACTTTATCTGTAACTATTATGTTAGTTTGAACATTAAGCCTTGGAGACAGCTTATTTCTTCTGTGAAGAAAATAAGACCTTTTTTTCCTTTAGTTATGAATTTTGTGCAGGTCAATATCTGATAAAAACGTTGGACAAAAAAGCTTTAAAATTCATCTCAGATCAAATAGAACCCCATAGTGTTCACAAAAGCCTTTGGTCTCTCAGTTTAGGAGAAACTGCTACATAGTATAACGGTAATTACTTTGCTGGTATGAACATTAAGCCTTGGAAACAACTTCTTTTTTTTTTCTTTTAGTCATGAATTTTGTTCAGGCCAATATTGGACCAAAAGGTTGGGGGGAAAAACTTTAAAATGCATCTCCAAGCATATAGGACCTCATGGTTTGAGTGCCTAGTGGTTCCCAGATCTCCAGCTTAATTACATTTTTTTCTCCACAGTTATGGTGCAGTGTTGGCCAGTTATGATTTATTTAAAGAATGCAAGAAAAAATATGAGAAAGTGTGAAAAAAATAAGAAAAATGTAATCTAAATGGTGTGGGTGGACTGGGATGGGGAGATAATGGGGACAACTGGGAGGTGTACCAGGGGTTCAGTGGACAATGCAATTAGGGCGCCATGTCACCTAACCCCAGCTCTGCTATGGCTGTATATGTTATTTGAAAATGTTGCTTTTCACTGTGGCTTTTTGAAAGGTGTATGCCAACCAGAGGCAAGAAGTACATTTATATTACACAAGGAGGTGTGGCTTATTTGTCAGGAAGTGGCATAATGTAAAGGTGGCAACTGTGGTAGACCTTCATGAAACTTTTTTTTCAGTTTATTTTCATAGTGGTCTTTTAATATCTGCAACTTGCTTAGTGTAGCTGTCAATATCTAGTGCACTTTCCTGAGCATCCCCCAGTTACTACCTGTTAACAGGCACCAGCAAATCAAATGCAAATCAACCAAAAACAAGTGCAACTTGGACAATTGGATGGGAAACTAGAAATTCATCCATGGTCTGTCACCTATGTCTCTAATGGACAGAGGTAATCTGTAAGTTGTTAATTTCCCAGGTCCATGCTTGCACTTAACAAGGGTATACAAACTTGTTAGAGGTTTCGGATGCATGGCTAGGCTTAAAAACGCCCTTATGGTCATTAGCCTAAACGTATCAGAGTGGGAACAAAAAACTAATGAATACATTTTACTGATTATGAATATTTGTTGAATTTCTATAAATGCATCTCTGCCTGCACTATACATTATATGCCAGCTGAGCTTACACTTGCCTGGGGATACAATATTGTTACAACAAAAAGTTACAAATAATTCCTCATCTAAAGACATAATATAATCATATCTAAGAGCAGCTGTGCACTACATAACAGAAACAGCACAATTTAATAACTCCTGCCAGACTCAATCAAAAATTCTCTCATTTGAAGAAAGTGATGTGATGCAGAATAAAAAAGCAAAAAATAGATTTCAGTACCAGTGTAATTAAAAATGACGAGAAGAATTTCCACTATTTACTACTTCCAGGTGTACAGCAGTAAACACACACGAATGCAGCACCACCTAGTGGGCACTCACTTAATTTCAGGGTTCACTTTAATGCTGCTAAAATAGGAGGGAGCAGACAAGATTATAGTAGCCTTATCTGCAATGAGGAACTTGGGACTGGGCTGTTTTTTTTTTTTTCTGTATTACATTAATGCAAGGATCTGCACACATATAGATTTGACAGTGCAAGGGTTTAGGTGCATTTACTATGTCTTAATTAAAATGTGTGTATTTAAAAAAAAATAAAGTAAAAATGGTGGGGCTGTAACCCAACAGCCTAGTAGCTTAAGCCACACCTGCGCATTGCAAAATCTCAGTTACGAGCAGCATATGATCCTGCAAAGAGGCTCAGTCATGTGTGCCTCTCACACCAGGATTCTCTAGACCGCTTTCTGACCCACCATGCCATCCTGGGCAGGTAGCCTGTGTTCTCAGGGGTTACACCGAAGAGGGAATTCTAAAGATAATGGAGGAGGGTACTAGGAGACAATAGTTAAATGCTGTGAAGAGACCCTAAAAATCTATGGTATTCTCTCTTTGTCACAGCATCTGTAGCATTGTACAAGGTCTCTCTGTCATACAAGTCAATGAGTAAACAAGGTGCAGCTTTGTCTAAGATACTTACATATTTAAGAATCAAGCAATTAATTCACTGATCTAGTTACAGTAATGCAGCTACTGTACCAGTAAAGGGTTATGAAATAAAGTAGTGTTTGCCAAGTCAGCCTTTTTATAGGAAAACCTCCCCTTAGAAACAAACAAAAAACATAGAATACCAATATATAATGGAATTGTATTTACTACTTAAAGGTCTTTATTCAGATCTAACACATTTTCTATTTATCTGTTTACCTAATGCATTAAAATTTGTCTAAGCATTTCTTAATATATTTTGTATTTCTAATATCTTAAAATAAACATCATAGGGATTGCCATACTGCTATTTTTTTTTCTTGTTTTTCAGTCTCTTTGGCCACCTCACAGAATGAAGTTTGGGTCCTTACAATGTGACACAACCTAAAACAGCATAAACTAGTTTTCTTTTCTTTTAGTTATGAAAGAGATGTCAGTCACTTGTTTTTTATATCGCCTGTGAAAGCAGTGCATGTACTTGTTTCTTCTTCTTCTTTCGGCTTTTCCCGGTTAGGGGTCGCCACAGCGGATCACCTTCCACTCTTGATTGGCAGTGGAGTTTTTACAGTGTCAAGTTGCCAGCCCAGGGCCCAGCCTTCCGCAGAAGGTACACACATAATTGCACTCACACCTAGGGCCAATTTAGAGTGTCCAATCCAGCTACAGCATGTCTTTGGGATGTGGGAGGAAACCCATGCGCCCACAGGGAGGACATGCAGACTCCGCACAGAAGGCCCCCAGCCAAGGATTGAACCAGGGAGCCTCTTGCTGTGAGGTGACAATGCTAACCACTGCACCACTGTGGGTGCCCTAGTGTATGTACTTGTTTAAGTTTGTTAAAATGTTACTTGGGGTCCATTTACATTTCCTTCAGTGCAAATGATGTAAAAAGCACAGTTTTGTAAGTGTTTAAAACTATAGTCATAAAATTCCAGGCCCGCCACAGACTCTTGCTAGGTTTAAAACATATCCGCTCTGCTCATTCATGAGCAAGTAGCAGTTGTCACTTCAGAGAGTTTGTAAAACAACTATACAGCCCTTTAATTTTGAAATTACATGGATGAAAACAGAAACAGCACTCCAGTGGTCACAAAACGTAGTAGTGTTTTACAGCTAGTCTCTGTTTCTCATATAAACCCCATATTAACAGACTGAAAAAAGAAGTTGTGTACTCACTGTAGCATTCTATCTGAGTAGTTCTACTTCATTTGTCTTCAACCTGTGGGTATTCGGATCCACATCGGATCTGACATGGCTGCATTTTACAGCTACGGCTCTGAGCTCCATGCTCCTCCCCTTACCCATAATGCCCCTATCTCCCTTCAGACTGAGTTTAGTGCCTAACAGGTGTCAGACACCCTACCCAATGACACTTTATCATCAAATACCAATTGTCGCAAAAAGAACCTTAGCCTGGACAGGACCAAGGATCCCAACAATAACCGTCTGAAACAAAGGACATGTCATATCCCAAAGGAAAAGGTTAGGGGAAAGGGGGGGATGGTTGAAGACAAATGAAGTACAACTACTCAGATGGACCGTTATGGTGGGTACATAACTTCTTTATCTGAAGTAGTTTACTTCATTTGCTCTTCAACTCATGGGACAGAGTCCCCAGCTACCTAACTCTTGGGAGGTCCTCATGGAAGGATATTCTGGAGCACCGCGGAGCCAAAGGATGCTCTACTCCTAGAGACCAAATCCAGTTTATAATGAGAAAGAAAGGTGTGAGATACAGCCCAAGTAGCAGCTGAACAAATATCCAAAGAGACTCTAGACCAAAAGGCTGCTGACGTAGCCATAGATCGGGTCGAATGAGCCTTCACTTTTCCTGGTAGAGACAAACCTCTTTCTCAATAAGCCTGGTCAATACATTGTGAAATCCAGTGAGCAATTGTCACTTTTGAAACAGGTTTACCAAAGAAGGGCTTGGCATAGGACACAAAAAGTTGATCAGACTTGCAGAATGGTTTAGTCCTGTGAAGATAAAACCTCAACTGCCTATGTACGGCCAGTAAATGTAATTTGTATTCCCCTTTGTTCTGGTAGTTAGGAAAAAAATACTGGCAAATTGATAGTCTGATTAATATTGGCTTCCAAAGCTACCTTGGGAAGGAAGGATGGGTTAGTGCATAGCGACACTCTATCTTTATGAAAGATCATATAAGGAACTTTGACAGAAAGAGCTTGAAGCTCAGACACCCTTCTAGCAGACGTGATGGCAACCAAGAAGGCAGTTTTCCAAGTCAAAAATTGTAGATCCACAGATGCCGCAGGCTCATAGGGGGGGGAGAAACCAATGCCTGCAACAGTAAGGTGAGGTCCCACTACAGAATCGGGTCCTTAACCAGGGGTCTGAGAAGAAAGGCACCTTTGAGAAAGGTTTTACAAAGTTTAGAGGAAGCAAATGAAGACATGTTTACCTCAACATGAAAATTAGAGATGGCTGCTATTTGGACTTTCACCGTAGAGGAACTAGCACCCTGTTGAAAAATGCTAGCCAGAAAATCTAAAACTGCCAAAAGCGGAGCAGTGAAAGGATCCAAAGACCTCTGACTGACCCATATAGAAAAATGTTTCCATTTACTACAGCAGACTTTTTTGGTAGACGATTTATGAGCCGCTACCAGAATGGACTTAAACAGACCAGGAGTCCTAGTAATCATGGGGACCGGAGCAGTGATCTTCAGACTGTCCAGATCTAGATGAGAGATCCCCGAGGGATGTGAGAGCAGATCCGGGACCGGATCCAAGGTCCATGGTGGAACAACTAGATGAGACCTGAGTAAGGGAAACCAAACCTGTTGAGGCCAGAATAGGGCGATGAGGATCACAGTGCTCCCCAGCCTTCAGGCTTTCTGTGGAAACTTTGACATAAGAGGAAGAGGATGTTATGCATAAAGAAGCCCGGGAGGCCAAGCATGAATCAGAGTGTCTCTGGGTGCTTCCCCCGGCGGGGGGTTCAGAGTGAAAAACTTGCTGCATTTCACTTTGGAAGGAGATGCAAAGAGATTGCAGCAAGGACGACCCCACTCTAGATCTGTTCCACTATTGAAGGATTCAAAGACTACTCGTAAGGCATCAGATCAATCTGCTGAGCCTGTCCGCCAGAATGTTGGATTGTCCCGGGATGTGCGTTGCCAGCAGAAAGTGGCCGGTGGAGTTCACCCATTCCCATACTCTCATGGCCTTTCCTCATAAAGGATAAGATCTGGTTCCCCCTTTTTTGTTGATATACCAGACCAGTGACATATTGTCTGTCTGAAGTGCAATCGTTCCCAGATGTAGAAAAGCATGAAGGGCCTGCAACGCAAGAACCACCACTCTCATCTCTAGAACATTGATGTGCAGATAGGTCTCGGAAGGGGACCACGTGCCTTTGCCTGTCCTTCTTGAGCATTGCCCTTCCCCACCCTAGTAGTGAGGCATCTGTGGTCACCGTGGTCTTAGGGAAAACAGGTTGAAGTGGGCGTCCCATGAGGAGATCTGGGGACTGAATCCACCACCAAAGGGAGTCCCTGCATACTTTTGAAATTCTCACTGGAAAAGACAGTGGAAAGGTCTAACAGTGACCACTGAACCACCAGTGTCTACTGCAGCACCCTCATATGAAGGCGCGCCATTGGAAGAAGATTTATCGTGGGGGCGCCATGGAACCTAGAGCCCTTAACACTGCTTTGGTTGTAAGACATGTAACCTCAAGCTGCGTATCCTGTCTGACGTGAGGAACACCTTCATTTGTATTTTGTCCAGCCATGCCCCAATGCAATCTAAAATCTGAACCGGGAGAAGAGCAGACTTGTTCATATTGATTGTAATGTCCAACTTGTTGGCTAGCTGAAGAAAGAAGTCTCTGGCCTGACATAGTAGATGCTCCGAAGGGGCAATAAAGAGCCAGTTGTCCAGGTACAGAAAGACCTGAATGCCCTGAAGCCTCAGGTGAGCCGCTACTACCTCCATCACCTTGAACACCCGGGGGGCTGTGGTGAGACCAAAGGGGAGGGCTTGAAATTGGTAATGATTGGCTCCCAGCCAGAAGCAAATGAACCTCTGGGAGTGCCTGTCTATCTTGATGTGATAGTATGCATCCTGGAGGTTGATCGAGCTCATTCAGTCTCTGGCCTGCTGATAGGGCAGGATAGATTGAATTGTGACCATCCGGAATTTTGTTTTGGATACTGATAGTTCAATTTGGACAGATCCAATATTGGTCTGAGGTCCACTGTCTTTTTTGGCACTAAAAAGAACCTGGAATAAACCCCGGATCTGGACTGGTCTGGGGGGACCGGTTGGATGACTTGTTTTCTTAGCAGCGAGTCTACCTGCACTGCTGCCTTTTCCTGCTGCATGGTTGGAACGTCCAGGTGGGCTTTGTTGGATGGGGGAGTATCCTTGAACGGAATGAAATATCCTCTGGTTATGGCTCGCAGCACCCACTGATGTGTAGTGATGGACTCCCATACTAGTGGGTGTAGCGACAAGCGACCCCCAACTGCTTCCAGAGATGGACAGCCGGGCAACCCCTCAGGGCTGCTGCCCTGGTTTATCTGAGAAAGGTTCTTGAGACCCAAAATTCTTAGGATCCCCTCTGCTTCTAGGGTGGTGTCTATCATATCCCCCTCTGCCTCTGGGGAAAGGTGAGTCCCGAGCGTCCTGGGAAAATGCCCGAGACGTGTGGAACCACATCATCTTCTGGCCTCACTGGTTCCTGGTAAAGGACCTTTGAGGCAGTGAGAAGCAGATCCCGACGGCAGACAGTGTCTTCCCGTCATTCTCGCTCTGGACCAAAGTCTCTCTGACCATCTTCCCAAAAATGGAAGAACCATCATAAGGGGCATTGGTAAAAGATGCCTTGAAGGGCTCTGAGAACTGACATAAGTGGAGCCAGGCATGACGCCGGATGGCAACACCTAACCCCACCGCCTGTGCAGCTCCCTCCATGGCATGTGAGAGCAAACACACAGATGTGTTAGCTACAGCTTTTAGGGTGGCCATTTGTGCATCGAACGTCCTCCTGTCCTCTGCCAACATGGACCCTGGGGTCAACTCCATGACATCCTTGACCAGATCTTTCTCGAGTTGAATGACATGCGCCATGTAGTTCAGAGCCATCACACAGAAGGTCAATGAAGCATAAACTCTGTTCCAAAAATGATCCAACGTTCTTGACTCTCGGTCAGGCAGGTGTACCGTGGAGCTCTCCTGTGCGAGTTCCTTTTTGGTGGCCACCACCACCATCTTAGCATCTGCATGGGACTCCCTTGTGCCAGTGTAACTTGTCCATGGGGGGGGGGGGGGCTTAAGACTTTGTCCGGGTGCTTGGGTATTGACTCTGTGGTGTCAGGCTCCTTCCACGCCCTAGATGGTATTAAATCCACAAATGGATCAGCAGGAGGGGACACTCAAGAGGTAGATGGGCCTGAGCCGAATGCCTCCAGAAACATGGACTCATCAGAGGTTGGTTTTTGGGGAGGACCCCCCCCCCCTTTGGTGAAGGATCTCCATGATGTCTCAAAAGGAGACCTCCTCGGGGGGGGGGTGTGATCTTGGGGAACCTTCCCCTTCATCCAGGTTTGTGTCTGCGGTGAGGGACTCTGGAGGAGAGTTCAAGTGCCTCCTTTTACACATATGCTTG
The DNA here is from genome assembly GCF_019279795.1 of Protopterus annectens. Classification (NCBI taxonomy): domain Eukaryota; kingdom Metazoa; phylum Chordata; order Ceratodontiformes; family Protopteridae; genus Protopterus; species Protopterus annectens. Next base: position 1,853,996,976 of record NC_056731.1, read on the forward strand.
CATGGGGCTCCTCAGGGGGACTGTCTGGGGAGGTCTCGCAAGCGGGTTGTTCCAAGGGTGGAACTTCCTGGGGCACTATGACTATGGGCTGCCCCTGAGAAGGCAAGTCTGGACGGACTCCAAAGGCGAAATGGTCAGAGGCCTCGACCCTGCGAGAACCCTCTCCACCACTTTGAATGTCAAGGGGGAATGGACCTCCTGGGCTGACCTAGCAGAAGCCACTCCCCCCGATCTGACCGGGGAGCTGAAGCCGAGCCTCTGGGAGCCGAGACGCAGAGGGGAATGTTTCTCTCCGACAAGCTTGGAGCAGAGAGTACTCCCTTGGATCCAACTCCGAGGCTAAGGCTCCGAGAGCTCGGATCCAATTCAGTCAGATCAGACACACTCAAGGCACTAGCCGGCATCAAGGTACAGGGTACCGTTGGCATCAACCCCTCGACTCCGATCGTCCTCTGATCCAATGACTCCAAAACCGGAGGTCAGATTGGAGAAGGAGTGATAGGTCTAAACAATGGCTGGAAGGCACCCGCTCCAGTAAGAGAAGGCCCTGGTAAGACCCCCATCTGGATTTGAGTGCGGATAAACCTCCGCACATCTTCTCTCTCTCCACTTCAGACAAGCTCCGAGTAGAGCGGGAGGACGCCACTGAAGTAGCCTGGGAAAGCCGGTGGGGGGAAGGCCTAGGGGGGGTGACTGGCTAACCTGTACCTCAGGCTCAGGTGAAAACCTGGGGGACCTAAGCCGAGGTGTCTGGCCTGGAAACAGGCTTAACCTTCGGCAGAGGGCCGGCCTCCGACAAGCAGTCAGGGGATCGTTTGCGAGTCCAATACTTCTTGGCTTTATCCCCTTCCCTGGACCTATTGTCAGGAGGGTGAGTCCCAGAGGCCGTGGAAGGGGAAGATGAAGCAGCAGCTGCTGCTTTCCCAGCAGGAGAAGGTTGGACCTCGGTCCCAGCAGAAGAGGACAACAGGCCCTTAAGAATTAGTTTGTCCTGCCTGTCCTTAAGTGCCCTGGGATTAAACCCAGCGCAAATAGGACAGGGGGACTGGAGGTGAAGCATCCCCAAGCAAATCACACAGAGTGTGGCCATCTGCCAGAGAAAGCTTATGGCCACACTCTGTGCACCTTTTGAAGCCTGGCTTCGGGGATTCCGCCATGCCTTAGCCGGCCCAACACAAACAAACACACGCATGCACCACGCGGAAAGAAAGGAGGGGAGGAAAGATAGCAAAGCCTACTTACTACTATTTTTTTTTTTTTTATTTATGCTATGGAGAACCCCGAGAAGGTATAAAAAAGGATGAAAGAGAATTTAGATAAGAAAGGCCAAAAAAGGAACAAATTACTGTTATAGAAAACTGACAAACGCTCTGGAGCTTGGACCACGCTGCTTCCTCTCAGGCGGCAAACAAGATCTGAAGGGAGACAGTGGGGCATTATGGGTAAGGGGAGGAGCATGCATCTCGGAGGTGTAGCTGGAAAATGCGTCCGTGTTGGATCCAATGTGGATCTGAAGACCCACAGGTTAAAGAGCAAATGAAGTAAACTACTTCAGATCGCTAAATGTTCTTCATAAATCACTGCTGCAGTAGCCATAGCTATACGAGTTATAGCCAGCCAGGGATATAACAGATGACCAGCTTTCAGAGCTTCAGGGCACCTTCTGTGTACTCAGATAGTTAGCTTGAGCTGAGCTGACTGAAAAGATAGGTCCAGCTCAACCTGTTCAGAACTTTCCTGAAATTGAAGAGAGCACTCCTCTGCAGGCTTTTGAGAATTGATGGTTAGCTTGTGCTGTTCCTTTGCTGGGCAGATAAGTTCACTTTGGAGAAAAACCTTCCACATTTAATAGTTGTTGTTTTATTGTACAGTCCTGTTTAGGAAAGTTATTTTTAATCTAGGAGTTTGTGTTTTAATGGACTGTCATGAGACTTAACTGCACTCCTAAATGGGAGCGCACTTTTTCCATTCTTTTAAAAAGTTATTTAAAGTAATTAAATCCTACTTTTTTATGAAGAAACTGTGTTGTTTTTGCTTTATGGGGCCGGCAAAGTGTTCTGCTGTCTCATTGTGTTTTTTGTGGGAAAAAAAGTTGCCTTTTAAAGGCTTTTTTTTACCGGCTTTGCTGCTCGTTTTCCACAGGAAAGAGGAACAAGGACTTGTGCGTCACTGCCTGCAATTTTCTCAGTCTTTTAAGTTTATGCACTCTTCCCAGTCCTGACCAAAGAGCTATAGCTTTAGTTAATCGTACTGCTGTTAAACATTTAGTTAATTTCAATCCTAACCTTTCTAACAAGGATGAGAAGGCGTTTGAGGAAAAAAATGTATGCTTCTGCAACTTTGATTTTCAGAATTTTCAATTGTTAGTATCATGTGATAGTTTATTCTGACTGTTTGGGAAAGTAGGAGGAATGTTTGACTAAAATTTCTTCTTGCAAGGAAAAGTCTGCTTTAAATAATTTAGTTTCTTCCATTGTACAAGTCACAACTCATTGTTTACAGTATGGGTGTATGACTCAGTTAATACTACTTCCAGAGTTATGGCCACTGGTACAGATGTTCTTCGTCTTCCATTGCTGCAGTCCTGACTATTGGGTATAGTCCGCGTCCAGTCGGCCCGAATACCAGAGTATAAGGCTGACGTCGGTCAGGGCGCATTAGACTGACGTCAGTACGTCAGAGTACTAATGCGCATGACCGACGTCATATCCTCAGTCTTTTTTGCCGCATGGTCCGATGCAGAAGCAGTTTTGCGAGTGCAGGTTGGCGATTGAAATACTTCAAACCGGAGTTTCAGACCGAAACAGAGTTGGCTAAGTACCCGCTAGAACATTTTGGTTTTTTCTTGCCTCAGTATTTTACCGGATGTCAGAAAAAGTGAATAATTGTATTTCTTGTGGGAAACAGATACCTCATAGGGATTATCATACCTTGTGTATACCTTGTTTAGGGCCTGAGCACGACGTTGTTGGTTGCCGCTCTTGTGCTAGGTTTAACAAACGCACTATTAAGAGGAGGTTAGACTGTGCCAGGTTAGTGTTTGGGAAGCGTTGCAATTATAAAATGCCGTCGGATGCTCCGACGCCCGCTTCCTCCAAGAAGCGCAAGGATAAAACAGTGAAGCCTAGGGTTGAGGAACCGCCAGTCCCGGACGCCGGTTCTTTAGAAGGCTCAGTGGAGCCGGAGGTTTTGCCAGGAGTTTCCATGGAGTCCCAGGCAGAAACTATACTCTTACAGGATGTGCCTTCTCAGGAGGTAGGCCAGGCTGAGGGGCTTCTCAGGTGACTGTTCTTCCCTCTCTTCCCAAGGTAGTTAGGGCCTCTCCTTCTGTTGCCAAAACTTCTTTGAGAGGTAGGCCTACTTCAGCTTCAGTGGGGGCTTCTCCTAGCATTTCGGGTTCTGTACCTAAGAAACATATGCTTAAAATGGCAGAAGATTTGATTACTATGATTAGGGGTTCTATGCCCCGCCTGATAAGAGGCCTAGGGTGGAACCGGAGTTTGATAGTTTTGAGCAGTGTTCAGAGGCTTCAGAATCTTCTGTGGAAGATATGCAGGAGTATCCTACTTATTCTGATTCTGATGTGGATGATTCCACTCCTACAGCTTCTCCACCTGAGGATTTCTCATTTTCAGAGACCTTGCATTCCATGAGGGAGCACTTTAAATGGGAAGGCCAGGATTACTCTGACTCCAGGAAAAGGCTTAGGGAGTTCTTGTTTTTACCCCAGCATAGGCCTTTAGCTATTCCTCCTGTGTTGAATGTGGTGGAAGATGTTTTTGCAGAGGCTTCCCTGAACCCTGACTCTTTGCCTCCTGCTCCTGTTAAGCCTGATAGGTATTATAGGGTGCCTGAAGCTCATAAATATTTGTTTAAGAGTCCTAGGGCGGACCCAGAAACTATTTCTCAAGGGCCTAAGGGTGTAAAGGCTTCTGTGGTTAAAAATCCTGTTCCCACTGATAAAGAGGCAAGGGCTTTGGATAGGTGGGGAAAGAAAGTGTATACTTCTTCCACTCTAGCCATGAGAGCTTTGAATTGTCAGTTTCACATGCTAAAATATCAGAATTATCTCCTTTCACAATTGAAATCTAAGGTGGATGCTTTGGCGGAAGGTATTGAGTGTAAAGAGTTGCTGGATTTGGTTCATGTGTCTGAACAAGTGGGTAAGCATTCTTTGCAATGTGGTTTTGATGCTGTACAGGCCTCCTCGAGGGTGGCTGCTACCAGTTCTGTTCTTCGCAGGCATGCCTGGTTGAAGGATCAGAATTTAGCTGAGCATGTTAAGACAAGGATTTTGGATGCTCCTTTACAGTCTGATGTGTTGTTTGGTTCGCCTGTGGAAGCAGTTTTAAAGAAAATGGAGGACAAAGCTAAGTCTATGCAAACTGTTAAAGATTTTCTGCAGGTGCAGCCACCGAAGTTTAGTAGAAATTGGCCTGCTAAGGGGTGGACATATCCTGCTTATGATTCTCAGTCTAGGGGTAGGTCTAGACATGGTAGGGGCAGGGCTCAAGGTTCTTTTAGGCCTAGAACAGGGAGTTCACCTGCTCAGACTTCTGGTGAGGGCAGGGGTCAGTCCTTTCGTAAACAGACCCAATGACCTGTCTTTTCCGCTGCCAGCAGATTCACGTTTGGCAGCTCCTTTGGGAGGAAGACTGTCTCTTTTCAAAGAAAATTGGGATTTAATTACTCAAGACAAATGGGTGTTGGATATCATTCACCACGGTTACAGATTTTATTTCCATACAATGCCCGCTTTCAAAGGCATGCCAGACGTTCCTCCTCAACAAAGAAAAGAGGCTCACAAGCAAGTTTTACAGTTACTTCACATAGGGGCCATTCAGCCAGTCCCTGTATCAGAAAGGGGCCTAGGATTTTATTCTCGCCTGTTCCTTGTACCAAAGAAGGGAAACACGTGGAGACCAATTTTGGATTTATCTATCCTCAACACTTATCTGGACATTCCCAAGTTCAAGATGTTGACGTTACAACAGCTTTTACCTCTGCTGGGCAAAAATCACTGGATGGTAACTTTAGATCTCAAAGAAGCTTACCTTCATGTGCCTATAAGGCTAAGTTGCAGGAAATATCTGCGGTTTCGAACTGGAAATTCTCATTATCAGTTCTCTGCATTGCCCTTTGGCTTATCTACTGCGCCCAGAGTGTTCACAAAGGTTCTGGCTCCAGTGATAGCTTACTTCAGGCTTCAAGGAATTCAAATCTATCCTTACTTGGACGACTGCCTGATTCTGGCTCAAGAAAGGAAGTTCTTCTACAGCACCTGGAATATGTTATCGCAGTGCTAAGATGCCTAGGGTATTCTGTGAACGAAATAAAGTCCAGTCTAGTACCCTCTCAAGACATGTGCTTTCTGGGTGTGAGACTGAATACAGCAGCCCAGATGGCCTTTTAACCCCGGACAAACAAAAGAGTCTGTCACTTTACTTCCATCAACTATCTCATCAGTCCGTGCTGACTGCAAGGACAGTCCTTCAAGCATTAGGGTTCATGGCATCTTGTATTCTGGTGCTTCCCAATGCCAAACTGCATATGAGGAAGTTACAATGGTATCTCAAAATGTATGGACACAGCACTGCCAGGATTTGGACACTGTCATTCAAATAATACCTTGCCTTCAAAAGAATTCTTGTGGTGGGCTCAGGAATGTCACCTAAACAAGGGACTCTCTGTGACCCGGCCAGAGGCAAGTCAGATCTTAACGACAGATGCCTCGGACATTGCTTGGGGAGCTCATCTAAATGGAAAGTGGATACAGGACAAGTGGCCTGCCAGACTACAGCATCTACATATCAACATGAAAGAGATGTTAGCAGTCCAGTTTGCATTAATGGCTTTCAAGGAGTTACTTCTTCCAGGGCAGGTGTTGATTCTAACAGACAACACAACTGTCATGTGGTACATCAACAAGCAAGGGGGAACACATTCTTATCCTCTATGCAGGCAAGCAATGATTTTATGGGAGACTGCGCTAAGCCTGCAACTAACTCTTCAGGCAAGGTTTCTGCCAGGAGCACAGAACTCCTTAGCAGATGTGTTAAGCAGACAAATCATGGATCCCCACGAGTGGAAACTGGATCTTCATGTATTTCAGAAACTGACAGTGTCATGGGGAACTCCAGACATAGATCTGTTCGCTTCTCCACTAAACCACCAGCTGCCAAAGTATTGCACAAAGGGGTTTCATCACACGGCTTGGAAAGTGGATGCTCTGTCTTTCAGTTGGAAAAACCTTCATGTGTATGCCTTTCCACCTCTACCTCTTCTTCCAAAGGTACTGTTAAAGGTCAGACAAGACAGGCCAAGGATGATTTTGATAGCTCCAGATTGGCCTCGGCAACACTGGTACCCTCTACTACGGAGTCTGGTACAGAAGCCTCCATGGCCTTTACCTCTGATTCCTCATCTGTTATCTCAGAAGGACGGTCATCTGCTCAATGTCAAGCTACACTCTCTTCATCTAACAGCTTGGCATATTCTGTGTTGAAACACAGCAGGTCTCAACTTCCTCAACAAGTTTTAAATGTGATTATGGAAGCTAGAAGACCTAGTACAAGGAAAGTGTACGCAGAAAAATGGAAGAGATTTTTATTTTGGAGTACAGCAAAGAATTTGGAGATTTCTGAGCCTAATTTGAGTGTGGCTCTTCAATATCTTACTGAATTATTGGACAAAGGTTTGTCCTTTTCTTCCATAAAGATTCATGCTGCAGCAATTTCAGCTCACTATGATTGTGACCCACCTTTGTTTTCGCATCCTTTGTTCAAGCAGTTTCTTAGAGGGGCAAAGAATATAAGACCCCCACGTAGAGCTCCTACTCCTGCTTGGGATCTCAATTTTGTGTTGGAAAAACTTACTCTACAACCTTTTGAGCCTGCAGCTACTGCTGAATTGAAATACTTGTCATGGAAGACTGCTTTTCTGTTGGCTATTACTTCTGCAAGAAGGGTGTCTGAATTGCAGGCCCTTATGGCAGTAGAGCCCTTTTTGATTTTCCATAAGGATAGGGTATCATTACGTACTAATCCTTCTTTTATGCCTAAGGTGGTTGGTAGTGTGGGTTTAAACCAAACTATACATTTGCCTACGTTTTTTGCAGATCCTCAAAATAAAGGGGAAAAGATTTTGCACACTTTAGATGTACACAGGCAATTGCGTTATTATTTAAGCAGGACTAAGGATTTTAGGCAGTCTCAGCAGTTGTTTGTTTCTTTTGCTTTGAGTTCTCAGGGCAAGCCTGTGTCAAAACAAACTATTTCTAGGTGGATTGGCTTTTGCATTGCATTTTGTTATTCCCATCATGGCAAGGAGATTCCAGCTGGGATTAGGCCTCATTCCACTAGGGCTACTGCCACTTCAACAGCATTTCTAAGGGGGGTGGCAACTAAGGATATTTTGGAAGCAGCTACTTGGAGTTCAGTGCATACTTTCTCTAAGCATTATCACCTTCCTATCTACTCTAAGTCTAGGGCTGGTTTTGCCACAGCTGTTTTGCAAGGCATGTTGTCAGCTCCTACTTCTTTATAATTTGCCAGCCTCCCTTACCTCTGCTTTGGGATTCTACCCAATAGTCAGGACTGCAGCAATGGAAGACGAAGAACATAGTACAGTTTTGTACCTACCATAAATGTAGATGTTCGAGGATTCCATTGCTGCAGTCCAATTTACCCTCCCTCCTTCCCCTCTGTATTTAGGGGTGGTTGTGTAGGTGAGTTTACATGTTTGTATTTTTGTATATATTGTTGTATATATTGTACATGTTTTTGGTGGAGGTTTTTTGGGACTTGTCTTTTTAGGGTCTTCTGACATCTGGGGCAAGAAAAGACTGAGGATATGACGTCGGTCATGCGCATTAGTACTCTGACGTACTGACGTCAGTCTAATGCGCCCTGACCGACGTCAGCCTTATACTCTGGTATTCGGGCCGACTGGACGCGGACTATACCCAATAGTCAGGACTGCAGCAATGGAATCCTCGAACATCTACATTTATGGTAGGTACAAAACTGTACTTTTTGAGGATGTTTGCCTGGCTGCATTCTTAGAACCTCCCAGATGATGTGAAAAATTTGATTTTTAAAAGTCTCCTTTGGATATAGATGTAGTTTTTAGTTCCTATGCTGCAGAGTTTATTAAAATTATAATGAAAGGAGCAAGTTGATATGTCCTTCTATGAGGGCCACCCAAGTGTACAAGTAGCCGGGGACTCTGTCCCACAGGTTGAAGACAAAATTTATTTGAAGTAGTTGTACTTCATTTGTCTTCAACCGACCCCCTTTCCCCCTGGCCTTACCATCTTGGCATGTAGCAGAGCACGCTTTAGCGGCTTTGGTCTATGTTTCATGAGGTTGGAAAAGTTGTGTGTGGTAAGGTATATTGGGTCAGGTTTGTGGTTTAGGGTGCAGCAAACTCGAACTGAGGGAAGGAAGGTGGTGGTGTATTATGGAAAGGGGGAGGAGCTTGGAGCAGATGCTTGTGAAGATCCGGATCCATATTCCCACACGTTGAAGACAAATGAAGTACAACTACTCAGATGAAACGTTATGGTGCGTACATAACTTTCTTTTTAAGGGATTGGCTAGAAACACTGAAAAAAAAAAAAAACAAAAGTTATTGAAAAAGAGAAGTAGACCTTCATAACATTGATAGTTTAAGAACGCAGGAAATCACAAACTTTCACTGTAAGTGAATGGATAGAAAAGACCAAGAAATGCGTTGCCCCTGATGTAATCACATGGAAATATGCAGTTTATTTTTTATCTGTTAATCAGATAATCCCATTAGTCAGACATGTATCCTTTTAGGAGATGCACTAAGAGTACTGCCTGATGAGTTAGCCTACTCAGAGTCACATAGCATGCAAATGGAGAATGAGCTAATTGAACCCAGGAATATAGGATGAAATTAATTCACAACATGTAGCATCGGTTGTCTGCCAACTGAATAGCATGAAAGAAAAAGTCCTTTAATGATCTGTATACTGTCATAGATATTGTTTGCCAAGATGATATATGGTCCACCTTGGTTGTTTTAGACAAACCTTTTTATGTGAATGCTCTTAAAGAAATCTATCCATTCTTCAGTCTGTTGAAAAGTGAAAAGTGAATCCTTCATGGGATGGTTCTACGCATTACAAAAGTTTTTAGTAGACGTGCTATGTTTTGCATTTAGAACTTTAAAAAGCTCTTGTCCTTTTTTCTTTTGTATGTATTAAATTAAATAAAAAACTTGTCTTGTCCACCATTTTACCCAGTTATATCTACATGGGGCTGTGCCATTGAGGAAGTCTACAAATTGTTTGATCTTTATTGCTAGACCAGCAGTCTTAGAGGCCAATATCCGTTCATAAACACATAATCCGGAGTACAAGTGAATCCCTTCGACATGTTTTATTGCTTTTCATATTAATGTATTGTATACTAGCATTAGACAGCAAGATGATCCACAAGATGTCTGCCAGCAATTGAACACTTACACTGATTATGAGCATGTGTTGACTGAGACTTTTCTTTGTGAATGTGCTTACCATTGCATGTTGGTAAGCACAAACCCATATTAACTCTCATCACTTTTATGTAACTGGCCATAATATAACTACCACTTCACAATCTCTGTCCGACTGTCACCTACACCTCATTACTCTCTCTCTCTCTCAAAATTGCATGGACTTCCTCAAAACTCCTTCATAATTTATAACCATGTTCATCTTATACTTACTTCACTGTTTCCTACTTAATATATATTTACAGTGATTTCTTTTGAAAATAACTAGTCGTATTAGTTCATTAACTAATATTTTACTGTCACAAAAACTTTCTAGAATCCCTGGCAATTAACAGCTTGGTGCAGAATAGGAATATATATTCAGTCAAACAAATCACCAAAGCTGAAACACGGCTACAAAATAATGGTTCTTGAAGACTCCAAGTTAAAAAGGAAACTCTTAATAACTGGACATCCAGTTATTAAGAGTTTCCTTTTTAACTTGGAGTCTTCAAGAACCGCTATTTTGTAGCAGTGTTCCAGCTTTCGTAATATTTTACTGTACTCATGTTTTGATTAACTGTCATATCATTACTATTCTGTGTGTGTACATTTATTATAGGTTCCTATTTCCTAGGTATATTAAATAAGTTCATAGATACTAGGCTAATGATTACCAGGGCCTTTATAAACCTAGCCATGCAGCCCAACCCAGCTGTGTCCCTATGTGTCATGGGTGTTTATTAGGAGGAGGTATGTTAGTTTGGAAGTTTTTAGAGCTTATGTGGGGGGTATGATAGACAGAGGTAGACAGAAGTGCCCAAGCTGTCAGAAACATGGGGGCCAGACCTGGGGTGAATTTCTTATTTCTCATCCAGTGGTCAAGGTTGTTCTTAAATAGGGTTAGAGATAGATTGCTTTACAGAGAAGGTACGCCTGTTCCACAGTATGGGGTTCTTGTGAGATACACATACGTCTCACCAACATGTCTTATTTATGTCAGAACCAAAATTTAAAACTTTGGATCTAGTGGTTCTGATGTTAATTTTGTAGATATGCCAAATGCTCATTAGATCTGGATCTGAGGATGCCTTGTATGCCAAGAGTAGATTGCCTGTCAGTAACCTGTAGGACACTGAGTGTAGAGAGAGGGCTTTAAGGTGATCTGTATAAGACAGTGTGTTTATACTCTGGATCCTTCTAGTAAGGAACCTTTGTGGGCATTCCAGCTGTTGCATGTATCTAGTCAGTTACTTGCTGAAGAGGACATTATACTCTATGTGGCACTATATGACTTTCTTGTGCCTGGATGCCATGCCCTTGCTTATAAGTTGGGGACATAGAATGATTTTCTTATTATCTTGGCCACATGTTGGTCAATGGCCAGATTACATATGTTCCCAGATCCCTGACTACCAGGTCAATGCTTAGGGTTGTCTCATCGATGGAGTAATTAACCTGGGTGGCAGTTTTCCCAAAAGGCACTATGATGTATTTCTTGGCATTACTTTGGCAACAGTAATTTGTCTGTGTAGACCCTCTTGTAAGATGTTTGTGTCATGAGGGGAATCCATGATACCTCCCAATTTGCAGTCATCTGTGAACCTGGTCAGCCCGAGGCCCCTAACATTAGCCTTTACTTTTGAAAGCAGATGAAAAATAGGAGTGGTCCCAACACAGAGCCCTGAGATGCACCATTGGTCTCTTAGTGGAGCTGGTCACACCAGTCCTGACTTTCTGGGTTCTGTCTGTGAGCCAGCTGGCAATCCATTGAGTTAAATAGGGGTTTATGCCCAGTTCATTAACTTTGTCAAATATACTGGAGTCGGGTGTAGTATTGAATGCCTTGGCCAGGTCCAGGTAGGTGGTATGCACCATTTTCCCCTCATCCTTTGCCTTGTGGCCTTTTCAAAGAAGTCTATAAGGTTTAGTAGGCATGAAATTCCATTCAAAGCCAAACCGGTTTGGGTCCACTGTTTGAAGGTTGCCTTTGTCTTTGCTGATCATTTTCCTGATAATTCGTTCCATGGCTTTGCATATTAGACTATTCATATTAATAGTTCTGTGGTTTCTGGGGTCTGTTGATGGTCCACCGTTGTGAAGTGGGATAACTATTTCAGTCCTCCATTCTCGTGGAACAAAGCCTCTTTTGAGGCTGTAGTTGAAAAGTGACTGTACTGGTCCTGATCGGGCAGGTTTCAAGCTTTTAGGAGGCATACTGGAATATTGTTGGGCCCATTGAGACTGTTCTTAGCGAGTGCTGCCAGGAATTGCTCCCTGTTAATAGTTGGGGAGGTTATGCTAGTAGGTATTTCTTGGGGGGAGATGGAGAGTGTGGGGGTGAAGATTGAGTTGAATTTGTCAGCCAGCAAATTCACCATCACTCTGTTCGTTGAAGGTGGCACCACTGATCACCAGTTTTGTACACTTACGTGTGCTGCCTTTGAGGTTTCGGACATAGGTGTAGAAGGCCTTGTAGTTGTCTTTAGTCTGTGAGATTATCTTGACCTCATAATTGGCCTTGTTGGACTTAATTAGTCCTCCTGTTCAGTTTAAATAGTGAGCTCTTGTCATTAGGTCAAAGGTATTTGTGTCAATAAAGTTCGAGAATCATTTTGTCTTTGCACTTTATTCATTTGCTTTTACTGTATTTGTGTTTCCTCCTACTTTATTTTTCTTAAAAGTACTCAATTTTATTTATTCTGCTGCATTTATTACTGCTTGGTCGTAGCCTGATTAAATTGTAACTGTTATTCTAAGTCTTTTGGTTTAAGCACTTGGGCCTCATACAGACTGTTTTACATTAAGAAGGTTTGTGGTCTGCACTGTTGTGGCAGGACAGGTAGCTTACATCCTTCTAAGCTGGGAATTGCTGATTGAAGGCCCAGTGTCTGCTATTCTAAAAGTGTATTAGTTCTGGTTTAAGTACTTTGGCTTCAGGCCAGTTATTCTACATTAAGAAGGTTTGTCGTCTGCACTCTTGTGGGAGGAGAGGCTGGATTCTGCCCTTCTGAGCTGGGGATTTCTGGTCACAGGCTTATTGTGACTGCTTATTTGAACTGTTTCTTTCTGAAATTGGTGTGCCTTGTTGCTGTAGCATAGACCAGATTCAGGCCTGCTGAATCTAGCTTTGTTTGTATAACATGAGCACTGATCCAGGCCATCTTTTTTTTGGAGAAGGTTCCCCTGCACCCTATTAAGCAGGGGTGTGCAGTTAGAACTTGTCTGATTGAAGACTGCTGGAACAGCGCTCAGTTTTGAACTTTTTTCTGGTTAATTGGGTAACTTGTTTAAGTCAGTTTTTTTCGTTTTCTATTGTTTTATATATACATATATATAAATTGCACTTTATTCATCTGCTTTTACTGTATTTGTGTTTCTTCCTACTTTATTACTGGGGGCATTGACTACAACTCTGATCTGCGATATATAACAATAAGTATCCTTTTCTGTGCTTTTAAACTGTTGTTTGTGTGTGTCTGTTTTACTTTCTGAAACAAAAAAATAAATTTGTGTGTGTGTGTGTGTGTGTGTGTGTGTGTATATATATGTATATATATATATATATATATATATATATATATATATATATATATATATATATATATATATATATATATATATATATATATATATATATATATATATATATATATATATATATATATATATATATATATATATATATATATATATATATATATATATATATATATATATAAATATACACACTTGCTTCCCGCCTTTCTACGCTAGTATAGTCCAGTTTTCAGGTTAGTGCTGAATTTAGGGCTGTGTTACAAATCTCTGTGTTTGCCCATACCTTACTTGGATAGAAGGAAGTTTCTCTGTTCACCTGTGAGAGAGGGGAGCTTTGAGCAGCCTATCTGTCTCTGGAGGAGTGGTTTCAGGCCAGAAATTAGTAGTTTATTGGCCATTTTGGGCTAATTTCTATCTTTCTTTTCCCCGCTATAAATACCATATTTGCCTGGTTTTGCGTGCCGGGCAGCGCCGGTTAGCTAGGGTAAAACTACTCCCGTCTCCACAAAGTCTTCTCTTCAATTTTTCCCTTGGAACTAGACAAACTTTCAACTTAAGCACTCAAGCCATTCATTTCACAGCCTGGCACTTGCTCAAAACTTATAGCAAGCACTTACAAACCCTAGCACTAGACCCTCCTGTACTGTACAGAAGGACAAGGCTCTCTATTCAACCTTACCAGCCATCCAGTAAAACAGTTCACTGTACTTTTTGAGGTAATGTTACAACTGCCTCATGTAGACAGATAACCCCCTCCTCCTACCACCAAACACTAATACATGCGAGAGATGCAGTTATACAGCCAAACTAAAGGCTAAGCTCTCTCAACCCAGGACTGGATCAGACATTCAAGAGGAGAAGGGAAATACTTGCATCACACTACCAGTCTTACATAGACCCATTAAACCAGCACCGGCAAAAAACAGACATAAATACATGAAAACATACTCAGAGGCTCTAAATAAAAATCTGCAAAACCAACAGAGACCTCCAAAGCAAACATCCAAGCAACCTCCACCCCCCAACACAAACCATGAAACCCGTACTTCACAAAACCAGTGTGCCATGCAATCACAGCCCTTAAGGCAAAATAACATACCCAACATACTAGTAATATGTTACTCTATAGCCAGGCACACTGACGTCCCACTCACTAGGCTGAATAAGGAGGAGGTTACTGTTAGCTGCCTGTCGGGTGCCAGAATCCGTCACATAACACAAGCACTCAGGTCACTCCAGAACAAGTACAAATATGACTCTGTCATTGTTCATGTTGGTGTGAATGACCTGAGCCGTACCTCCCTGGACTACATGAAGAGAGACATGGAAGAGCTCTCTGATCACATAGCCCAGGCCAGTATGACCCTGACCCTGAGTAGCATACTTCCCTCACCAAGAATGATACCATGGTATAAAGAAAAAATTCTCATTTCAACAATTGGCTAAGTTTCTGGTGTCATTCAAAAGGGATCCAGTGTCTGTCCGCCTGGGATGACATGCTCGACAAGTCACCCTGCTTCATTATAGAGATGTCTTGCAGCTGTCACCCTTAGGCTGTCGAATACTGGCCAAGGCTCTTGCCACCCCTATAGTGCCTTTTTTAAGCAAGGCTGAAAAGACAAAACCACCGCCGTAAATAGCACAAGTAACAAAATACTTAAGGTAATGCTACTCAATGCCAGAAGTCTAAACCTCAAAATGCATGCACTCGAGGCACTCCTCAGTATGGAGAAAATTGATATATGTGCAGTAACAGAAACCTGGTTTAAGGCTCCAGAGAGCACCCCAGCACTACCAGGCTACAACTCATACAAAACATTTCGGCCACAGAACCCAAACCGAAATACAAAAGGTGTGGGTGTATCCATATTCATCAAGGATACCCACACCTCCAGGTTAGTGGCACAGCACGATGATTCAGAGGTCAACCACGTGCAACTAACAATGGGCAAAACTGCAATTCAAATTGTAGCTTGCTACAGATCACCCACCATGTCCCAGGACCCCCATTCAGCGTTTCTGGAAACACTGGGAAACATAAAGGTCCTACCAAACACCCTAATATTGGGTGATTTCAATTGCGCAAACATTAACTGGGAGAACTACTCAAGTACTAACTCCCTTGCCCAACTTTTCCTAGAATTTATAAACTCAAACACCCTGGTTCAACTGGTCAACACTCCCACCAGAGGTGACAACATTTTGGACCTGGTCATCACCAACATGGGTGACCAGTGTTCCACACCAGAGGTCAACCCCTCGCTGGTTAGATCTGACGATAAACAAATCACTTTGGATATCCATATTCCGCCCCCTCCCCCAGACAAGAAAACCACTGTGAAAAACTTTTCAAAAGCAAACTTCACGTTACTTAAGACCGAGGTGGAAAGTTTCAAAGCCCCCATGCTGAAGGATAACACTGTCCAAGCTGCAAAATCCTTTACTAATACATTCTACGGGCAGCTATGAGAATGCATGGATCGTGCCATCCCAAACAAAACCAAGACTAGCTCCTCCAAGAAAAGGCAACCAGTCTGGTGGACTCCTGCCATTAATAAGCTATACAATAGAAGGTGAAAAGTAGTACAGAAAAGAGTAAAATCCCAAGAAGAGAAGACATCTCTGATCAGTATCCGCAAGAAACTAGGCTATTGCCAAGGACTCCAAAGATAACCACAAGGCATTCTTTAGCTATATCAAGAATCTAAGTGGCAGTACTCAGATCTGCTCAGAGTTAGTGCAGAATGGCACAAAATACACTGAACCGACTGATATCGCCAACATCCTGGCAGACAGGTTCAGCGCAAACGTCTCCCCCTCTCACCCCCAAAAGGGCCCATAACCATACCAGATGAATGTAGAGTCCCTGAAATCATAGATACTCAGGTTACAACAGCCATCTCCAAAGCCAAAACACAGCAACAATGGGACCGGACGGTGTCCCAGGCTGCATCCTACACGAGCTCAAAGACGAACTAACCCCTCACCTAAACACACTGTTCAAACTCAGCCTCTCCACAGGCTACGTACCCATAGAGTGGCACACAGCAACGGTTATTCTGCTCCACAAAGGTGGAGCCACAACAGACCCTGGGAACTATCACCCTATAAGCCTGACTAGCTTGGTCTGAAAGGCTATGGAGCACATCATCATGGAACTCATTAAGAGAGACATTGGGAACCTCCAAACACTGGACCCTACCCAGTTTGGCTTTGTTAAGGGCAGATCATGCCTCCTAAACCTGGTGGACTTCTTTTAGACCGTTACCAAGGGAAAAGTGGTACACACAGCCTATCTAGACCTCGCTAAGGCGTTCAACACCATTCCCCATTCTGGTATTATAAACAAGCTCACCAGCCTGAACATAAACCCCTACATCACAAGATGGGTTGCCAACTGGCTCACGGACAGAACCCACATGGTGACAGTTGTGGGAGCTAGGTTCAACTCTAAACTGGTTACAAGTGGAGTTCCCCAGGGCTCAGTCCTAGGACCCCTCCTGTTCGACATATACTTCTCAGAGGTACAGGCAAGTATAGGAGGACTATGGCTGACCAAGTTCGCAGACGACTGCAAACTAGGGGCTATAATTGACTCTCCGGCTGACACAGACATCCTCCAAAGGGGTCTCACTGAGACAGATACCTGGTGTCAAAATCATGGCCTCAAGCTAAATGCCAAAAAGTGCATAGTCATCCCCTTTGGAAAAAACAAAGTACCCACAAACTACCACATAGGTGGTAGTCTCCTAAATATGGAAGACTTAATAAGGTATCTGGGGACCCAAGTAGATAGTACTCTCACCTTTGATAATCACATTGCCATAGTGGTTAGAAAATTCTTCTAAGTGGCCCACCTAATCGCAAAACGGTTCGCATCCAGATCAAAAGAGGTCATTGTGCACCTCTACTCATCACTCATTAGACCCGTCATAGATTACAACGCCCCATTTGGGATGTACCTTACAAGACACCTGCAACAGCTGGAAAGACCACAGAAGTACCTCACCAAGAGGATCACTGGCCTCAAACAGATGCCCTACGCAGCTCGACTGAAGAAACTCCAGTTGTACTCTGTTGCATACTACGTACTCAGAGGTGATCTCTGCCTGGCATACAAGGTCATGTCCAACCCAGAATTGATGGACATGCTCCACCTAAAGAAAACCTTATCCCCTTGAGCCACACGCTCTAGGGATCTAAACCTCACCTCAACAATAAATAGGACGTGCTGGAGGGATAGATTCCTGTCCCAGAGACTTCCCATGCTTTGAAACAAGATCCCAGTCTACATTAGGCAGAGCTCCTCACTAACACTCTTCGAAAGAAACCTTGACGAGTGGATGGGAAACAGAAAGTTTACCTCTGGGATCACTTCAGTGGCTCTGCTGGACAGAGGCACAGGGAACTAATCTAAGGGGGCAGCGAAAGCCAACACATTCTGGCTAGGCTTATAAATGCCTTCGGGTAGATAGCCTAGTACCTACCTATGAACCTATGAGGCAGTGCATGTTTCATAGTTTATAGAGGGGTAGTTAGTCCCCCATGAATAGGGTATTTTTTTAATGGTGAGTGACCGTCTGCAGTAGGTCTAGGTATAAGCTATAGGATTCTACAGACATAGATGGTGACCTATTGCTTGCTAGGATGTAGTGTGGCACTTTCTCTGTTGTGATGTGTGTGTGAATAAATTGTAAGGCATTGTCCTTGTAACCAATCTAGAGTTACGCTTGTTGCTAATGTAGATTGAGACTCCTTCATCTTTTGTCCCTGTCTGTGCAGCTGATGGTCTGTATGTGTAGAAGGCACTGAAGACTTGCATTGCCAGAGTACTTTCTGCGGATTTAAACCATGTCTCAGTAATGGCATGGATGCCTGTATTCTCTAGAGTGAGGAGAGCTTGTAGGGTGTAGAGGTTCTTGTTTAAGCCGCATTCAGCAGTAACACCTTTGGGTTTCTTTGGATTTTATTTCTATGTCATTATGGTTTGTCAGTTCGGCATTGCATAAAAAGGCTCTAAGGGAGTGGATAAAGTTTTCACCAATATTCAAAAGGCTAAGAGAGACAGGTGCTGACCCATGGTGGTAAATATTGAATCTCCCTGGAAAGGCACCAGAAACTAAACCAATTATTGAAGACCATCACCTTTTGTTTGTACTGTGGCATCATCCTTTGTGAAGGCATAATGCTGCTCAGTGCAAGGCACACACCTGCCTGAGACATGCATTCAGAGAGATCAACAATGTCTCTTCATATAGTCCAGGGAGGTAAAACTCAGGTCTTTAACACCATCATGGACTGAGACTCATACTGGTACCTGTGGTGTAGTGACTTGAGTCTGTGTAACTTGGTGAATCCTGGCTCCAGATAAGCAACTTTTATTTTTTCTTGTTTAGTCTGGTGAGTGGGGCATCTGAGTGCTGTACAATGTAGTCCCCTATGACAAGAGTCCTGGGTAATGTTTGCTTGCCTTATGGGCTTTGCTGTTAGGGTTCCACTGGGTATAGCATATGTGTGGTGTTTGGTGTTGCTTCAGGTGAGTGCTTTAGAGATGTCTTTAGGAGGTCTTTGAGGTTTGGGAAAATTGATTTTTAGTGCCTCAGCATAAATTGGTCTGTGTGTCTAGAGGACACTGTGTGGTGGATATAGGGTATTTGTTCTTGACAGCCATGCTTATATGGAAGACCTTTGCCTCCAGTGAAATGTTGCATGTGCATCTCACACATGCTGTGTTTGTTTAAGGATTAAATGGTTGTCTGTGAACATGAGACAATTGCTACATTGTCTCAGGATGCCCATGTCTACCAAGCTGGCTATTGAGACATTTGGAAAATTGCATATCCATGTTGTCCCGATCTGTATTTGGGTGGGCTACTGTAGGTTATAGACTGGGTTATGCAAAGGTTTCCTTGGGTTGTCTCTGGGGTTCTGCACTAGACTAGGTTAGATTTGCTAAGATTTGATAGTAGTGCTGTTTAGTGCACAGACTAGCTGCTTTAAGCTTTTCTCCATGCAATGGCTTTGTTTTAGCCACACTAAGTTACTTGTTTCAGTTTTAAGAGTGGTTTTATAGACAAAATTTACTTTCTTGGCATTTGTGTCTGTACAGAGCACTGCGAACCTCTTGATATAAAAACACCAAGAAAGGTTGCTTGTAAGTAATACTACAACAAAACAACTTAAACTACTTGACAAGACAATTTCAAGTATTGACTACCATTGATTTGACCTTTAAATCATTCTAAATAAAGCAGTAGCACTCTAAACAATTAACTGAAGTACAAAATAATAAATAAATCTCTTATCTGCCAAAGATGGAGCAAGATTAACTCAAGACTCCCTCAGAGTGTTTTGAGGGTCCCAAGCAGATGGGATCTCTGGGAAAATGAGCAGGAGATAATTTGTAGTAAGGGTGCTTTACTGCAATACTGGTTTGCTGAGTAGGCACTTAGTATTATGTATATATGAAAAACATTGGGTGGGAATGTACTTAAACAGGTGACACAACAGACAGTAGCAATGTAAGAGTGGAGGGAGGAATTTGGAAGTCAGATTACCATAAGGGTGGAATCCAGTCACAGCCTTTTAAAACCACACCAAAAGAAGGGTTGGGAATTCAAACCAAACTTCTAGTCCTATGGTTAGAATTTCAGAAACTTTAAGCTTAATGTCTCAGTGCGGGCTGGGGCAGACTCAAAGAATAGGGAAAAAGCAGTAGTAAGGTAAACATAAAGACACTGAACTGCAAATACAAACAGATATGTACAGCTATAAAAAGTACTGAAGCACAAATCCTGGAGCAGAAATCAAAATACTACCACTACTGCAGTCCCGCCACAGACTAAGGCCCCAGGCTAGTAGAATGCAACTTTAAACAGGTAAGTACAGCTGTAAAAACTACTGAAGCAGAATTCAAAATATTGCCACTACTGCAATTATACCACATATTAAGTAAGGCACCAGTCTATGAAGAAATTTACTAGTTATAACTAGTTGTACTGTAATAAATGACTAAATGAGGCTCAAATCTGGCAGTACACCATGAATGAAGCTACAAGATTGAGGCCCCAGACTGGGTTCAAAATGAAAAAGCTACTTTTTGCATGCAAATCTACTTATGGAAATAAAAGTGCAGTATAATATATAAATAACTTTAAAATATTGCAGTAATTCACAATCAATGCAATTCTGGCATAAATGCCTTCTACTCTTCTTAAAAATGGAGTATTTTTCTCCTGGCCGCCCTTGAAAATGGGACCTGTGCCCTGTCAGACTTCCCAGTAAACAAAGGAATAAATATAGTGGATATAAAAAGTGTACACACCCCTGTTAAAATGCCAGGCTTTTGTGATATAAAAAAAAATGAGACCACAATAAATCATTTCAAAACTTTTCCCACCTTTAATGTGCCCTATAACCTGTACAGTTCAATTGAAAAACAAATCTGTTAGGGGAAAAATATAAAAAATGTACAATACGCTGGTTGCATAAGTGTTCACACCCTTAAACTAATAGTTTGTTGTGTGTGCACTCCCTTAAACTAATACTTTGTTGAAGCACCTTTTGATATAATTACAACATTCAGTCTTCTTGGGTAGGAGTCTATAAGCATGGCACATCTTGACTTGGCAATATTTGCCTACTCTTCCTTGCAAAAGCGCTTCAAATCTGTTAGATTGCGAGGGCATCTCTTGTGCATAGCCCTTTTCAGGTCACCCCACAGATTTTCTATTGGATTTAGGTCTGGGCTCTAGCTGGGCCATTCTAAAACTTTAATTTTCTTCTGGTGAAGCCATTCTTTGGTTGATTTGGATGTGTACTTGGGGTCATTGTCATGTTGAAAGGTGAAATTTCTCTTCATTTTCAGCTTTCTAGCAAACGCCTGAAGGTTTTGGGCCAAAAGTGACTGGTATTTGGAAATGTTCATAATTCCTTCCAACTTGACTAAAGTCTCCGTTCCAGCTGAAGAAAAGCAACCCCCAAAGCATGATCCACCATGCTTCACTGTGGGGATGGTGTACTTTTGGTGATGCAAAGTGTTTTTGCGCCAAAAGTACCTTTTGGAATTGTGGCCAAAAAGTTCAACCTTGGTCTCATTAGACCATAACACATTTTCCCACATGCTTTTGGGGGACTTCATGTATTCTTTTGCAAATTTTTAGCTGGGCCTGGATGTTTTTCTGTGTAAGAAAAGGCTTCCGTCTTGCAACTCTACCCCATAGTACAGACATATGGAGAATATGGGAGATTGTTGTCACATGTAGTACACAACCAGTACTTGCCAGAAATTCCTGCAGCTCCTTCAGTGTTGCTGTAGGTCTCTTGGTAGCCTCCCCGACCAGTTTTCATCTTGTCTTTTCATCAATTTTGGAGGGACGTCCAGTTCTTTGCAATGTTACTGTTGTCCCATATTTTCTCTACTTTTTTATGACTGCCTTCACTGTGTTCCATGGTTTATACAACACTGTGGAAATTTATTTGTACCTTTCTCCTCACTGATACCTTTCAACAATGAGATCCCTTTGATGCTTTGTAAGCTGTCTGTGAACCATGGCTTTTGCTGTAGCAGGCAACTGAGTAAATTTCAGGAAAATCCTACTAGGACAGCTGAACTTTATTTGGGATTAATCAGAGTCTCTTTAATTGATGGCAGGTGAGTACACAAGAAGGCTGAATACTGTAATTAAATCAAAAGGTGCTTTAACAAAGTATTAGTTTAAGGGTGTGCACACTTACGCAGCCAGTGTATTGTATGTTTTTTATTTTTTATATTTTTTCCCCTAACAGATTTGTTTGTTTTTTAATTGAAGTGTACAGGTTATAGGTCACATTAAAGGTGGGAAAAGTTTTGAAATGATTTATTGTGGTCTCATTTTTTTTTATATCACAAAACCTGGCATGTTAACAGGGGTTTTTATATCCAATGTAGATCTGATGTTGTCTGTCTAATTCCTCCTCACAAATGGATTATGGATCTGTCTTGGGATGCGACTCAGCCATGTTTTTTCAGACTACGATCTAAGTCTCTAGCTCCTCGCACTACCCGCAATGCCTTGCACTGTAACCAACCTCCTCAGATCTCATTTCCCACCAGTGGAGTCAGACATGGTCGCCTGAGTCTCGAGCATTTTTGGAGATAGTTTTCCTGGGTATTTATCTGTACAGTTAAGTGTTCTTTATTTGCTTGTTAATTCCTCCCCTATCCTCTTAAGAGCTTTAGAGTTTGAGTGGTGTAAGTGGAGTTTTTTCCATCTCCCTTCAAGTTTGTTCCCGCATTCTGGGTAGCCATATCTTCTGTTAGGCTCCTCTTCTTCTTCTTTCTCAAAAAAAAAAAAAAAAAAAAAAAAAAAATCTCCTTTTCTAGTGTTTTTCCTGACTTTGTTCTTCCAGGGTTCCTCTTTTGTGTGAGTGAGTGTGTGTAGGTAGTTTGTTTCTTGGGTGATGGGTGACAAACCGTCCGGATTTAAATGGTGCTCAGAATGTGGATGCAAGTTCCCACATTCCAATGCACACTCGTTATGTGTTTGCTGCTTGAGTGCAGAGCATCTGTGGTCGGCCTGCTCTGTTTGTGAAAGCTTTAACCCTAGAGCTATAGCCGACTGCAGAAACAAGTTGATTTTGAAGGGCCTACTGCCTGCTTCATCCCCAGGGTCTCAAACCCTCTCTAAGAGGCATGCAGGAGCCTCCAACTCCAAGAAGCACCCTCACAAGTCTTCAAGGCCATCTTTGGAGCAGTCTGTTAAGGTTTTGTGTGTGTGTGTGTGTGTGTGTGTGTGTGTGTGTGTGTGTGTGTGTGTGTGTGTGTGTGTGTGTGTGTGGTTGCTGAGATTAGTGTATATATGCATGCACTTATATGTGGTATGATAGATGCATGAGTGTTGGTGAGTGTTACAGCCATTTCTGAGTTGATGAGTGATCAGAGGACAGTGGGTTGAGGAAGTTTTCTTTTTGCCCAATGTTGTCCAGTGTTGTAATAAAGCAGTATGGCTGTGGGGGAAATGACTGTAGTAGGGCTTGACCATTATTTTCAGATAAAAATATACAGTGATGAAATTTAAATCTGCGATGATGAGTCTCTGATCTGGGTCTATATTGAATGAACGAAAGTTCATCTTAGCGAATGCTCACATGAGCGAATATCCAGGTACTCGAAACTGCAATTGTGGGGGGCTGCACCCCCCCCCCCAAATATATATTCCAACTCCGAGATCGCACTACAGTGAGGAAAGGGCAAATATTCCCATCTTCACTGTACCACGATCTCGCAATTGCGGTTTCAGGTTCCGCAATATTCGCTCATGTGAGCGTTCGCTAAGATGAACTTTCGTTCATCTAATATAGACCCTCTGATCTGACTGCCTTGGATCATAGGCCTGCTTTGATTTAAGCAGATCAGAAGCTCTCTTCGGATCCATCTGGATCTGTGGTGATCACCAGTTCATCTGATATTCTGCCCCCCCTCCTCTGATCCTAAGACTTCAGATCCTACAGTGAGGGGTCCTACCCAGTGCTGGGGCTCGAGTTGGCTCCGCTCACTGGTCTACAGCAGACTTCATCCAGGCACTCCAGACCTCTACCCCCCCCCCCCCGCCGTAGCTTTGTCTGGGTATTCTATGAGTCTTTCAGAAGCTGATGTGGACAGGATGATCAGGAAGATCCTCAAGACTCCAATCCAGCTGGCGGTCTTCTCAGCTATGTCCCCCACGGATTCAGTGAGGCTCTCCCTTCAAGTCCAGTCTCCTCCTCTGATCTGTCCTTTAGCTTCAGAGTCACAGGGTCATGGCCAATCGAGGGATCCAGGGTTGAGTGTGTACTGCCTTCCTCCACTGCGACCTTTGCCTTGACTTCCTCAGTTCTTTTGTCGTCTGATCATAGTGAGTCTGGGATCTGAGAGGTCCCCTTTGAGTCCAGGGGGAGGGGACTGGCTCCTACTTTATTGGAGCAGTCTCTTCTCCTCAGTGCTTCGGCGCTGGACAGGTCAGGTCTGATTCTGCCAGGGACCCAGGATCCTTTGGCATTCCAAGTGGTAGAAAGGGCTTTCTCTGTCCATAGGGATCCAGTCCCTTTGAGCCATGATCCTTCCCTCTGACTTCTTTGGATAAGAGATTTGAGCCTGTTACTGCTGTCCTGAGTCAGTCCGTCCAGACTTGTCTCCAAACATTTCCCTCCAGACAGAGCCCCCCCACCGAGACCTCCCCTGAGCATCTCCCAGAGGAGATCCCTCGTAAGAGGATGTACAAAAGGATGCACATTGACTCCCCCTCTGAGTCAATCATTGAGGATACAGACTTTGATGAAGGGAAGGGATCCCGCAGATAACCACCAGAGGATGTCTCCTAAGATATTTTACAGATTTTGCAGCTGGGAGGTGGTTGGTCAGACCATCCTCTTTCCTCTACAGAGTCCGTATTTTTGTAGGCCTTCAGGTTGGGCCCATCTACATCCTGGGTGGTTCCCCTGGGGGACGAGTTAGTGGATTTGGTGTCCAGCTGGGTCTGGAAGGAGACACATTTGATTGAACTGATCTCCAATCGCCTTGACAAATTACTTATTGGAGTAAAGGTATTCCAGTGGATGTATGGTTGTGGCAGTAGCCACCAAAAAGGAGCTAGCATAGCAGAGCTCCACTGTCCATCCACCGAACTGGGAGTGCAGAGCGACGGACAGGTTTGGGAGGAGCATTAATACCTTGGCCACCTACTCACTGAGGGCGTTGAACTACCCACTGCATTTTACCCACTTAGAGGGACCTGGTGAGAGAGCTTTCTGACTGTCTGGCAGAGACCATGTCACCATAGGACTTCAAGAAAATCTCCCCCTGACTGGCTACTATTTCTTCCTTGTCCAACTCATTCATGAGGCTAATTTCCCATTCCACAGAAGGCACCCCTCGGGCAGCCGGGTCAGGCATTGCTATTCTGAGACATTCCTGTATGAGGCTTTGGGATTTTGCAGAGCCCTTTAAGGTGTCCTTTAACACCTCCTTCGGTGAATCCTCACTCTTCAGTTCATCGGTCAAAGAGACCCTAGCCCGCAGCGAACAAGAAGGGAAGACTTTGGCTGCTGTAGGGGTCACGTTCTCCATCCCCCAGAGCACACCTTTTCTAGAAATCAGCTCAGTGGAGGGAAAACCTGGTTCTGTAAATCCCAGAAGCCTTCCCAAGATCAGTGCATGGATTCTTCCTCTAGGGGCAGACAAAGTTTCAATGAGAGATGCCCCCCCCCCCCCCGAGGCAAATAGGGGTCAGTCCGCAGAATCAGACCTTCAGGGAACCTTTCTCTGATAGGCCCTTTCAGCATTCATGAAGAGCTGCCTGACTGCTCCTGTCCGGAGGCAATCAAAGGTCAGTTCTCTCTACACCCTACTACCTGGGCATGTATAACACAAAACAAGTGGGTGCTAGAGATTGTATCCAGAGGCTACACTATCCCTTTTCAAAGCTCCTCTGGAGAGCTTAGAGACTCCCCAATGTTTCACTCAGTCAGAGGGAGTTTGCAGTAGCAGAAATTCTAAGCCTGCTGCTAAAAAGAGTAATCCAGGAGGTCCCAATTGCACAAAGAGGATTCAGAACTTACCCTGTCTTCTTTTTAGTGCCAAAGAAAACCAGGGACCTGTGATCCATACTGGATCTAAGCAAGTTAAGCTTTCTCTCATAGAAAGTAAAGTTCTGAATGGTGATGATTCATTCCGTTCTTCCACTGCTGCAGAAGGACGATTGGATGTGCTGTGTGGACTTAAAGGGTGTGTACAATCATGTCAAAATAGACAGGAGCTCCAGGAGTCATCTGCAATTCTGGCTGGGAGCCAGTCACTTTCAATTCAGGGCTCTGTCCTTTGGACTCACCGCAGTTCCCAGGGTGTTTACCAAATGCATGGCAGTAGTCTCAGCTCACCCACGACTGCAGGGATTCAAGGTTGTTTCCTTACCTTGACGACTGGCTCTTTACAGCCCCAACCAGGCATCAGCTATTACAGGCCAGAGATTACTTCTTCAATCTTGTCAATCATCTGGGGATTACTATAAACTTGCCAAAGTCAAATCTTTCACCTCTGCAGACTTTAGAGTTCATTGGAGCTACCCTGGGCACAGTCAGTCAGATTGCCGCTTTTCCCCCTCATTGTGTCCTATCTTTGAGAGATCAGGTAAAAACAGTGTTGTCTAGCTTCTCCCCTGGCAAAGCTAATTCTCCAAGCTCTAGGTTCTGTGGCAGCTGCCATCCCACTAGTTCCACTTGCAAGATATTTTATGAGTCCTTTAGTTGACCCATAAGTTCATAAGTTGGTACTTGGCTATCGGCCCTAGGGCCTATACAAGCCTAGCTATAACAATTCCCTGGCTATTTCTTCCCACACTATTTACTTCCATGGACCCCTGTCTAGCAGGGTGACTGACGTGATCCCTGGGGTGAATTTCCTTTCTCCCATCCAATTGTCAAGGTTCCTTTTGAAGAGGGCCAAAGAGGCACTCTGTTTGACATGTAGGGCAGTCTGTTCCAGAGTCTGGGGAGTCTCTGGGTCAGGAACCTATCCCTCCAGCATGTTTTGTTTATTGTGATGACAGGGGTTAGATACCTGGAGCGTGTGGCTCTGAAGGACTGGGATTTCTTTAAGTGTAGCATGTCCAACTGCTCTGGGTTTGACATGGCCTTGTATGTTAAGCAGAGATTGCCTCTGAGTAGACTATATACAGCAGAGTATAGCTGGAGTTTTTTAAGGCGGTTAACGTAGGGCATCTGCTTTAGGCCTGTGATTCTTTTAGTGAGGTATTTCTGCGGCCTTTCCAGTTGTATTCTATAGTGGGTCTAATGAGGGATGAGTACAGTGGAACAATGACCTCCTTTTTTTCTGGATGAAAAGCTCTTAGTGATGAGGTGTGCCACATAGGATTTCCTGACTGTTGTGGCAATGTGGTTATTGAAGGTGAGCCCACTGTCCACCTGTGTCCCTAAGTCTTTTATCACATTTTCGGTGTTTAGTGTACTGCCACCCATGTGGTAATTCACTGGTACATGTTTTTTTCCCAAAGGAGATAACTGTACAATGTTAAGTTGTCAATCTCGCCTTCATTCTTGCTTGATGGGTTCGGAGCCGATCCCTCGGCTCTGACTCTGCACTTGCTAAGCTCGAGAGTCACTTTTACCAGCTCGAGGCAGCCCCATATCCCATGATGCAAGGCGGTAAGTACCCAGATCTCGTTTGCCGCTTCGCTTATGAGGTCCTCCTTTTACCAGCTCCTGGTAAGTGATTCACTTTTTTGATATTTAAGCCCCTTTTTGTAAAAAAACCCTTAATTGTTAGTTATAAGTTAATTATTTACATTTTCTGACAGAAAATCCCTGTCTCTTCTAATTTTTTTAGTCAAACTTTACCCATCCCATCCCCTCCCTGTTAGGGTGTGTGTGTTTGTTTTATAGGAATACCTTTTGGTATTTTATTTAAGTTAATTTTTTGACTGGTGTGTGTGTGTGTGTGTGTTTTGTAAGCACCATGTCAAAGGAGAGGGTCTCAGGTTTTAAGAAGTGTGACTCGTGCTGTCAGAAGATGTCTCTGACAGACGGTCACACTTCTTGCCTGTATTGCCTGGGGCCTCTTCACCTGCAGGACTCCTGTGCTATTTGTCATTCCTTCAGCCAGAGAGTCCTGCAGGAAAGACGCAACAAGTTGATACTTAGGGGCCTTCTTAAGCCGGAGGGCTCTCCGGCTAAGTCGGCTCCATCAAAATCAGCTAAATCTTCCAAGGCCCAGGCTTCTGTGTCTAAGCCTGCGGCCTCGGCTCCGACTCCTTTCGGGTTGAGATAGGCTCCGCTGGAGCCGATTCTGGCTTAACAGCCTTCGGCACCGATGGCTATCGGTGCCGAATCTGCATCGACCACTTCGGTGTCGGCTCCAATCGGTTCCGACCCCCATGTGGCACAGGCATCGGTGTCGGCTCCGATCGGCTCCAACACCGTTACTTTGGTGGCTGTATCGGCTCCGGCTGGAGCCGATACATCGAGGCTTCCTGTCGGCTCCGATAAGTCTTCGGCTCCGACAGGATCTATAGTATCGGTTCCGATGGCTCATTCCAGGAAGAGGTCGAGGTCTCCTTCCTTGGAGCCGATACTTTCGGCTCCGGCTTCACCTCTTCTTTCGGAACGGAGCCATCGGAGCCGATCTTCAAGGTCATCCAGACTGTCAGACCATGACCTAGAGAGAGTGGTCAGCAGATTACTTAAGTCACAGGTACTGGCCCAAATGTTACATAGTCCGTCTCAACAGACGACTGTTGGTCCACACCCCGTTACAGTTCCTCCTTCAACTCTACCCCAGAGCTTGGAGTTGGAGTCTTCGGGAATGGTTACTGCTACGGCTGGAGGACGGATACCCCTTCTGTTCCTTCAGCCTCTACTCTTATCTCCTCTTGAGACCTTCCTTAGAGGGATTCGTGGTCGGGCTTCCATGGTCTCCTCCGAGGGGGTGAGTGGCATCGGACCCTTGTCCGAACCCGCTCTTCCCCTTGGAGCCTCGGCCTTGGTGAGCTCGGCTCCGACATCTGCCTCGGAGACTTCCCTTTCAGTGGTCCCTGGAGTTCCTAGTTCTTCGGAACGGGTTCTCTCGGACCTGCCTAGGAGGGGAGCATTCGAGGTGATGAAGAGTGTGCTGGCCACTGGTATCAGTCAGCAGTCTGTTACCGTAGCTCCTCCCTCTATAGTACCTGTTGACATCTCTGCCACTTCTCTTGCTACAGGACCCAGAGATCCTCCGCCTCAGGTTTCCCCATTGGGAATTTCCCCCTCTTCCGAGGTTTCTCCTGATGTTTCGGGAGATCCTCCTAGGAAGAGGACTTGTAAGAGGAAACATATAGACTCCCCCGAGTCTGTCACTTCGGATACTGACTTTGATGAGTCAGAGGGATCCCCTAGATCCCCCTCTGAGGATGTCTCCTTCTCAGACATCCTAGAACTCCTTAAACAGAGGGGAAACTGGTCCACCAACAATCCCTCTGAGGATGAGTCAGTATACCTAGCGGCGTTTGGATCTCGGCCCTCCACCTCCTGGGTGTCTCCGCCTTTCGACCCCTTTTGCAGGTTATTGCACGAAGGCGTGGGCAGCTCCTGACTCTGTAGAGCCAGTCCCTAGGAGGCCTTCAAAATTTATCACTGCCCCGTGTGACAAGCAATTCCTCACTAAGGGTGTCCCCGCTGATGCCATGGTGGTGGCTGCGGCCACCAAAAAGGAACTTGCAGATCCTTCCGTGCCCGTCCATCCTCCTAATAAGGACTCTAGGACCATGGATAGGTACGGCAAGCGGATGTTTTCCTCAGCGACCTTTGCTATGCGTTCGCTGAATTACCTATGTCACTTCACCAGACTCCAGAGGGATATCCTTAAGGAGCTGGGTGAAGTAGTTCAGGATCCTACAGCTGCAGGGGCTCAAGAAAAAATTGGTTCGCAGCTAGGAACCCTCAATTCCATTGCAAACTCCTCCATGCGGCTAATATCTTATGCTGCTGATGGAGCAGTAGAGCCGCAGGTACAGGTGTGGCTCTTAGACGCCAAGCCTGGATGCGGCTATGTGATTTTCGCGGATCCCTTTAAGGCGTCCTTCACAAATTCTCCCTTTGATGGGTCAGCTTTGTTTGGCCCTCAGGTGAAGGAAACTTTGACCAGGTGCGAACAGGACGGCAAGACTCTTTCTGCTGTAGGAGTCCGTTTTCCACCCCTTCTAGACCTTATCCCAAAGGACAGAAAGGTGGGAAAATGTGGTTCCGTAAATCCCAAGGAGTCACGCCCGGATTCATGTGGTCAGTTTACCCCTAGAGGCAGAGGGGTAACAACAACAGGCGCTCTAGAGGCAGAGGGGGTCCGAAAATCCAGGGAAACAGAGAGCCTCTCTCTGACAAGCCGTTTCAGTATCCCTGTGATGTTGCCCGGGTGTACCTCCTTGGTGGCAGTCGGGAAGATTATCACTGTACCCAGAAGCCTGGCATTCCCTCACTCAAGACAGATGGGTACAGTCGATCATATCCAAGGGTTACATAATTCCTTTCGAGGAAAATCCCTTCCCCTCAAGTTCCCTTCCAGATGTACCACCCAGTCTAAGGAAATTGCAGAGTTAGAAGTCTCAAAACTACTGCAAAAAGAGCCATTCAGCCAGTTACAACAGACCATTCAGAGCCGGAATCTACTCAAGGTTCTTTTTGGTCCCCAAAAAGACGGGAGACTGGAGACCAATATTGGATCTCAGCAGACTCAACAAGTCTGTCAGGAAGACAAGATTCCGAATGGTCACTCTTCAGTCAATTCTGCCCTTCTTACAGAAGGACAACTGGATGTGCTCAATAGATCTTCAGAATGCGTACTATCACATCAAGATTCACAGACGCTCCAGGAGATTTCTCCGCTTTCGGCTGGGGTCCAGTCATTTCCAGTTCAGAGCCCTGCCCTTTGGTCTCACTACAGCCCCCAGAGTGTTCACCAAATGCATGGCAGTGGTCACGGCTCACCTGAGGCGTCAAGGATTCCAGGTGTTTCCGTATCTCGACGACTGGCTCCTGTCAGCCACCACCAGGCATCAGCTTATACAAGCCAGGGATTACACAATAAACCTTTGTTCTCATTTGGGCATCTCGATCAACTTCGAAAAGTCATCCTTATCGCCCTGCCAGTCTATTACCATCATAGGCTAAATTTAAACACTGTTCGGATGTCAGCTACCCTTACAGATCAAAGAGTTTCAGACATTCAGAGTCATGTCAGAATCATTCTGGCCAACAAGAAAGTACAGGCCAGAACGGTTCTAAAGGTTTTAGGTCTCATGGCTGCGGCCATTACTCTTCTTCCCTGGCTCGATTCTACATGCCTTCTTCAGTGGATGCTGTTCACACAATGGTCATACCAACAACTTCCAATGCGTCACCAGATTCTGGTGACACAGACATGCAAAGAGCATCTTGCTTGGTGGATCACATCTCCTCAGGTTCACCAAGGCAGGTACTTTGTACCCCCATCCCCGATAGCCACTGTCACCACGGATGCCTCCCTGATCGGGTGGGGGTCATTATCAGGGCAGGATGGTTCATGGGACGTGGCAGCCGCCCGAGTACCATCTGCACATAAATGTCCTGGAGATGAGAGCAGTGCTTTTAACGTTGCAAGCCCTCAACGACTTTCTTCCCGTAGGGACAATTGCAGTCCACACAGACAACATGTCTGTAGTTTGGTATATCAACAAACAGGGCGGAACCAAGTCCTACCCCTTGTGTCGAGAAGCGCTCAGACTATGGCAATGGGCGATCTCCTCTCATCGGTTTCTGGTAGCAACGCATATCCCTGGGAAAACCAACATTGTAGCGGACAGATTGAGCAGAGCTATTCTCATGCCTCACGAGTGGTCTCTCAAGCAATCTATAGCGGAAGAGATTTTTCTGGAATGGGGTCGTCCATGCTGCGATCTTTTTGCTACTCCCCAAAACAGCAAATGTCCAGACTTCTTCTGCCTCTTCCCTCCATCAGGCCATCCCCCCAGAGACGCTCTGACCCAGGATTGGCCCCAGGGACTTCTTTATGCCTTCCCTCCATTTCCTCTGATCCCTCAGGTTATCCAGAAAGCTACCGTTTTGAGAGCCAAATTGATTCTCATTGCCCCTTACTGGCCTCGACAAGTTTGGTTTCCGTTCCTCCATCATCACCTTTTGGTGCAGCCGTGGCATCTGGACCCAGTGCCAGATCTTCTGATTCACCAATCGGGTCAGCTGCACCGGTCAATCGCTTCTCTCAACCTCACAGCATGGTTGCTCCACTTCCTTCCTTAGCCAGGCTTCCTTTGATCTCTAACCCAGTTAGAGACATCATAGTAGCTTGCTAAAATCCTCTACCAGGAGGATTTATACAAGCAAATGGAAACGTTTCTCTTATTGGGCTAAGGCCAAGAATATTGATCCTTTTACTGCCCCTGTTCAGGCAGTCCTGGACTTCTTAGCAGAGATTTTTCATGCAGGCTCCTCTTCTTCCACAGTCAGAGTTCAATTGGCTGCTATTTCCAATTTTCATGTCGGTATAGCAGATCATAATATTATGTCCCATAGGCTCTGCAGGGCCTTCTTGAAAGGAATTTTCCTACTAAAGCCTCCAATCAGGAATCCTCCTCCTCAGTGGGATCTAAATTTAGTGCTGACATCCTTGATTCTTCCCCCCTTCGAGCCAGCTGTTTCTTGTTCCTGAAACATCTTTCTTGGAAAACTTTATTCCTAGTGGCTATTACATCGCCAGGAGGGTGTCTGAACTTCATGCTCTTTTGGTTCGACCCCCCTATTTAGTTTTTCACAAAGACAGAGTATCTTTGAGAACTAACCCAACCTTTTTGCCTAAGGTCGCTTCAAAGAACAATTTGAATCAATCCATTGATCTCCTGTATTTTTCCCTAACTATTCAGATAGAGCTGAACAAAAGCTACATTATCTTGATGTCCACCGTCAACTTAGATATTATTTGGACAGAACAAAAAAATTTAGAAAATCTGATCAACTTTTTGTTTCCTATGCGGATAATAAAAAAGGCCTTCCTGTTTCTAAAGTGACCTTGTCCAGATGGCTTTCTTCGGTCATCTCTGAAATTTATCTGCTCAGGGGAAAACAGCTGTGCTCAAAACCTAAAGCACATTCAACTAGGAGCTTAGCTACTTCTACAGCTTTTCAAGCTAGACTTCCTTTAGACACTATTTGTGCAGCGGCCACTTGGGCCACTCCTCACACTTTTGTTTCCCATTACAAATTGGACTTGGCCTCCAGGGACAGAGCCAGTTTTGGCTCTACAGTCCTCAAGAGTTTGTTCCATTGAGCCACCCAGGATAGAGGTGCTAGGGACGCGGTCCCATCAAGCAAGAATGAAGGCGAGATTGACAACTTAACATTAAGAAGTTATGTACCTACTATAACGTTCCATGTTAGTTGTCTTCTCTCGCCTTCTTTCTTGCGACCCTCCCTCCTTCCCCCTGGCCTGGACAGACCTTGTTATAAGAAACTTTTATGCTGAAGACCATTCAGACCTGGTCCTTCTTCTATCTGTAAGTTTTTCTTTCTTCCTTTTGGAAGTATTTTATGCTTGGTGCTGTTGCCCTTTGTCATCAAACGAGATCTGGGTACTTACCGCCTTGCATCATGGGATATGGGGCTGCCTCGAGCTGGTAAAAGTGACTCTCGAGCTTAGCAAGTGCCGAGTCGGAGCCGAGGGATCGGCTCCGAACCCATCAAGCAAGAAAGAAGGCGAGAGAAGACAACTAACATGGAACGTTATGGTAGGTACATAACTTCTTATTTCTTGGCATTGAGCTTGAGCCTATGGCTCTGGCACCAAGCATCTGTTTCTGTAAGGCCCTTTTGTAGAGTATCCACATCATTTGGAGATTCAATAATGGCTCCCAGTTTGCAGTCATCTGCGAACTTTGTTAGCCCGAGTCCCTTAGTGTTGGCCTGTACTTCAGCGAAGTAGCTGCCAAACAAGAGCGGTCCCAGGACTGAAACCTGAGGTACTCCACTTGTTAATTGTCTGGAGCTGGATTTGGAGTCGGCTACTTTTACAGTATGGGTTCTGTCAGTAAGCAAGTTGGCATCCCATCGAGTGACGTAGGGATTAATGCTCAGCTTAGTAAGTCTGTCTATGATTCCAGAGTGGGGGATGGTGTCAAAGGCATTGGCGAGGTCCAGATAGGCTGTGTGGACTGCCTTACCCTCGTCCACGGCTCTGGAGACTGATTCAAAGAAGTCAGTCAGGTTCAGGAGACAAGATCTTCCCTTCATGAACCCAAACTGGGTGGGGTCCAGTGTTTGAAGGGTGCCGATGTCTTTGTTTATAAGTTCCATGATAATACATTCCATGGCCTTGCAGATCAGGCTCATCAGAATAATGGGGCGGTAGTTCCCAGGATCCAAGGTGGATCCCCCCTTGTGGAGTGGGATAACTGTAGCTGTGCGTCACTCAGTGGGCACGAAACCTGAGGTTAGGCTATGATTAAACATGACACTTAGGTGAGGTGCCAGTTCATTTTGTAGTTCATGTAGTACACAGTCCGGGATGTCATCTGGTCCCATAGATGCTGTATTCTTAGCTTTGGAGAGTGTGTTTTTTTACCTGTGTAGCCATTATTACCGGAATTTGGCAGTCTTCCGGTATTGAGATGGGCCGTTTAGGGGGTGAGAGGGGGGTGAAGTTGTCACTGAATTGATCTGCCAGGATATTGGCAATATCCTTGGGATCAGTATATTTAATGCCATTCTGTTGTAGCTCAGAGCAGATCTGAGCATTGCCATTTAGATTCTTGACATACATATAGAATGCCTTGTGCTTGTCTTTGGAATCTTTGTGGCAATTTTATTTTCATAACTAGCTTTTGAAGATTTTATGAGGGATCTCAGCTTCTTACTGAGGCTGGCAAGGGAGTTTTTTGCATCCTGAGATTTTCCTCTTTTCTGCAACAGATTTTTCCTTTTGTTGTAAAGTTTGTTTATGGCAGGGGACCACCAGATTAGCTTCCTTGTTTTGGAGGAGAGTATCTTGGTTCTATTTGGGATGGCACGATTCATGCATGAGTGGATGTGCTCGTACAGTGCCTTAGTGTAGGATGTGATGATCTATGGGTGCAGAAAATTATCACCAGAGGCTATCACATTCCCCTCAAATCCTTTCCAAGACCTCAATTCTCCCTTCCCGACATACCACCCAGTCAAAGGGAGGAGGCAGCTTCCGAAATCAAGAAGCTACTTCTAAAGCGAGTCATCCAACAGGTTCCCCCAGATCAATGCGGATTAGGTTTCTACTCCAGACTTTTTGGTGCCAAAAAAGATTGGGGACTGGAGGCCCATCTTGGATCTCAGTCGTTTGAACGAGTCAGTCATACAGACCAAGTTCCGCATGGTCACTATTTAGTCCATCCTTCCATTCCTTCAGGGGGGTGTGTGGATGTACTCTCTAGATCTTCGGGATGTGTATTACCACATCAAAATGGACAAACGCTCCAGGAGACTTCTGCGCTTCTGGCTGGGAGCCAATCGTTTTCAATTCAGAGCCCTGCCTTTCGGTCTCTCGAAGGCCCCCAGAGTGTTCACGAAATGTCTAGCAGTGGTGACAGCTCACTTGAGACATCACGGATTCCAGGTGTTTCCTTATCTGGACGATTGGCTCCTTTCCGCCCCCACCGAGCATCTACTGACCAGGGCCCTTCGCTACACTCTGTCTCTGGCGGAGTCCCTGGGTATTACTATCAATTGGGAAAAATCAAACCTTCAGCCCTCACATCAACTGGAATTCATAGGGGCTATGTTCAACACTCAGCTCGGCCTAATATCTCTTCCTCATCACATGCTCTTAAGACTGAGAACACAAGTGCAAGTGATACTCAACCGCAGGAAAGTGTCTGCAAGGGAAGTTCTGCAGGCTCTGGGTTCCAAGGCAGCAGCCATTCCCATTGTTCCGTTGGCCAGACTTCATATGCGCCTGTTACAGTGGCTTCTTCAAACTCAATGGATACACAGTCATCGTCCCTTGAACACACTAATCCATATCACCGATCTCTGCAAACAGGATCTCCTCTGGTGGATGAGAATGGATGAAAGTCTTTGGTGTCACCCCTTTCAACCTCTTCAGCCCAACGCCACAGTGACTACGGACGCTTCCCTGATAGGGTGGGGGGGCCACTTTCAGGGAAAAATATGTTCAAGGCACATGGTCTCTTCTAGAAGTCGACTTCCATATCAACATTCTAGAGCTCAGAGCTGTGTTACTGGTGTTCCAAGCTGTCCATCCTCTTATTCCTATCGGACCAATTGCTATCCAGTCCGACAACATGTCTGTGGTCTGGTACATCAACAAGCAGGGAGGGACCAGATCTTACCCCCTTTGCCGTGAAGCTGTGAGAATTTGGCAGTGGGCGATAGCTTCCAACCGTTTCCTGATTGCTACACACATCCCATGGAGTTCCAACGTGATTGCGGACAGGCTAAGCAGATGCATCCTGCTTCCTCACGAGTGGTGTCTCAACCCGAGAGTGGTGGAGGAAATTTTCAGCCGCTGGGGCCAGCCTTGCTGTGATCTGTTTGCCTCCCCCTCCAATACGAAGTGCAGCAGCTGCTTTGCCCTCTTTCCTCCGCACGGGGAGTCCCTGAGAGATGCTCTGACTCACGATTGGCCCGCTGGTCTCCTGTACACTTATCCTCCCATCCCCTTGATACCCTTTGTCTTGAGGAAAGCTACTCAGATGAGAAGTAGAATGATTCTCATTGCTCCTTCTGGCCTCGACAGGTTTGGTTCCCCTTCCTTCAGCCACACCTGCTCTGACCTCCTTGGATCCTGGACTTCCATCATTATCTCATTTCTCACCCCCAAGGGTTGTCGTCTCCTAATCTGACCATGCTCAAACTGACAGCTTGGTTGCTCCACTTCCGTTAGTAGCCAGGCTTGAATCACTCTCTTCTCTGGTACGAAAAATTATTTTGGCCTCCCATAAACCTTCTACCAGAAAACTTTATAAAGACAAGTGAAAACGCTTTTCCTTGTGGGCACAAGAGCTGTCTCTGGATCCTGTCTCTGTTCCAGTAGCTACGGTTCTTCAATACCTGACCGATCTTTTCTTTAACGGGGCTTCTGCATCCACAATTTGGGTGCATCTAGCTGCCATCTCCAATTTCCATGATGGTTCAGATGGAATTCCTATTGTATCTTCTTGTCTGTGTAAGAACTTCTTGAAGGGGATTTTTCATTCTAAACTTCCCATTAGGCAACCTGTGGAATCATGGAATCTGTCTAGGGTGCTTCAAACTTTGGCTCTACCTCCCTTCGAGCCGGCTGCAACCTGTGATGTGAAATTTCTGTCCTGGAAGACTTCAGCCAGACGTGTATCAGAGCTGCAAGCATTATGCATTAAGAGTCCTTATTTGATTTTTCATAAGGACAGAGTATCACTTCACACCAATCCCACTTTCGTACCTAAGGTGGTTTTGGAATTCTCTATTAATCAGTCCATTGAGTTGCCTGTGTTTTTCCCTAATTATACCAACAAAGGGGAATGCTGTCTCCATTCCTTGGATGTCCACAGAAAGTTACGTTTTTATTTGGACAGGACAAAGTCATTTCGTAAGTCAGATCAGCTTTTTGTTGCCTTTGCGGGCTCTAGAATGGGATTGGCAGTGTCTAAGGTTACCTTGTCTAAATGGCTTAGGGATTGCATCTCCTTTGTTTATTCTTTGGAGGAGGAATCAGCTCCTGGCTGCATTAAACGTCATTCCTCTAGAGCTGTGGCCGCTTCTGTCGCTTTTCATGCTAGGGCTTTCATGGATGATATTTGTGCAGCCGCCACTTGGGCTAAACCGCATACCTTTATCAAGCATTACAAATTGGATCTGATCTCCAGGGGAAGAGCTGCCTTTGGCTGTATGGTACTTCGGAATGTTCTTCCATGAGGGCCACCCAGATTCTGTAGTAGCTAGGGA
Organism: Protopterus annectens; assembly: GCF_019279795.1. Taxonomy (NCBI): domain Eukaryota; kingdom Metazoa; phylum Chordata; order Ceratodontiformes; family Protopteridae; genus Protopterus; species Protopterus annectens. The sequence goes on from NC_056731.1 coordinate 1,854,034,479, forward strand.
GTGAGCCCCATCAGTGAGGAATGGAAGAAGATTAACAACTTCAGATAAAGAAGTTATGTCTTACCATAACGTTCCATCTGAGTTGTTGATCTTCTTCCATTCATCACACCCTCCCACCTTCCCCCGCCAAAGGCTCCTGGCAGATCTTCGGGTCATTTTGGTGTGTTAGGGTTTTTGCACAGAGATGGCCTCTGCCTTTATTTCTGTTTCTAATATATGTTTCTACTGTATGTTCTGCAAACTCAGTCTGAGGTATGGGATGAATGGCATTGTGGGTAGTAGTGTGGCTCGCGAGTTTGGTGTATGCTAGCTTGGTATTTGGCTGATTCGGTTCCGAAGGTTCGGAACTGTACCCATCAGTGATGAATGGAAGAAGATCAACAACTCGGATGGAACGTTATGGTAAGACATAACTTCTTTTTTCCTTCACAGCAAGGTATAGCAGAGTCTGGGTGAGCCTTTCTAGTAAAGACTCTAGCTGCTCAGTGATCTATACTGTACCAGCCTTTGTCTGTTCCTATCAAGCTGACTCCTATTTGTGGAAGGCATCTTCATTGGTGGGTACTGTCGAGCGACCTGATTTTAGGCAGACCTTTCCTTCACCCACCCCCCCCTCCGTCATGGTGACCCTGGACGCTTCCCAGTTGGGGGGGATTACGAGGGGAAGATGGTCCAAGGCAAATGGACACCCATAGAGACCAGATTGCATATCAATGTTCTGGAGATGAGAGCTGTCTTCTGTCATTGCAAGCCTTTCAGGATGTTCTCTATCTAGGAACGATTGCTATCCACATAGACAACATGTCAGTTGTATGGCACATCAACACACAAGAAGTGACCTGCTCTTACCCACTGTGCAGAGAGGCCATGACGGTTTTGGGATTGGTGATGTCTTCAGACTGCTTTCTGCTTGCAACACACTTAGGGAAATCCAGCGTCCTTGAAGACAAGTTCAGCAGGTCCAGTCTGACCCCTTATGAGTGGTCCATCAATCAGTCAGTAGTAGACTTGATCTTCAACCATTGGGGTCAACCTTGCTGCGACCTATTTGCATCCCTGCAGAACAACAAATGCAGCAACTACTTTGCTCTGATCCCCCCCTCCACCCGGGGGAGCCCCCAAGAGACCCCCTGGTTCACAATTGGCCCCCTGGTGGTCTCTGCTTATCCCCCATTACATTTGATTCCAAAGTTTCTCCAGAAAGCAAAGCATCTGAAGTCCTCAATAATCCTCATTGCCCCCTTCTGGCCTTGTCAGATTTGATTCCCCTTCCTCTGGTCTCACCTGAAGTATCCTTCATGGATTCTGGAGCCAAAACAGGATCTCGTGTCTCATCCCATAGAGGGTTATCACCCTAATCTGATGTTCTTCAAATTGACTGCTTGGTTTCTCCACTTTCATTGATCATTTGAAGGTCCAGGTGTGCTTCCCCAGTCCAAGACATTATTTTGGCCTCTCAAAAACCAACTACTAAAAAATGTTTACCGTAGTAAATGGAAGAAGTTTGAATTCTGGGCTTCCAAAGAAAACATTGATCCTTTTTTGGCACCTATTTCTGATTATCTGTTTTTTCTTGCATTTCTCTTTAAAGACAGAGCTAGTTTCTCCACCATCAAACTCCAGTTAGTGGCTGTCTCTAATTTTCATTCTGGCAGTGTTCTAAACTGCCCTTCAGCTTCCAAACTATAAAAGGCCTTTTTGAAAGGGGTCTTTTTCCTCAGGCCTCGGGTAAAGAATCCCTCTCCACCATGAGATTGCACTGTAGTTTTACAGAGCTTAACTCAAAAACCCTTTGAATCAGCAGGTGACTGTGACCTAACGTTTCTTTCATGGAAAACAGCTCTCCTCATTGCTATCACCTCCGCTAAGAAAATATCAGAATTTCAGGCCTTATCCTCTAAGCCGCCTTACGTAATTTTCCACAAGGATAGACTCTCTTCGTACAAACCCTTCTTTTATGCTCAAGGTAGCTACAGAGGCCAATCTTAATTAGACTGTCCAACTACCAGTCTCTCTTTTTTTTTTTTCTTAATTTCTGTAATGTTGGAGAACAATTGTTACACTCATTAGATGTTCACAGACAGTTGCATTTTTACTTGCACAGGGCTTAGCCCTTTCAAAATTCAGATCATTTATTTGTTTCCTTCTCTGCTAGCCATCTAGATCAGGCAGTTTCAAAGATTACTCTCACCAAGTAGACTACAGATTATTTCTTTTATTTATGACAGAAATGGGTTGCAACTGCCTCTTCATCTTAAGGCCCCCACTTCACCAGGTCCATGTCCACTTCATCTGCCTTTTCTTCCGGGGCCTCATTAAATGAGATCTGTGATGCAGTCACTTGGTCTAGGGCTCACACATTTGTATCACATTATAAATTAGATCTTGTTTCCTGGAGCAGGGCTTCATTTGGTTCAGCTGTGCTCCGGCTCCCGCATATCCTTTCTTGAAACCACCCAGGAGTTGTATAGCTGGGGACTCTACCCATTTGTGAGGAGGAATGAAAGAGACAGCATCAGATTTATTAGTTATGTACTTACCATAACTTGGTATCTGTGTTTTCTTTAATTCCTCCTTACCTTCCCACCCAGCCGCCTCCTTCCTGGCACTCTAGAAGACCTGGAGAGAATTATTTTTGGGAAGTGTGGTTCTTGGGTTTATTGAGCCTCTGGTTATAGAGACGCATGCATTTATATGTATATGCAACTGTATATTTTCAAATTCCTTTTGTCTTTTGCTGTTTGTTATTTATGGGCAGCAAACTCGATCTGAGGAGGTTGGTTAGAGTGCAGGGCATTGTGGGTAGTGGGAGAAGCTCGAGACTTAGATCCTAGTCTGAAGAATCGTGGCTGAGTTGGATCAGAGAACGGATCCATAACCCATTCATGAGGAGGAATGAAGACAACACAGCTACCAAGTTATGGTAATAATATAACTAATAAATAAATGAATTAATGTTTTACTTTAATGATTCATATTTACAGCTGTCTGTTACCATAGTGTAAACCCAAATTACTTTGTTACATATGTGGGATTTTGCATCTTGGGACATTTATTTTAATGCCACATTCAGCCATTATTTTTAAGAACTCTGTTCATTATACAGATAGCATTTTTAACATCTGGACAGGTGGTAATACTCCATGGTTGACCTTTGTTGATATTGTTACAGTGCAATTATTTTACTCAGCAAGCTGTTGATTCCAGTCTTGCATTTTGGATATTTTGGTTTAGAAGTGGACCTAGAGTTTAGATATGAAATTGCTTTGGAAATCACTATCTACTAACTGCATCTTACTGTATAAAAACACAAATCCTAAATGTAGGAAAAGCAATATCCCCTGGAGTCCGTTTATGATGGTATATATGGAGAGAGGAATATATATAAACAGCAACACCACAGTGTTTTTTGTTTCTGCATTCATATTTTTTGTTGGTCTTAACTACTTCAGTCACTGTTTGTTTTCATGGACATGTTTATGTATGCACAAGTTATATGAATAAGCATGTATTCTGTAATATTTGAATATCAAGCAAATCATAGCAGTCATTTTAGTTACTCTGAGCATTTATTTTATTGGAGTGTTCAATGTCCAATGTTAGAAAATCCATTCTCATAGCTTCAAAAGGCTTTTAAAAAGTTTGCCACCAAAATATCTGCTATTACACACACTATTCCCTACCTTTTGAATCCAGAGAACTTTTAAAAAAATTTAAAGTCTTCTAATCCTAATCAGAGTAATATTCCACCATCTTCCAGTCCTGCTATGAAGAGAGTTCCTCAGTATATTAGTATTATAAGGCTTGACATAAACTAGCAAGCAATTATTTCTTAAAGAACCATTTGTTAAATAGAGATAGGGCACCCAAATCTTGTATGAAATGTGGAAGACACCAACTTGCAAGGGTTTCAAATGTAAATCAACATGTCACTTATTTTATGTCACTGGTTGTTTAACTGGATGTGTAATACTACTATTGATGTATAAATAAGACATGGATTAAACATTGGCCATATTCTAAAAAGAGCTTTCTTAGCCAGAGACTGTCAGAGGTAGTGGGAGTATATCAAATGGCTGAAATGCTGCTGACCAAGGAGGAGTCCACAGAAGCCCATTTCTGTAATTAAAAAGTGCCATTTTCCTGTGTAAATTCAAATTTGATGACAAAGTGCTATCTGCTGCAACATTTAACATTACAAAAATAGGTTGTATGATTTAGCTGATTATGACAATAAGGCATATTCTTACTCATAAATGACAATTTGTCAACTCTGTACAAAATAGCAACTAAATATTGGTTTTCCTCAAAACCAAATAGAGATTCAATTGTATCAGTTAAGATATAAATGTATTACAGTTTTCTAAACCCTCTTTCTTAATTTCATTTTTATGTTTGTCAATTTTATGTATTTAAGTATTTATTTTATTGATTTTTATAACAATACAACTTTATTAATCTAACAATAAAGGTTCATAGGTAGGTACTAGGCTATCAGCCCAAGGGCCTAAGTAAGCCTAGCCAACAAGGTTCCCTGGCTTAGGCCACCCAAGAAAGTTAATTTTCTGTGCCCCTGTCGAGCAGAGCCACAGACGTGATCCCCGGGGTGTATTTCCTATTTCCCATCCACTCATCAAGATTTTTCTTAAAGAGTGCTAATGAGAAACTTTGCTTGACATAGATGGTTAGCTTGTTCCAGAGTATAGGAAGTCTCTGGGACAGGAATCTATCCCTCCAGCATGTCCTGTTTATTGTGGTGACAAGGTTTAGGTCCCAAGAGTGTCTAGCTCGGATGGATTGCGATTTCTTTAGGTGTAGCATGTCCAACAGCTCTGGGTTTAACATAGCTTTATATGTTAGGCAGAGATCTCCTCAGAGTAGGCGATATGCTACAGAGTAAAGCTGGAGTTTTTTGAGATGGTCAGTGTAGGGCATCTGTTTGAGGCCAGTAATTCTCTTTGTGAGGTACTTTTATGGCATTTCAAGCTGCTGCAGATGTCTTGTGAGGTACATTCCAAAAGGGGCGTTGTACTCTATAATGGGTCTAATGAGTGCCGAGTATAGGGGAGCAATGACCTCTTTTTTTCCTGGATGAGAACCCTTTTGTGATGAGGTATGACACATAGAAAGATTTCCTGACTACTGTGGCGATGTGATTATCAAAGGAGAGACTACTGTCCACCTTGGTCCCAAGGTCTCTTATCACACATTCAGTGTTAAGTAGACTGCTGTTTATGTGGTAGTTCATGGGTACAGAGTTTTTACCAAAGGGGATGACAATGCACTTTTTTGGCATTGAGCTTGAGGCCATGGCTCTGACACCAGGCATCTGCCTCAGTGAGGCCCTTCTGTAGGATGTCCACATCATTTGGGGACTTGACTGTGGCTCCTAGTTTGCAGTCATCTGCAAACTTCGTTAGCCAGAGGCCTTCTGTGTTTGGTATCTACTTCTCTGAAGTACAGGCTAACAGGAGAGATCCCAGGACTGAACCCTGTGGTACTCCACTTGTCAATGGTTTGAAGTCAGATTTGGAGTCTGCAACTTTTACAGTGTGGGTTCTGTCAGTGCGCCAGTTGGCAAATCCAGCTTGTGACGTAGGGATTTATACCTAGTATTGTGAGTTTAGCTATAATTCCAGAATGGGGGATGGTGTTGAAAGCCTTGGCGAGGTCAAGACAGGCTGTGTGAACCACCTTACCCTCATCTACGGCTTTGGTGACTACCTCAAAAAAGTCGATCAGGTTCAGAAGGCATGATCTACCTTTCACAAACTAGAACTAGGTGGGGTCCAGAGTTTGGAGGTTACCAATCTCTTTGTTTATGAGTTCCATGATGATACGTTCCATGGCCTTGCAGACCAGGCTTGTCAGGCTAATAAGGCAATAGTTTCCAGGATCAGTGGTGGCTCCCCCTTTGTGGAGTGGGATAACTGTTGCTATGCGCCATTCAGTGGGCACAAAGAATGACGTGAGACTATGATTGAACATGGTGCTTAGGTGGGGAGCCAGTTCGTTCTGAAGTTCTTGTAAAACGCAGCCTGGGATGTTGTCTGGTCCCATGGATGCTGTGTATTTGGTTTTAGAGAGTGCAGCTTATACCTGCATAGATGTGATTACAGGGACTCTGCATTCTTCCTGTATAGATATGGGCCCTTTAGGGGGTGAGAGGGGGGTAAAGTTAGCACTGAACCTATCTGCCAGGATGTTGGCAATATCAGTTGGTTCTGTAATTTTCGTGCCATTGTGCTGTAACTCAGAGCAGATCTGGGTGTTGCCATTGAGATTCTTGACATAGCTATAGAATGCTTTGTGGTTGTCCTTAGAATTAGTGGTGATTTTGTTTTCGTAGCTAGTGTTGGAGGATCTTATAAGGGATCTCAGCTTCTTACTGAGGCTGAACAGGGAGCTCCTCCACTCATGGGATTTTACTCTCTTTTGCAACAGTTTCTTCCGTCTATTGTAGAGTTTGTTTATGACAAGGGACCACCAGCTTGGCTTCCTTTTTTTGGAGGATAGCGTGTTGGTTCTTTTTGGGATAGCACAATCCGTGCACTCGTGTAAGTGCTTATAGAGTGCATTTGTGTATGATTCAGCAGTTGTAACTGTATTGTCCATCTGCATGGGTGTCATGAAGTTTGTCACTTCTCTCTTAAGAAGCATGAAGTTGGCTTTGGGGAAATCTTTTTACCATGGTTTCCTTAATGGTTGGTGGGGGCGGGATGTGGATATCTAGGGTGATTAGCTTATGGTCGGATCTGACTAATGAGGAGTTCACTTCAAGTGTGGAACACCAGTCACTCTTTGGTAATGACTAGGTCTAGGATATTGTTGCCCCTGGTGGGGGTGTGGATAAGTTGATCCAGGGCATTGGAATTTATGAATTCCAGAAAGCGTTGAGCGAAGGAGTTGGTACATGAGTAGTTTTCCCAGTTAATGGTGGGGTAGATGAAATCGCCATTATTAGGGTGTGTGGTTGAACCCTAATATTTTCCAGTATATCAAGAAAAGAGGAGTGGGAATCCTGGGGCATGGTAGGAGATGTGTAGCAAGCTACAGTTTGGATTGCAGTTTTGCCCAGAGTTAGTTGCACTTGGATAACCTCTGATGCATAATGCTGCGCAACTAGCCTGGAGGTGTGGATAGCCTTAAAGAACATGGACACACCTCCGCCTTTGGTGTTCTGGTCAAGGTTAGATGGCCGAAAAGTGTGGTATGAGTTACAGCCTGGTAATGCAGGGGTGCTCTCTAGAGCCTTGAACCAGGTCTCAGTCACTGCACAGATATCAGTGTTCTCCATTTTAAGGAGTGCCTCGAGTGAGTGCATTTTGAGATTTAGACTTCTAGCATTGAGTAGCATTACCCTCAGTTTTTGCTTGCCTGTTCCTGTTATGGTGGTGAATTTGTCATTTGAACCTTGCCTAAAAAAGGCACTGTAGGGACAGCAAGACCCTTAGCCAGTATCTGGAATCCCAGGGGCAACAGGTGCAGGCCATCTCTGGCAAAGCATCGTGGTCTGTCAACCATGTCATCCCAGGCAGACAGATACTGGATCCCCTTAGAATGACACCAGAAGCTTAGCCAATTGTTGAAGTCAATAATTTTGTCCTTGTACTGTGGTATCATTCTGGGCGATGGCAGGATGCTACTCAGGGCTAGGGTCATACCTCCCTGGGCTACAAGATCGGCGAGCTCTTCCATGTCTCTCTTCATGTAGTCCAGGGAGGTACGTCTCAGGTCGTTCACACCAACATGGACAATGACAGAGTCATATTTATACTTGTTGTGGAGTGACCTGAGTGCATGGGTTATGTGGTGGATCCTGGCACCCGACAGGCAGCTGACAGCAACCTTTTCCTTGTTTAGCCTGGTGAGTGGGACATCAGTGTGCCTGACTATAGAGTCACCTATAACTAGTGTGTTGGGTACGTTGTTTTGCCTTATGGGCTGTGGTTTATTGACACACTGAGTCTGTTGGAGAGAGCTTTACCTCCAGTTTGGCTAGATAAGTGCATCTCTCACAGGTTGTGGTGTTGGGTGGTAGGAGGAGTGGGTTGTCTGTGTACATGAGGCAATTACTACATTGTGCCAAGATGCCCAGATTCATCAGGTAGACAGGAGAGAACACTGGGAGCTGACCCTTGGACATGCCTGAATAAAAAAACTACTTTCCTCTAGACAAGTGAGGAAAGTGAGTATAAGACCTGTTTTTCTCTAAGCAAGTGAGGAAAGTAAGTACAAAAACTGTTTTCCTCTAGGTAAAGAGGAAGGTTGAGTGCTGTAGTAATTTGTAGCTTATTTAGTGCTAACAACAAGTTCTGAACAAGTGCTGAGAACGAATAAGCAAATTCAAGTGCTAAAACTGAGAATCTGAACCTGGATCTTGTGGTAGATAGGCTACCTAGTGCGTACCACTCCTACTGATAAGCTAGAATGCTTCCCTCCAACACCAAAAGGCTTGGGGGGTCCCAGAAGCTTACAAACAGTTCTGGATACAGCACATCTGTATCTGGACTAGACTAGTTACTGGAAAGGTGGGAAACAAGCTCAAACGTGGGCTTTTAAACCGGAAACTTGAAGGAGATGGAAAAACTGCCCAAACGGCCAATAAACTACAATTTCTGGGCCAGAAACCACTCTTGTGGTAGATAGGCCCAGAAAACTGCATGTGAAATCCCCAGGCATGGTTAATAGGCAAAAACTAGGCTAGTTGCCCTTGCAGACCTAGCCAGTGTTCCTTTTGGCACTCAAAATCACCTTTCCCATTTCATTATAGATTGGCCTTATCCATCCCACTGTTGATAATTATACATTTACCCTAATGAGAAACATTTGATGCACAATATATTTCAAAACTGCACTTGTAATACCCAGGCATGATGCACAATGAATTTATTTTTCTTTAATGGTGGAATATCTTAAAACCACTAAGTAGTTTTCTTTAATGATTAATACATATGGTTTCAACTCACCACTGGCCATTACAATGATAACGCATTGTACTGTTACAATCCTAGATGCATTAAAATAGCCATTACAGCCTATCCTGGACTCATCATCCTGTGATTCCTTCACCCTAATTTATGAGATTGTTCTTGTCAAATCAAGCTTAAATTCAATTCCACCTGTCAAGCAAACAGTCTGTTAATCGTTTTATCACACACCCCAAGTTCACACGAACAGTGGTTTCCGTATCAACTGTACTATACTATATAAAACAATTGCTTGCCTTAGTTTAATTTTCACATGGAAAAATATTGTTACCTTTGATCACTGTACCCTTTTCAGAACCTTGCTTTCCTATCTCTGTGTATTGTAGCATTCCAAATTAGTAGCCAGTTATGACCATGTATGTTTACAATATGATCACCACTGCCAAGGCACTCTAGCCAACCCTTGTTCTTTGTACTGATGCCATTGTTCTAGGAAGCTTACCTAGGGAACCCACCTGCTACTGAATTTATGCTTCCTCTGATGTGTCAATCACTCCGCATCTAACTTTGTCTTCAACCAGATTACCTTTCCATTTCTTAGTCACTGATTTTTTTTGTTTGTTTGTTTTTGTTGCCATCAATGTATAACTGCTGCTGCTCTCCCTGTTTCCCTTACCTGGGTATACCTCCAATAACGGTCTTTCCTTTGTCACTTGTATTTCACCTTCACTTGTGTCCACTAACATTTTCAACCCTTCCCTCCATCACTGTATGCCCTCACATCCCCAGGGTATACTCCACCATTCCCTCTGCTCTCCTGTGTTGTACCTCAGATGTGATCCTTGCACTGTCAGGAACATTCTTGACCATCTTTACAGGCTATAGAAATATTTGTGGAGACATTTTATCTGAATGGCTTTGTATGGGATCACTACTCAACTTCTCCCAGCTTTTATCAGATACTTCCAAACCTAAAACATTTCCCCAGATTATTTTAAAAGATACAACACCCTGCAGTTCTTCCCCAGCAGTTTATAGAGCCGTAGCTGAAATGCAGTAGCATTGTGATCAGGAATTCCTAAGGGCTTTTCAAGCACAGTTTGTGGAAGGGTCACCATTACTCTGCAATTGCAATGGTAGGAGAAAGGTAACCTTTTATACTGATTATTCTATAAATCACTGAATAACAAAATTCTAGGAAACAAAGGTTGCATAGTAATGTAGGTTGAAGAACTTCAGGACTGAAATATCTTGGCTTTCCTTTTCTTTTTGGTCAATAAAAAAGGTGATGCATCAGTGGAACTAGACAATGCAGAACACGGAATACAGAAAGGAACAAGACTGACTTTGACTGAGAAAGAATCATTAATACTGTGCGAGTACTGCCTGAAGACATCTGAATAATGCAATCCTAGTCAGGGAATACAACAGAAGATAGGCAACCTTTTGTTGTGTAGACTCTGTGTGTATAAATGTATTTATTTTTATTTTATTTTACATTTGTTAACCTGGAAAGTCCGACTTGGAACAAGACAATTTTCAGCGGAGACCCGGGGAGAAATGCTCCAGATGTAAATGTGGTAACAACTTAGTCTATTGTTGAACGTTTTGGAACTAAGGTCTCAATGTGACTAGTAAAAACTATAAAATGTGGATGTTCTGTTTGTAAGCATATACTAGCATCTACATGTTTTAAGATCAATGACTATCAGTTTTCCATGCAAGGTCAGTTTAATTGTTGTACAGAAGTCTGTCTGTGCTGCCTTGTGTCAAAACTATCCTGCCTATTACTTAGGCAAGACAGAACATAGACTGAAAGATTGGATCTACGAGCATATGAATGATAGCAAAAACAAAAACTGAGACAAACGCATTAGCAAAGCTTGCTGAAGAACAACCTGGCCGCTCTTTTAGATTTGTTATCATTGAGAAAGTTATACTGGGTAGGGGACCATGAAAGCTGTCCCTAGAAAAGTGTGTGCTGTTCTGGCAACCGAAACCTAATGCAGGCAGGTGGCCAGGATTAAATGACCACATTTCTATAAGCTGCCTGTTGAAGGCGAATGCACTGCAGAGATAAATATATATGATTGATTTTTAACATATGACGTACTCATATTTGTATACTTCTCTCAGCTTGTGTTTTATTATAATCTAATTTTCTTTAATTTGTTTGTTAAAACCAGTATACCACTTTAAATGTGGAAGGGAGCTCGACTGTCATGTGATGAATGATGTCACTTAGAAATAATTTTTAAACAGCAGCTTTGTTGCTTTGTTTTATTTGAAGAAGTTTTAAATATTAAATGGAAGTGCTCATTACATTTCCAGTGTATTTTTTTGCATTTTTTACACTGTGGATGAGAACTGTAGACGGAGTGTCTGTGGTAAATGCACTTTTTATTTCTGATTTTAATTATATCCTGCCATCGATGGAGAAACATACTTGACCACCAGCATGCTGGCCCAGAGATTCTTGGAATTAGTCAGTGCAAATGCTCTGGAGCAGCTAGTCAGCACACCGACAAGGGGCTCAGATGTCCTGGACATAGTCTTTGCTAACATGGGAGAGCATTGCACCAACCTTCCCCCATGTGATGTTTTCTCTGATAAGATCAGACCATAAATCAGTCTTGTTCGATGTAGTTATAAGACCGGATATCCCATCAAGCTCAAAAATGCTTACGAATTTTTCAGAGACAAATTACCTCGTACTAAGTAATGGCATAAGAAGTTTCAAACCCCACTTGAATGCAGATAACATGGACTGCTATGTAGAGGTGTACAACAATGCACTCTATAACCACTTAAGCAGTTGTATAGAATTGGCTGTACCTGACCTGATTAAAACCAGGTCTTGTCTAAAACACAAGCCACATTGGTGGACCCCTAGTATAAACAGGCTATACAATAAGAGAAAGAAACTAATGTCCAAGAACAAGAGGGAACTGGTTCAGCAGAGTAAGAAATCCCCCTCTAGCGTAAAAAAATGAAAGATCTTGTCAAGTCCTCCAAAGCTAATTCCGAAGCAAAAATACCCTCCTTAGCTAAGGATAATCACAAGATATTCTTTACATCCAAACTCTACAAGGGATTATCCAGTTCTGCGCTGAACTTGTTGTGGATGGCACTGCCCATACTCAACCGGAGGTAATAGTCAACCTGCTAGCTGACAAATTTGGAGCAAACCTCATCCCCCTGTCCCCTCCAGTTATCCCCAAAGTATACCTGCCACCATTCCTCATTCTGTTATCTCAAGAGAGCAGATCTCGATGCAGTCCAAGGCCAAAAACAGGCCTCAATGTGATCAGACAACGTCATAGGTTGCCTTTTAAACAACTTGATATATGATGTAGCAGATTCACTTGGATACTTGGTAATAAAGGGCAAAAAGGTGTGTAAAAATTCATGTATATTTGATAAAAATCTTGAAAGGCAAAAGTTTATCTTTGTAAGTAAATGTATGTTTTTTTCAGAACAGTTTAGACAATTAGTGAAATATCATTGGAATATTTTGAAAAAAAAGTAGATATCTTAATATAAAAGAAAGCGGGTTTCCTATGTTTTCATATACTAGAGGAAGAAGTTTGAAAGATTTTATATTTCATGGGAGATTTCAGTCTCCTGTAATGGATGTTACTTTAGAGATATCTACACAGGGCACCTTCCCTTTTGGAAGGTGCTGTTGTTGTAAGTATATTGTAAAAAATTTTGACAAAATTAATGGTAAAAAATTTACTACCAAGGATGTATATTCTTGTGGCAGTACAGGAATAGTTTATGGACTTGGGTGTTCATGTGGGAAAGTATATGTAGGAGAAAGTAAAAGAACTTTTGGGGCCAGGTTAAAAGAACATGTAAGGGATATTAGAAAAAATAGGGATGAAAGTCCTGTAACTTTACATTTTAAAGAATTGCATAATAGTGAAAAAAAAAACTTGGTAGCAACAGTTTTAGGACAGGTTAAGTCAGTCCAGGGTTTAAATATAAAAGATAAATTATGAAGAATGACGTCGGCTATAATTTTAAAGTTTAATACCCTAGCACCAGTAGGGTTAAATAGAGAATGCCACTGGAAATGCTTCCTTTAATTGGTAACAGGACTAATTAGATTTAATTAAATTGCTGTCTATTGAATACAGGATATAAGGCATGGTATGATGACAAAAAAGTGTACTCTGTAAAAGCTTTTGAGCAGAGGCACTAGAGAGGATTATCATGTGCTGTGACCAGGTGTCTGTTTTATTTGGATTATAGTTTTTACTACAAGGCAGAGACATTTTCTGAAGTTTTACCTATTGGATTTTTTGCTGCTGAACGATTGTTCTAATAAAATACTGAAGGTAATCACTGGCTTTTTCCTTGGACTGTGGTTCTATATCCACTTGGATACCTGTTTAACCACTGCCTGTGAACTGGCGATGTTCCTGCAGAATGGAGGACAGCAACAGAAATCCCTCTGCACAAAGGGGGACCATCAACCCTCCCTGGGAATTATAGGCCCATAAGCTTGACTAGCCTCATCTGCAAGGCCATGGAAAGAATCATTATGGACTTATTAAGAAGGGCATAAGTAATCTCCATACTCTGGACCCAACCCAGTTCAAATTTGTTAAAGGTAGATCATGGCTGTTAAACATAGTTGACTTTTTTGAGAAGGTCACCAAGGCCCTGGACAAGGGAAAGACAGTGCATACTGGGCATTTTGACTTAGCTGAGGCATTTGACACAGTCCCTCACTCTCCCATTTCAGAATTAACCCTTATATTACTATATGGGTAGCCAACTGGCTCACCGACAGGACACATACTGTCAAAGTGGATGACTTCACCTCTAGCAAAAGACCAGTCACCGATGGCATACCACAGGGTTCTATGCTGGGCCCCTTACCATTTGCAATTTATTTCTCAGAAGTCCAAGCAAGCTTGGCATGCCTGTGACTGACCAAGTTCACTGACCATGGCAAATTGGGAGCAATCATCGAGTCCTCCAACGATGTTAATATACTGCAGACAAGGTTAACACAGATAAATGATTGGTGCCAAAGCCATGGATTAAAGCTAAATGCAAAAAAAAAATGCTTTATTATTCTCTTTGAGAAAGTTGACATCCCTGATAATTACATTATAGACAGTAACCCCTTAAGTGTAGACCCAGTGGTACATGATTTAAGTACTTTGGATAGCAGTCTGAACTTTAAACACCATGTATCCACAGTAGTAAGGAAATTCTTCTATGTGACACATTTTGTAAGTAAGTAAAGGTATCGCATCTAGATCTAAGGATGTTATAATGCCATTATACTCAGCCCTCATCAGTCCAGTAATTGAGTACAATGCTCCCTTTTGCATGTACCTCACCAGACACCTGCAACAATTGGAGAGACCACACAGGTTTCTCACCAAGAAATTACAGGGTACACAAAACAAGTCTTACACTGAGAAACTAAAAGCCCTGTCACTATTCTCTCTCCTACAGGTTACTAAGGGGTGACCTGTGCCCGGCTTGCACAGCATTCTCTGACCCGGCCCTGATGGAAATGCTACACATTCATAAATCAAAATGCAGGAGGGTCACTCGCTCCAGGGATCTTGACCTAGCCTCTGATATGAATAGGTCATGCTGCAGAGAGAAATACATTTCCCAGAGACTGCAGCTGTCTGTAACAAGCTTCCAATTCACGTGAATCAAAGCCCCTCCTTGACCTTCACATGCAACCGCAAATTCACTCTTGGTGTAGTGTCCATGTCCCTCCTGGACAGAGGAAATTGATATTAACTACCATAGATTCTTACCTCTGTGAAGTTCACTCACCTAACCTCCAGTTGAGGCAACTTGAGATAAATATGGCTAGGCTTGTAAGGGCTCTAGGGCTGTTAGCCTAGTAGCCTATCAACCTGTGAACCAAGTAAAGTTTTCTCCCCTTATTCTTCATTTGAGTTTTCTAGTGACCTTAGATTTAAAAAGATGCATGCCGTCACATACCTGTAGATCCAGATTTCCGATATTTCTTAAGAATATGTTTGTATTTATAAAGCGTCTAGCTCTTGCGGTAGTCTATGGCAGACTGCAAGATATTCACCTTTTTCCTTATTTAGATGATTTGCTATCTTTGTGGAGTATTTTTCCAAGTGTTAGAAATCTCTCACTTGAGTATGGGATCTCATACATGTTAGGATTCCAGGAGAGTCCTGTCTGACTCCTTCTCACAGGATTATTTTCCTGGGGTGTCTTCTGGATATCTCGTTTCAAAGAGCTTTTCTTCCATAGGAAAAAAATAAATCTGTAGTTAGATCTATTCTTCATTTTTTCTACTTTGACTACCATCTCAGCAATGTAATTCCTGAGGATTGTGGGTCTCATGACATCTGATGCTCATGATACTTCTTGCAAGACTCCACATGAGAAAAATCCAATGACAGCTGAAATATCTGTGGTCCCAGCATCAACATCCCCTGACATTTTGGATTCCAGTTTTGGGGCTTGTGAAAAATGGTGAGTTTTTTCATGGAAACATTAGATTTCTCAGAATCCAAGTCTTCCATTCTCTTTCCCTGATCCAGAATGGTCAGTCACAAGAGACCGCAGACTTTGCTTGGGGAGAAGTGTCTGTACAGATAAATATGCAGGATCTTGAACATTGAGAATGTGAATATAACTAAAAATGAAATGGAATCCCTTAGTGAGTTAAGAACACTTCCAATACGAGTATTAAAACCTGACAAAGGAGGAAGCTTAGTGATTATGGATATTGCAGACTATAAAGGGAGAATGAGAAAAGTTTTAGAAAGTGAAACGTACACTAATGTGAGTATTAATGAAATTAACACAGCAGATAGGAATATTAAGTCCTTTTTGAATGATTTATTCATAGAGGGCTTAGTGGACATACATACTTTATTTGACCAACTTGTCCCCTAGGGTCCCTTCTCTAGTTGGTGTTCCCAAGATACATAAGAGCATTTTTGACCTACCCATGAGGGTGTTAGTAGACGCAAGGTTTTCAATTAACTACACCATTGTGAAATTTGTTGACACTATTTTAAAAAAGTACGTAGAAAAAGAGAAACAAATTTGCAGTGACTCGTGGGCTTTTTTGTTAGCTATTAACTCTGTATGTTTTAAAAAGGATGTTAACTTTTTAACTATAGATGTCACAGATTTGTACTTTTCAATACCACATGTTATAGGTATCGAATGGGTAATTGATAGAACGAGACACCATGGAGCATCGGATACTGAAATTAGATTAATTGAAGAACTATTGGACATTATTTTGTCCAACAATTATGTGATGTTTGACAGTGAAATTTTCCTGCAGAAAGTGGATGTAGAAATGGGCTCACCTTGTGGAGCAAGTTTTGCTAACTTGGTGATGGCCCATTGGGAATACCATTATGTTTTTGAGGACCCTAACATTATATCTTCTATTTGTTTCTACATGAGATTTTTAGATGATGTTTTTATTTTGTTTAAAGGGGACGAGGTAGCAGCTAATGATGTTAAAATACCTAAATAACACCACTGATTTTCTAAAATTTACAAGTTCCTTTAAAGAAGATTACATTCCATATTTAGATGTCTTATTAGTGAAGGAAATTGTTAAAGAATCGTATTCAGCAATAATTTTCCGTAAGAAAACCTATTCCAATTCAATGCTGCACTTCTCTAGCTCGCATCCACTTCACCAAAAAAGATCAGTGGTGAAAGGTTAGCTAGTGCATGCAGCAAGAATGGTTACAGAGGAAAAATTATTCCTTGAGGAATGTTGGACCCTAAAATGGATGTTCTTAAGGAGAGATGAACATCTGATCATGGAATTGACCTAGAAGTGCAACAGAAAAGACAGAGTGGAATTTACAAACCAATTTTAGGATCAGTTAATGCTACTAGTGAATTACATGAAAGTATTGTGAATGGCCCTGCTTTTTTTAGTTCTAGGGTTGTTAGACATAACCAAAATATAGTTTTCTCAGCTAGTTTCATGACCCCATTTAGCTTGGATGCTTATAGTATAAGGAACATTTTGAACAGGAATTGGAAATTACTTTCAATTGACAATGAAGTAGTTAATAAGACAGGTGAACAACCTACTATCATCTTTAAGAGAGGTAAAAATATGAAATCCTTGTTGGTAGCACCAAAGCAGGTAACTGTAAGAACACCAGGCATGTTTAAATGTGAAGCATGTAGTCTTTGCAGATATATGGCATCAGGATGTACTTTTACAATCCGTGACAAAATATACAGAGTCAATGGGAGGTATAATTGTAACTCTAAATGTGTTACCCCGCACAGTGCAAGGCATGCCCGGCATACTATATTGGTAAGACTGATAGAAAATTGAAGGAAAGGGTGTACGGACATACCTATAGTATTAGTAAGGGTGTACGGACATACCTATAGTATTAGTAAGGGTGTACGGACATACCTATAGTATTAGTAAGGGTGTACGGACATACCTATAGTATTAGTAAGGGTAAGAACGAGAATGCCTTGGCAAGACACTGTATCAGTCACCCTGGCCATTTGTTTTACTTCAGGGTTATTGACCAAATTGTCCCTAACATTAAAGGGGACCCTTTTCCTTTAATGTTAGAAAGACAGAGGTACTATGGCAGTTACACCTTGACTCTAGTAGAAAACCATGTTTGAATGAAGTGATTTCGATAGCTTGCATTTTGAAATTGAGAAGCCTCACTAGATGAATTATTGGTAGGTTCCAATTTTAAATTAATGTAATAGTAATGAATTTTTAGTGTAAATATTGGTATAGATGGGATTTTGTACCACTGAGTGATGGAACCCTTTGAGTGTGAGGGGGATTGACTACCTGGTAGCGTATGCTGTCCTTTGGGTATTGTTCTGTAGTGAATATGTGTTGTAGAGTATAATATTTAGGATAGTGGTGGTTATTGTTATTGTTTTATTTGTTACCATCACTATTAATTTTTATGTCAGTATTAATACCATTGTATTTACATTAATATTAAACAGGTAATGAATTCATAATATGTAATTGTTGAGCATTTTCATATGTATTGTAACACAAATCACTTACATGTTTTTTAAAACTGGTATACCTTTTAGAAGGTTTTTTACTTGTCTGTTCACCAGGTTTAATTAGTGTATGTGTTAATTAATTTAGTAAATGTGCATATTTTTGATTGGCTAACCCTCTGGAAGGAAGGAAATGTCTGTGTTTTTAAACAATGGAGTTTGATATTTGATTTTGTCTCTGAAGAAGTTCGGCCACTTGACTGGATGAAAAGCACTTTACATTACTGAATTCTTCACTTGTTTTATTAAATTTCTGAGTGGTTTGGAGCTTTCTTTCACCTTTATTTTAGATTTTTTTCTTATAAATCTCACTTCTGCTTCTGAACATTATCTGCATGTATTGTTTCCACAAATTCCATTTGTTTCTGTATAAATTGCACCCTCCCTTTTCTAAAGATCCCTCTTCCACTCCTTTCATTTCTGTTACAATATTCAATACTTCAAACATAATTGGTTTAGATTCTCATTTCCATTTTCAAGTGACTGTTTTTGGTGGCCAACAGAATTAAACTTAATAAGGCCTTATGTCTATACAGTTCAGGTCCCGTGTCCCAGCTCAAAAGAATAATTTCCTTAGTTACAGCCATTTGTTTTCCTATTATTTCTGACAAGAGTACTCTGTAGAGAATTTTTCAAACCTGCCAGCTCATTATACTTGCAAAACCCACTTTCTTCCCCATTTTACTTAAACATTTGCTTATGTACCTGAGGAAAATTTCTTTGAAGTAGTGCTTGTGATATAAAAATATCTATGCAAGCACTTCCAAGAAAAAATCCTAAACCACCTGGATTTTGTTGCGTACTTGGGAATCATCCATATGTCCTCCCATTGTTCCCTTGTCAATTGCTTTTCTAGTCTCTCCTCCAAATCTTTCCGAACCTGCAATATTTTACATGCCCTACTAATTATCCACTCTAGATTTGATTAAAAACTCTACCAGAGCAGGTTTTTCACTTAGGACTCCCCTATACCTTTCTCTTTGTGTGTACTCATGTCAATCCCTGTTAGGGAAGACAGTCTCTTACCTGCAGTCCAAACTACTTGGCCTCATCCCACTCTTTATTACCTTTCCCTGTGTGGTTATTTGCTCCTAATACATTTGAACTTTTGCAAGTTTTCTCCAGTAAATTCCAGCCCATGCACATTTTTTGTACTCCTACTTGCAGCCATCCCTTTTGGCAAAATCTCCTTTCTCCAGTCATGTGTTTACATAGTTCTTAGAGTACTTTTTGCAACTTTAAGAATATGATATTCTGTATGGTTGTTAAGGATATGCACCCAAAATCCCAGTTGCTCCTTATTTCTTGAACTTCCCCCTGCATAATCATCCCTTTCCAGTTTGAATTATAACATTTTGCTTCTTTTTTGTTGAGCCTTAACTCAGCAGCTCTGAAATATTCCTTTAAATGAGATAATCCTAAACCACCATGCTCTTCTGGGAGGATAAGCTTATCCCACATAGCTCTTGCCCCCTTTCTGTCCCACAGAAGTTCCTTCAACTCTTCATTATTATCCAGTTTCCTCTGTTTGAAAAAAAAGTATACCTGACTTGTATCTAAAACTAAAGGGACTAAATCATTTTCACTGCTTGTATCTTACAATCCATAAACATGAGCTTCCAGTTTCTCATATTTTTGTATTATCATTTGTTTTGTTTCTTTTCAAATGTCCTTAGCTGCCCTAACACAAGCCTTATTAATCCATGCTCCTAAATACTTCATCTCATCATGTCCCCCTAAATATATGTATTGCTGAACCAAGTCATGTGTCGGTACATAATTTACGGCTACAGCCTTTGTTTATCCTGAAAAGGCTTGATGTCCTTTTTGTGGATTTCCCAAGTAGAAAATATCATCAGCAAATAAAGGCAACTTTTCTTGATTACCATACCAATTATATTTTTGAATTTATTGTCTCTGATTTTCTTTGCCAATGGCTGTAAATATGAAAGAAATAAGGGGAAGAGGACTGCCATGTGTATTTCCTGTTTTCAAACACAACTTAGAGAGGGTTTCCCCCCTCTTTAATTCTTGCCTCTGATCCTTCATATATCTATTTATTTATTTTTATAATTTGTTAACTGGGGTAGAGCATTGATTCCACTGGACTAATTTCAATCTCAGCTCAGCCCTTCTAATTAACCTTTTTGTTGTATCAGGGAATGCAAACGCTTCCACTGCCCTCCTCATAAAATGCCAGTTTACTCTCTTGAATGTTTTCTCTGAATCAAGACCCACCTACAACAGCAATGTTTTCTTATATTCTGCTTCTCTCTGGATCATCATTGTTCTCATAATATTGTGGAATGTTTGCCTCCATTTCACAAAACCGTACTGATCAGTATCTATCAATTTTGACAACAACTTTGCCATTATTTTAGCTAGTATAAACACAAGCATTTTATAATCATGGTTTAAAATCAAAATGGATCTATGAGGCTGGGTCTGACTGATCTTTACCTTCTTCCAAAATGCTAGTGCTTCCCCTCCTTTTAAAATACTGTTAAACAAAATCATCCAAGTCTTTATCACTTTGTTCCCTCTTAACTTCCAAGCTTCCAGAAGAATATCATTTGTCCCTGGAGACTTCCTGAGATTCAGCATACATCAATGTTTTTATCTCATCTCTTCCTGTCTTATCTGTTAGTTGTTAATCCTCCTGGTCCTCTAATCTTAGCATAATTGAGTCTTCCATAAATAAATATTTCCATTTGTGCTCTTTCTTGGATTCCACATTCCTGTGCTTTATGTAGATTTTCATAGCGTTTCCAGAATATCTCTAATACCTCTAAAGGATCTCTATTTGTTTTTCTTGTCATAGGCTCCCTAAGTTTGATGACAATTCTTTCTACCTTCTGCTGCCTAAATCACTTTGCTAACAGTTTGTGTGCTCTGGAGTTATCAAAAACTATTTGTTTAACAGTAATCTTTCTAAACTCTTGCATATTATCCATATACTTCCTTATTTTCTCTTTAGCACTCTTCAGTTGCTACTCTTGTTCTGTGAGGTTCCCCTTATTCTGCAATACTTTAACCTATGTCAGCACCTCTAAATAATTCCTATTACTTCTCAACTATCATATCTTTTTCTTTTTTATTTATACCATATTTCTAAGTCCCATTGTTTTATCCCACTCCTTAGCTGTCCCATCTAAAGAAATTTCTATCTTCCCCAATAACTGTTCCACTACCCTTTCCATGGAAATTTACCTCTTTTTTAACAGGTAGGTGGGAAAGCACCAGTGTTTCATTTTTACTTCAGTACCTTGCATTTTATCTTAGGTTTTATTGGTGCTCGATCTGAAATAGTTACTGGATTTGTGTTGAAGCTTTCAATTAAATAAGCATATTCCTGTGAAATATATCTGTCCTGTTTAGCCCTGTTGGGGAATAATATGCAGTCTGTCTGAGTTCCTCCAACTAAATTCACATCTTCCATAAATATTTTCATAAATATTTATTTTATTTATTTAACATTTATTTACCAGGAAAGTCCGACTTGGAACAAAGCCAATTTTCAGTGGAGGCCCAGGGAGAAATGCTCTAGACACATGTCTTTGTAATGTGGGAGGAAACCGGAGCACTAGGAGGAAACCCACAAGAATGCAGGGAGGACACGCAGACTCAGCACAGAAGGCATTCCAGCTGAGAATCGAACCAGAGAACCTCTTGCTGTGGGGTGACGGCACTACCACTGCACTGTCCGTTATCTTCAGAAATCTACCCTGTTTTGTTATATTTTCCCTTCCAGGTCTCCGGATACATCCCTACTGTTGCAAATCAAGTTCTCACCACCACCTATAAGCAATATTCCCAGCTGAAAGCTGATTATTTCTCTCAAAATGTTAGTAAACTCCATATTAAGAATTTGGTGGAATGTCAATACATGCCACTGTAATCTTCTTCCCTTGCCAGTAGCCCCTTACTACCACAAATCTGTCCTGGTTGTCTCTTTTCCCCCTTCTGTTAGTATTGGATCACCTCTAGCAATCAGTATTTTAACTCCCTTTTCCTTTGTCCTTGATAATTCTGCTGAATATTTATTTATTTGCATTTATTTACTAGGATGGTTCACTGGGCTGAGGTGTGCCCATTTTCATTGGAAGCCTGACATTTTTTCTTTTAGTCACATTCTCATTTCTTTCCAAATGAATCTCCTGCAGCATTGCTATTTGCTTTCTGCATTTCTCAATATAATTCAGTATTCTTTCCATTTTGTCTGTACCTATAAGACCATTTACATTCCAAGATGGTGTGGCTAGAGTACAAGTAAAATCTATTTTCCTTATGCATTGTACATGACAGTTTTTTGAATGTGTTTTTCTAACTGTTGTCCTGCATGTGCACACTAATGTTTGACAGGCTAATGTTTTTATAGTTGTTCTTCTCATCTCTGTTTGAACATTTGCCACTTTTCTCAACACTTTTTTGTTTTAATGAAAACCCTCAAAAATAAATACATTCTCAAAACAACCCATCCCCTATTTACTTAGAACAAAACTATGCACATTTTTATCAAATGAAGCATATTCCTGTAGATAGGAACAATTGCAAAAAACTAACAGCTTCACCCACAGGCATAACCCAGTTTAAAATTAAGGTTACCTCTGCTAAGGCACATGTTATAGCCTGTTTCCAGTTACACTGATTACTGTCCATTATTTTGTTATCTCACTTCCCCTTCCAGATGTGAAAAACAACTTTTATGCTTTCAGGAAAACATTAACTAATAGCCCTACGAAAAAGTGCACTGGCTACCTGTAAATAAAATTAAATTATGCACTGCTCTATAAAATACATTAACTCATTCAAGCCTAAAAACCCTTTTTCTGTTCTTCCATTTAACTCCCATAGCCCATTATGGCATCCTGGTATATTTTTAATAATAGTATAAGAAAAAGCAAGGTGTAATTAACAAAATAATACTAAGATTGTTATTCTCAGGTGTTCTGCAGTGGAGAAATTTACTGATTTCCCCTTATTGTTCATATTTGTATTCATATTTTCATAACTAAGAGTCTTACATGTTATTGAGTTACATATAGTGAAATACCCTGGTAGGAAAAAGAAAAGCATGTGATCAATGTGAAATTGGTGTACAGTATACAGGAGATATTGGAAGTTTTATTTGCTAATAATTATGAAAATATGAGCTATTTCCACATTTACTTAATATTTTGAAAACTGTGCAACTCACAAACTGTTACATGACATCAGATGAAACCTTAGATGGTTAAGAAAATTGTGATTAATATCTACACTATTCATTGCATATCTTGAGAGATATTCATGGTTATTTGTGCTGTTAATTATACAAGTAATCATAATTCTTCATATTTTTGTAAATATCTTAGTAAGCATACATGTAGAAAGAAACTTTTTTGCTGTTATGTGAAACCTTATGTCTGGTTAACTAAAATAAGATGACAAAATATATATACATTGCACAGTTTCCAAGATATGACAATTTGTGAAACATTAAAGAAAAATATAATTCTGGGTTGTAAGCATAACATAGCATTGACATAACTGTGACTGTACTATTATCAATGCAAAGAAGACTTTTTACTGCTAACATATACCATTGTAATAGCTTTTATTGTTCATAAAATATTTACATTTCTTTGTGTTATGCTTTTTTTCAATTGATCATAAAATAATTGGAATGTAAGGATGCATGTAGGCTGCTAGAGGTGTGACATCCTACATCACACAGATGTTAATGAGTTAAAATATTAAGGCTGCTGGGGAGGCTACTTTCTCTTACTCACTTTCCATAATTGCAAACTTTATTTTTCTCTGAACTGCTTGTCATTCTACCTTTAAATTTTGTATTTTCTTCAGCAAGGAATGCTCTGAACTCTCAAGATTAATTGCTTATACCTGTAGATAGTTTGTTTCCATTTATACATAGTCAGCAGTGACAAAAAAGCGAACAACTTGCAGAGGCATGAAAGTATCTTTGTAACTTTCATTCAGAACAGAATGTAGAAAATTCATCTAAATGCCTTCAGCTGCAGACTTTCCTGACTCACACTGAGAACATTTGTTAATGGGGAAAAAGAAAAAAACAATCTCATATCTTTGTAGATGCAAAAAGGTTAGTGTTTTTAATGGCATTCATGATTTTGTCTTATTTTTGTTGTCTATTTGCTTGCTAAGAAACGTGTTTATATTTTAAGCAAATGACATTAATCTAGACTTCCATCATTGTAAACACATGGAAAATTATCATAATTCTGCATATAATATAATCAGTACAATTCTATGCCCCACCCCAGCAGTCCAAGATCACTGAGTTATATTAACTTAAACTTGCTTCTGGTCAGCCTTTCTGTGTAAAAATATATCTTGTAAATAAAAAAGTAATTATTTACTTTAATATCTTTAACACATACAACAGTCACTGAAAAGGCTTCCCTCTACATACAAACTACAACTGACTGCATACTATACAAAACTGCTTTAAAATATTACATGCAGTTTATATCATGAAATGTTTTGTACAAATACTAGTGAGAACAAAACTTTTTACTTTCACTTTCTTTTTTCCCTCTAATGCCCCTCTAAACATTACATACACTAAGTATACACCATTCTGAATGAACAGTTAACATAACTCGCACCTTCTTCCTCCTAATTTTAGATCTAATGTTGTTAATCTTCTTTCAATTCATCACTGATCGGTTCAGTTCTGAGCCCTCGGAATGGAGTCAGCCGTATACCAAGCTCGCGCCAACCAAAAAACTCTCGAGTTAAGTTTCTACCCAGAATTCCCTTCTCCTTTTTACCTCGGATTTCGTTTGCTGCGTAGCCGTAAAGCCGCATTTCAGCTGAGCTCTCAGCTAAGCAGGGGCGGCCCGTGCTATTGGACTGCCGGACTGCAGCCCACTCCACTTCAAACTAACAAAAGAAAAAAAAATAAAAAGAAAAAAAATTTTAAAATTTCGCGGACTTCGCGCATGCGCACTAGTCCAGACTGCTGCTGAGACAGTCTGGAGCATGGAGCATGCGCAGATTGTCTCAGCAGCAGTCCTGATTGAGACACGTGAACAGGAGCGCTCCCACAAGTCTGCGCAGTTTTAAACTGCATAGACTGCCTGGGAACTCGTTGGGGAAATTTGTCGGGGTCGGACTGCAAGGTCGGCAGTTAGGAGAAGGATCTCGGGTCTGGATTGGAGCTTGCTGCAGGGGAAGATCTCGCGACGGGCAGGGTCGGATTTGCGTGGGTTTTCAGCTGCACTTTTGGCGGGGGTTTTGTGGATCTAATGGTGGTTTTGCGGACAGGGATTTACTACAGGACCAGGTAAGTGTACAGGGATTTACTACAGGACGTGTGTGTGTGTGTGTGTGTGTGTGTGTGTGTGTGTGTGTGTGTGTGTGTGTGTGTGAATTCCCCTGGTGCAATATACTGGTGGTTAGGCTCATGGTGGTGTGGTAGGGAATACCTCAGGCTTGAACCCTGTACCTTGTATGCAGGTGTTAAAGACCTGAATTCCCTACCCACCACCATTTGTAAAAAAATTGCAGATTTTTGCCTCATATTTGATCTGATCTGTTCCTCATAATATCTGTGGTTTGTAAATGTTGCAATGCTTGATATTTGATGGTGCAGTGGTAGCATTGTTGCCTCACAGCTGCAGGCTCTCAGGTTTGCTTCTTGGCTGGGGTGCCTTCTTTGTGGGGGTCTGTATCTTCTCCCTGTGTTTGTGTGGGTTTGCTTTTGTGTCCTCCCATGTTACAAAGACATGTCTGCATTATTTCTTCCTGGGCCTCTGCTGAGAATTGTTTTTTTTTGTTCCAAGTCAGACTGTCCTGATTAACAAATGTTAAATAAAATTGGCAGGCATTTGAATTTCAGACTTCAGGTTTCTGAATGTTTAGTTCCTTACATATTTGATGGTGCAGTGGCAGTATTGTTGCCTCACAGCTATAGGTTTTCTGGTTTGATTCTTGGCTGGGGTGCCTTCTGTGTGGAGTCTGCATCTTATCCCTGTGTTTGTGTGGATTTGCTCTGGTGTTCTGCCATTTTACAAAGACATTTGTCTACAGTATTTCTCCCTGGGCCTCTGCTGAAAATTGTTTTTGTTCCGTCAGAAGTAAAATTGACAGGCATTTGAATTTCAGACTTCATATTCTTCAGAAAATACATACTAAAACAACTTTTTATTCTAGCAATAAATATATAGTAACACAACCTTTTATTATAGCAATTTTTAAGTTTATAAGATGGCTATTTGAAATTTGTCCTTATTTTTGGGACTGTAATACCCTGTTAGTGGCTTTGTCCAGGTTTTTTGTGCTAAGGTTGACAGCTATGGCAAGAACTGAATTCACTGAATATGTTTGAGGGCTGTATTCCCTCATTACTGGGTTTGTCCAGGTGTTTTGTGCTAAGAGGTTGACAGCTATGGTGAGAACTGAATTCATTAAATGATAGCCATTTAAGTTTCAGTCTTCCTCGCTTTCACAAAGCAGCTGATTTGGCGTAGTGGTATGTTGCTCTTGACTCTTTTGCACAGGGACCTTGGCAGTAAAATGTATGGTGGTAACACAGCATTTTATTCTAGCAGCTTTCCAAGACTATACAAGCAATGTTTAATGTGTCCCTGGTTTTTGCCCTTTTGACCCACCCCAATAAATTTGGCTTTTTCCAAACTTCTTGTGCTGCGAAGTTGAGATGCAGTTGAGTAATTGAGTAGATTTTACAAGGAGCTGAGAGCTGCAGGGGAAGAGAAGTTTAGTGCTGATTATGCCAAGTCAGCTCACATTGCTAATAACACAAACGGTTGTTGGTTCTACTCCCATAAGGGGTGAATGCTGCCGTACTGAAAATTAAGATACTAACTATGAGCCTGTTATCAGTTTGCCATCTATTTCCTATTGCAATATTACTAGCTTATTTTTAATGTAATTTAGGCAATTTATTCCTCAGGGGCATCAGACACTTTATTTTTCGATGAAACCATGAAATATAAAGGTGGTTGCTAGCACCAACCTCTTCATTACAGATTTATTTAACGTGGAATTATTTAGATGACTTTTTTACTACTTCAGAGATTGTGCATATTTACTGATAATGGTGGACTGTAGAATTGTGCATATTTACTGATAATGGACTGTAGAAGTTTGAGTAGACTTTTATGATGGAAATGTTCTGAATTGGACAGTTTTGTTTCATTGTTTACTGGAAAAATGTTCAAAGCAATAGGAAGGTGTATCAAAGAGCGCATGTATGTTTCATATGCAAGGGGCCTATGATTTGAAAACAGCCCAGAATTAATTTTTATCTGCCATGGGTAAAATGTATTTTCTTTGAATGTGGGTTTTAATGTTGTTTCAATGAATGTGAGTTTCAAGGGCAGAGAAGTTTTAATGCCAAGTTTGTTTAGCAGATGTCTTAGTGTTTGTGCTGTAAAATGCAAAATAAAACTTTCAAATGAAGTTCAAATCATCATAGAAGTAAATCAGTATGCACATTAGTGTTTATGGTAAATGGAGTGAAATAGCAAAGTAATGGATCATTGGAATGGCTGCAGGGAGGCTCCATTCGACCATGGTTTTGTGAGGCGGAAGGGCGGCAAACTTAGACAGCCCCAGCTTGAACTATACCTCCCAACTGTCCAGATTTTCAAAGAATGAATAGATTTTTTGCTTCTTATTTTTGGTTTGTTCCTCATAAAATTTGTGGTTTTCTGGCAAATCATTTAGGAATTAAGTCACGAAATAATGACACACTAGTTTCAGACTTCATAACCTTCAGAAAAATGCATGCTAAAGTAAGACCTGTTCTATCAACTGTCCCAGTTTATAGAAGAGCAATTTTTAGTACTGTTTATATGTTCCCCCAATATATTTGGCCTTGTCCAGATTTATGTCCCAGTTTATGCAAGAGCAATTTTTAGTACTGTTTATATGTTCCCCCAATATATTTGGCCTTGCCCAGATTTATTGCATTAACAGGTTGACAGGTACATGCAAATAAATTGCTTTATAGGATTAGGCATAGCCAAACCTCTCAACTGTCCCTGATTTTGACTCAAAATGTTGCTCTTCCCCTAATGATCCCTCCGCAAAATAGCAATTTTGGAAGAAAACATGGAGGGTTTATAATTAAGAAATAACTGTAATAATCGGATTACTTTTATTTCAGAAATGCATGTAGATTATTTTATTTTGTCAGCTGCTCAAGTTAGCAGTACTAATATTAAAGTGTCCCTTCTTAGACAGGTTCCCAGCTGTATTGTGTTGCTATTTTATATTTTTACATCACATTTTTGGTCCATTTTTCATAAAATTGTGTTTTTTTGGCAAATTAGTGACAAATAATTAAAGAAAATAATGACAGACATTTGAGTTTCAGATTTCATACCATTCAGAAAATTCATACTAATGCAAGACCTCTATTAGCTTTCTAAGTTTATAAGAGCAATATTTTAAAAATGTTCCTTATTTTTGGGCCTTTGTCCCATTTCTTTGTATGGCTTTGTCCAGATTTCTTGCTCTGAGGTTGAGAGGTATGACAAATGTGTCAGGGCCATCACAAGTCAGCCAGAGACATTTCTAACTGTGACATACTTGTTACACCCCACTCCCCCGTGTAGTGACTCTGGATGTGTCGAAGCAAGGCAAGGAGTAGTTATGCAGTGTAAATGTGCAGAGAATCCCACCCATCCAAGGTAGACACAAGTACTAGAGTGGCTTTTCATCTGTCCTTGATTTTTACAGAATGGTCTGGTTTCTGTCATATTTTTTGTACTGTTGATTTATGCTTATTACTCAAAGTGCCTGTAGCTCTGTGTTTAAGTAGCAATACTTTAATGACCATCAGGTAAGCTTGGCTGAGATTGTAAGATGCAAGTAAGCTTTAATAAGCATACTGTTAAAGAATTGCCAACATTGAAAGCCTTTCTGTTGCCATGTAGAGAATACTTAACTAGATAATGTATAAGCCTTGGGTATTGAAATGCATATGCCAGTATTTGTAATAAAGGACAGAATTACATTATTTTAAGAGTCTCATTACACTTGGAGACTTCCAGTCATCTTTGCAGGCTTATCCCGTAAACCGAATGCCAATCGCGTGGTCCATAACCTGTACAGTAATCCTTTTAAGCAATGTATCTTGAGCTTATTTCTTGTTTGCTTTTCATTTTTTACTTTGATCATGTTTTCCCCATGAAACAAGTAGATGTCAGGCAGCAGGTCTTTTTTTAGATAAGGAACATTTTTACAAGTGGGGGCATCGAGATTTCTACTTTCAGCATGTTACTTGTTACTTTAATAAAGCTGAATATAAATTATAATTAGAACTGCA
The DNA here is from genome assembly GCF_019279795.1 of Protopterus annectens. Classification (NCBI taxonomy): domain Eukaryota; kingdom Metazoa; phylum Chordata; order Ceratodontiformes; family Protopteridae; genus Protopterus; species Protopterus annectens. The sequence goes on from NC_056731.1 coordinate 1,854,063,786, forward strand.
GTGCAAGAAGTGGTTTGAGTTGAGTGCTGCTTGTTTTTCTTATACTTGATTTTGACTGGCATTCCATTAATGTATTTTAAAAAAAAGTAATTTATTTTTTCATGCCTCACAACCTTTTTTGTTTCCATCTAGATATTAAGCTGTCATGCAGCCAATGCATTGAAATATTTTTATTCTTCTACACTTCATTTTGTATTGATTGGACTCTCATAATGACGGTTTGGCACCCAGTGCAGTATATTTAGTTTTTGTGGTTTGCTACTACAGGTGTGTGTGTGTGTGTGTGTGTGTGTGTGTGTGTGTGTGTGTGTGTGTGTGTGTGTGTGTGTGTGTGTGTGTGTGTGGTAGGGAATACCTCAGGCTTGAACCCTGTACCTTGTATGCAGGTGTTAAAGACCTGAATTCCCTACCCACCACCATTTGTAAAAAAAAACTGCAGATTTTTGCCTCATATTTGATCTGATCTGTTCCTCATAATAACTGTGGTTTGTAAATGTTGCAATGCTTGATATTTGATGCTGCAGTGGTAGCATTGTTGCCTCACAGCTGCAGGTTCTCAGGTTTGCTTCTTGGCTGGGGTGCCTTCTTTGTGGGGTCATTATCTTCTCCCTGTGTTTGTGTGGGTTTGCTTTTTTGTCCTCCCATGTTACAAAGACATGTCTGCATTATTTCTTCCTGGGCCTCTGCTGAAATTTTTTTTGTTCCAAGTCAGACTGTCCTGATTAACAAATGTTAAATAAAATTGACAGGCATTTGAATTTCAGACTTCAGATTTCTGAATGTTTAAGTCCTTGCATATTTGATGGTGCAGTGGTAGTATTGTTGCCTCACAGCTATAGGTTTTCTGGTTTGATTCTTGGCTGGGGTGCCTTCTGTGTGGAGTCTGCATCTCCTCCCTGTGTTTGTGTGGATTTGCTCTGGTGCCCTGTGATTTTGCAAAGACGTGTCTGCAGTATTTCTCCCTGGGTCTCTGCTGAAAATTGTTTTTATTCTGTCAGCAGTAAAATTGACAGGCATTTGAATTTCAGACTTCATGTTCTTCAGAAAATACATAGTAACACAACCGTAACACAACCTTTTATTCCAGCAATTTTCTAAGTTTATAAGAGGAATATTTGAAATTTGTCCCTATTTTTGGGACTGTATTCCCCCATTATTGGCTTCGTCCAGGTTTTTTGTGCTAAGGTTGACAGCTATGGCAAGAACTGAATTCACTGAATGTTTGAGGGCTGTATTCCCTCATTACTGGGTTTGTCCAGGTGTTTTGTACTAAGAGGTTGACAGCTATGGTGAGAACTGAATTCACTAAATGATAGCCATTTAAGTTTCAGTCTTCCTCTTTTACAAAGCAGCTGATTTGGTGTAGTGGTATGTTGCTCTGACTGTTTTGCACAGGGAGCTTGGCAGTAAAATGTATGGTTCTAGCAACTTTCCAAGATTATACAAGCAATGTTTGTGTCCTTGGTTTTTGGGCTTTTGACCCCCCCCCCAATACATTTTGGCTTTTTCCAGTTTTCTTGTGCTGCAAAGTTGAGTATTGAGCAGATTTTACAAGGAGCTGAGAGCTGCAGGGGAACAGAAGTTTAGTGTTGCTTAAGTGAAGTTGGTTTGCCTTGTTAATAGCACAACAGGTTGTGTACTTGCTTTTGATGCAGAAGGCTGTGGGTTCTACTCCCACAAGGGGTGGATGCTGCCGTACTGAGAATGTTCTCCTTGGTGAAGATACTAACTATGAGTCCGTTATCAGTTTGCCATCCATTTTCTCCTGCAATATTACTAGCTTATCATTTTTTTTTTCAAAACAAGTTTATTGTTTTAACATATAAGAGAAATATCATAACAATTTTATACAAATAATTAAAAATAGGTATTATAATATTCAACAAAACAACTAAAGTATTTACAAAGACATCCACTACAATCAGATCAATTAATTAAACTAAAATACTGTGCTATTGAAATTAGAATTTTTTTAACAAATTTTGTAAATTATCCCATACAATAAAATGTGATGTTTTTCTAGTTGTTCTCATTCTAATTGTGCTTATTTCCATATGACACATTATATTCATAACATTTTTAAATTCATTGAATGAAGGAGGTGTATCTGAAATCCAATTTCTAGTTATTATTTTCCTAGCCACTGCTAGGATAGACCATAACAAGGGAAGCTTAATCTTTTTAACACATTGAGGTACAGGTGTGTTGAATAATATAAGAGACTTAGAAATAATGAAATTATCTGTAAAAAGTCTTATCATTTTTTTTAATGTAATATAGGCAATTTATTCCTGAGGGGCAACAGACACTTTATTTTTCAATGAAACCATGAAATATAAAGGTGTTTGCTAGCAGCAACCTCTTCATTAGTTACAGATTTCTTTAATGTGGAATTATTTAGATGACTTTTACTTCTTCAGATATAGTGCATATTTACTGATAATGGACTGTAGAATTGTGCATATTTACTGATAATGGTGGACTGTAGAATTGTGCATATTTACTGATAATGGTGGACTGTGGAAGTCTGAGTAGACTTTTATGATAAATGTTCTGAACTGGACAGTTTTGTCATTATGGGTGCATGCATTTTGTTTCATTGCTTACTGGAAAAATGTTCAAAACAAATTTAAAACGCCCTCTAACAACTCTAATATATTGTATAAGGAATATAATTTAGTACAATGAGGAAGGTGTATCAAAGAGCACATGTATGTTTCATATGCAAGGGGCCTATGATTTGAAAACAGCCCAAAATTAATCTTTATCTGCCACGGGCAAAATGTATTTTCTTTGAATGTGGGTTTCAATGCTGTTTCAATGAATGTGAGTTTCAAGGGCAGAGAAGTTTTAATGCTGAGTTTTCATTGTGAGACTGCATTGCTTTGTTTAGTAAATGACTTGGTGTTTGTGCTTAAAATACAAAATAAAACTTTCAAATGAAGTCCAACTCATCATAGAAGTAAAGCAAGTATGCACATTAGTGTTTATGGTAAATGGAGTGAAATAGCCAAGTAATGGTTCATTGAAATGGCTGCAGAGGCTCCATTCAACCATGATTTTGTCAGGGGGGAAGGGCAGCAAACTCAGACAGGCCCAGCTGAACTATACCTCCCAACTGTCCAGATTTTCAAAGAATAAATAGATTTTTGCTTCTTATTTTTGGTTTGTTCTTCATAAAATTTGTAGTTTTCTGGCAAATCATTTAGAAATTAAGTCACTAAATAATGATACACTGAGTTTCAGACTTCATAACCTTCAGAAAAATGCATGCTAAAGTAAGAACTGTTATTCTATCAACTGTCTCAATTTATACAAGAGCAATTTTTAGTGCTGTTTATATGTTCCCCCAATATATTTGGCCTTGTTCAGATTTACTGCATTAACAGGTTGAGAGGTACATGCAAATAAATTGCTTTATAGAATTAGGCATAGCCAATTTCTCAACTGTCCCCGATTTTGGCTCAAAATGTTGCTCTTCCCCCTAATAATCCCTCCGCAAAATAGCAATTTTGGAAGAAAACATGGAGGGTTTACAATTAAGAAATAACTGTAATAATCAAAGTTATAGATTACTTGAAATGCATGTAGATTCTTTTATTTTGTCAGCTGCTCAAGTTAGCAGTACTAATATTAAAGTGTCCCTTCTTTGACAGGTTCCCAGCTGTATTGTGTGGCTATTTTATATTTTTGCATCGCATTTGGTCCATTTTTCATAAAATTGTGTTTTTTGGCAAATTAGTGACAAATCACTAAAGACTGAAGTTAGAAAATAATGACAGACATTTGAGTTTCAGATTTTATACCCTTCAGAAAAGTCATACTAATGCAAGACCTATTCTATTATCTTTCTAAGTTTATTAGAGCAATATTTAAATATTGTCCTTATTTTTGGGCATTTGTCCCACTTCTGTGTATGGCTTTGTCCAGATTTCTTGCTCTGAGGTTGAGAGGTATGACAAATGTGTCAGGGTCATCACAGTCAGCCAGAGACATTTCAAATTGTGACATACTTGTTGCACCCCACTCCACCATGTAGTGACTCTGGATGTGTCCAAGCAAGGCAAGGAGTAGTTATGCAGTGTAAATGTGCAGTGTGTCCCCCCCATCCAAGGTAGACACAAGTACTACAGTGGCTTTTCATCTGTCCTTGATTTTGCAGAAAGGTCTGGTTTCTGTCATATTTTTGTACTGTTGATTTATGCTTATTACTCAAAGTGCCTGTTGCTCTGTGTTTAAGTAGCAATGCTTTAATGACCATAAGGTAAGCTTGTCTGAGATCGTAAGATGCAAGTAAGCTTTAATAAGCATACTGTTAAAGAATTGCCAACATTGAAAGCCTTTCTGTTGTTGCCATGCAAAGAATACTTGACTAGATAATGTATAAGCTTGGGTATTAAAGGACAGGATTCCATTATTTTAAAAAGCTCATTACACTTGTTGGAGACTTATCTCTACAGACTTTATCCGTAAACTAAACAGAATGCCAATCATGTGTGGTCCATAACCTGTACAGTAATCCTTTAAGCAATGTATCTTGAGCTTGTTTCTTGTTTGCTTTTCATTTTTTACTTACATGTTTTCCCCATGAAACAAGTAGATAGCTGTCAGGCAGCAGGTCTTTTTTAGATAAGAAACATTTTTACAAGTGGGGGCATCACAGAGATTTCTACTTTCAGCATGTTACTTGGTACTTTAATAAAGCTGAATATAAATTATAATTAGAACTGCAGTGCAAGGAGAAGTGGTTTGAGTTGAGTGCTTCTGGTTTTTCTTGTACTTGATTTTGACTGGCATTCCAGTAATGTATTTAAAAAGTAATTTATTTTTTCATGCCTCACAACCTTTTGTTTCCATCTAGATATTAAGTAAGCTGTCATGCAGCCAATGCATTGAAATATTTTTATTCTTCTACACTTATTTTTGTCTTGATTGGACTCTCATAATGATGGTTTGCCACCCAGGGCAGCGTATTTAATTAAAGGTAGTTTTTGTGGATGTTCATCGTGCATACAGCTGCAGTAATCACAGATGGGTTTTCTGCTGTCAGGCGGTCCCTCGGTCGGCTGAATTCCAAAGTCTTGGTCCGGCGTCGGTTGTCGTCACTTACTCTTCTGACGTCAGGAAGGCCAGAGTATATAAGACACAGCCGACGCCATGTTCTTCAGTCTTTTTTGCCGCGGTGCCCGAAGCAGAAGCAGTTCGCAAGTGCCGGTCGGCCAGCTCCTGAATTACGAAAATATTTGGAACCGAAGTCTTCATTAAAGCTAAGTACCCCGTTGGGGAAACTTTTCTTGCCTCAGACCGATGTCAGAAAAAGTTAATAATTGTATTTCTTGTGGGAAGCAAATACCGCATAAGGATTTCCATTCCCTTTGCATACCTTGTTTGGGCCCAGACCACGACGTCTCGGGCTGTCGCTTTTGCGCTACCTTCAATAAATGCACTATCAAGCGTTGGGCGGAGTTCGCCCAACACTATTTTGGTAAAGCTTTCGACTATAAAATGTCGTCGGACACTCCGACTACCGTTTTATCCAAAAAAATGCAAGGAAAAGGACCGACACGCGAGGCCCGCGGTCTCCGCCGACACCACGCCAAAACAGGCTACACGTGGTCCGGTTCTCAGCGAGACGCCTTTGCAGTCCCTGACTACCGACGACACTCCTTTGGCGGTGTCCTCTGTACCCGAGACCGCTGGGTCCTCGGCCCTTTCCCAGACTACAACCGAAGCCCCGGCTTATGTCGAGCCTACTAATGTGGACAGGTCCACCTCCACCCATGGTGTATTTAGGCCTTCATCTTCTTTTTCAATTAAGGCCTTTACTAAATCCAAAGCAGCCAGGCATCCCACTAGGCCTGCTACACAAGGCCCATCTCCTGGACCCATGCCTAAGAAACAGATGCTTAAAATGGCTGAGGATCTAATAACTCTTATCAGAGGTTCTCAGCCCCCTCCGGACAAGAGACCCAGAGTGGAGGAAGAATCTCCCTCTTCTGATCAGGGATCCATTTTATCAGAACATTCTGATGCAGAGGAACACTCTTACTCCCCTTTTGAGGATTTGGATGCAGAACAGTCCATTCCTTCTGTATCCCCCCCTGAGGATTTTTCTTTTGGGGAAACCTTGCACACCTTGAGGGAGCACTTCCATTGGGAAGGCCAAGACTTTTCAGATTCCAAGAAAAGACTTAGGGAATTTCTTTGGTTACCTCAGCACAGACCTCTGGCTATACCCCCTGTTTTGGATGTACTGGATGATGTCTATTCGGAGGCTTGTCTTAAGCCTGATTCTCTGCCTCCTGCACCAGTAAAGCCTGATAGGTATTACAGAGTACCCAGTTCTCACCAGTTTCTCTACAAAGGCCATAATGCTGACCCTGAAACCATTTCACAAGGCCCCAAGGGATTAAAGGCCTCCACTGCTAAGAATCCACTTCCTGCAGAAAGGGAATCTAGATCTCTAGAAAGGTGGGGTAAGAAGGTATATACCTCGGCCACCCTAGCCATGAGGGCCTTAAACTGTCAGTTTCATATGATTAAATATCAGCAGTACCTGTTATCACAATTAAGGAACAAAATGTCTCAACCTGAACAACCAGATTTTAAAGAGTTACAGGATATGATGCATAGTGCGGAGCAAGTGGGTAAACACACCTTACAATGTGGTTATGATGCCCTAGAGGCCTCCAGTAGAGCGGCTGCTACAGGATCAGTCATTCGCAGACATGCCTGGCTTAGGGAACAAAATTTGCCTGATCATGTGAAAGCTAAACTTCTTGATGCTCCTTTACAAAAGGATGTACTTTTTGGTACTAATTCTGAGGAGATACTACGAAAAATGGAAGAAAAAGCCAAATCTATGCAAACTGTCAAAGCTTTCTTACAGGTCCAGCCACCACGTTTTAGCAGGAATTGGCCTTCAAAAAACTGGTCCTTTCCAGCCACTGACAAGCCCCAAAGAGGTAGATACAGATGCACAAGGGGCAGAGGGCAACCACAAGGATCATATAGAGGCAGACAATGGCAATCTCCAGCACCAAGAGGTGGTGAAGACGGTGCACAACAATACAGGAAGCAAACCCAATGACTCCCTCATTTCCTTGCCAAGCAAGTCACAGCTGGCAGCACCTTTGGGAGGGAAACTAGCATTATTTGCAAGCAATTGGCATATTGTCACAACAGACAAATGAATACTGGACATCATAAACAGAGGCTACAAATTTCAATTTCACACTCTTCCAAAAATGAGAGGCATGCCAAACCTGCCACAAAATCAAAGGGCAGAGGCACAACTGCAAATTTCAAAGCTCCTAAACATGAGAGCTATACAAAAGGTACCTACGCACCAACAAGGTCAAGGTTTTTATTCAAGACTTTTTCTGGTACCAAGAAAAGGAACCGACTGGAGACCCATTCTGGACTTATCCATCCTAAACACATTTCTACTCGTTCCAAAATTCAAGATGCTCACATTACAGCAACTTCTTCCCATGCTGGGCAAGGAGTTTTGGCTGGTAACATTGGACCTCAAGGAGGCATACCTGCATGTCCCAATCAGACAAAGCTGCAGAAGATACCTCAGATTTCTTGCAGGTTCAATCCACTATCAATTCTCTGCATTGCCCTTTGGCTTATCTACTGCGCCCAGAGTATTCACAAAGTGCCTGGCATCAGTAATTGCCTACTGCAGACTTCAAGGGATACAAATTTACCCTTATCTGGACGACTGCCTGATCCAAGCGGACAGCAAACACATACTACTGGAACATCTGGCATATGTGACACGATTACTGCTTTCTCTGGGATATACCATCAACAAGGAGAAATCAAGGCTAACACCATCTCAGAAAATAACATTCCTGGGTGCCAGCTTGGACACAAACACCCAGATGGCATATCTTACGCCCGAAAAACAAGTGCAACTATCTCAGTACTTCAAAACACTAGCAAAAAGTACCAGGCTTACTGCAAGGAAAATCCTGCAGGCTCTGGGATTCATGGCAACTTGCATTCTTCTAATCCCATGTGCAAAGTTGCATATGAGGAAACTTCAGTGGTACCTAAAAAATCTATGGTCTCAACACAGTCACAGCTTGGAAACAATTATACCGATAATTCCTTTTGCAAACATGGAATTCCTATGGTGGGCCCAAGCATGTCAAGTAAACGCAGGCCTTCCATTCTGCAAGCCCCAAGCAAAACAAGTCATAACCACAGACGCCTCAGACTACGCCTGGGGGATGCACATGAAGGACAGGTGCATTCAGGGCAGATGTTCCCAAAAGGAAAAGTACCTTCACATCAATCAAAAAGAAATGCTAGCAGTAATAAATGCAGTTACAGCCTTCAAAGACTTCTTGCATCCAGGACAATTACTGATAAGAACAGACAACACCACAGTAATGTGGTACATAAACAAACAAGGAGGAACACATTCATACCCCTTGTGCAGACTAGCCATGACTCTTTGGAACTTGGCTCTGGAAAGACAAATCGAGCTTCAAGCACAGTACTTGCCAGGACTGGAAAACACACTGGCAGACACTCTAAGCAGAAATATGACAGATCCACACGAATGGAAGTTACATCCTCAGGTGTTTACAGAGATGCTCCAAGCGTGGGGGAGGCCAGACATAGATCTTTTTGCCTCCCACAGGAACCATCAATTGAAAAAGTTTTGTTCAAGGACCTTCCATCCAAAGGCCTGGAAAGTGGACGCCCTTTCATTCAGTTGGACAGCATGGACAGTTTATGCATTCCCACCTCTGCCTCTTCTGCCCAAGGTGCTTTTGAAAGCAAGAACAGACAAACCAAGGATGATACTGATTGCTCCAGATTGGCCAAGGCAACACTGGTACCCACTCCTGAGGAGCCTAACACATACTCCTCCCTGGTCCCTGCCTCTAATACCTCTTCTGCTGACTCAGAACAGATACAAAACTCTTCACAGTCAGCTGAAAACACTCAACCTCGCTGCATGGAAAATCCCTTAATACCATAACAGACCCTACTCTCCAAGGAGGTGCAGGATGTCATTTTGGAAGCCAGAAGACCATCTGCTAGAAAAGCTTACTCCGCCAAATGGAAGCGGTTTTGCTGTTGGAATGAGAAAAGAGGCCAGGACCCTAGAAAATTAAACTTGCCTCAGGTTTTACAGTACCTGGTTGAACTGCTGAACAGTGGGCTTTCATTTTCTTCCATAAAAATACATGCCTCAGCCATTTCTGCTGAATTCAACATGGATCCTCCTTTATTCTCTCACCCACTCTTACGGCAGTTCCTCAGAGGGGCTAAGAATATAAGACCTCCAAGGAAGCAACCAATACCAGCCTGGGACCTTAATTACATACTAGAAAAATTAACATTGCCTCCTTTTGAACCTGCTGCCTCAACAGATTTGCAATATTTGTCCTGGAAAACAAGTTTCCTTCTGGCCATCACTTCAGCTCGTAGGGTTTCTGAATTACAGGCCCTCATGGCAGTGCAGCCCTTCCTCATCTTCCATCAGGACAGGGTTTCCCTTCGTACCAACCCATCTTTTATGCCAAAAGTGGTATCCAGGGTAGCCTTAAATCAAGCCATACACCTACCTACCTTTTATCCTAACCCTCAAAACAAAGGGGAAAGGCTGCTACACTCTTTAGACATCCATAGGCAGCTACGTTATTATTTGGACAGAACAAAGTCCTTCAGGAAATCAGAACAACTTTTTGTGTCCTATGCTGTAGGGGCTCAAGGGAAACCAGTTACAAAACAGACCATTTCCAAGTGGATTGGCCACTGCATACGGTTTTGTTATTCCTATCATGGGAAATCTGTCCCTACTGGTATCAGATCTCACTCCACCAGGGCCACAGCCACCTCTACAGCCTTCCTCAGAGGTGTTCCTACTAAAGATATTTTGGAGGCAGCCACTTGGAGTTCTGTGCATACCTTCACAAACACTACCACCTGCCCTTATATTCCAGAACAAGAGCAGGCTTTGCCACTGCTGTTTTGCAGGGCATTCTGGCTCAACCCAGTTCCTCATAGTACCTACTACCCTATGCATAGCTATGGGACTCTACCCATCTGTGATTACTGCAGCTGTATGCACGATGAACATAGTACAGTTTTGTACCTACCATAAATGTAGATGTTCGAGTGCTAGTACAGCTGCAGTACAGGTTTCCCTCCCTCCTTCCCCACATACCACTTGACTGGGTTATCCTGCTATGTTTTATTTGCTTGCTTACACTGATTTTGCATTACATTGCATTTCTTTCACATGTACAAAAGCTTTATTTATGTATTGCCTTCCTTTTGGGGGCACCTGACATCTGGGGCAAGAAAGACTGAAGAACATGGCGTCGGCTGTGTCTTATATACTCTGGCCTTCCTGACTTCAGAAGAGTAAGCGACGACAACCGACGCCGGACCAAGACTTTGGAATTCGGCCGACTGAGGGACCGCCTGACGGCTGAAAACCCATCTGTGATTACTGCAGCTGTATTAGCACTCGAACATCTACATTTATGGTAGGTACAAAACTGTACTTTTTGAGCATAGCTCCTCCCCTTTCTAGTTGGCCACCCCCATTCCCCTTGACCCCACCCATTCAGCTGTCTCCTGCAGCCCCCCTTTGATTTGAGGTCACCAGCCGCCACTGCAGCTAAGTGGAACTTTATTTGATATTTGTGTGAAAACATTTTGATATCTTCATTTTTTTATTGTGCGAATAGTATTTCTAGTGGTTTTTCTTCTCTCTAACCTTGTTTTTTTCCTCTATACTCTACCCGTTGTTACCGTTTTAATCCTTCAAGTACCATTGTTGGTATGGCCTTTCCTCCCTTACTCTTGTATTTCTTCAATACCATAGCTGCTATTGTTTTTCCTGTTTAACCTATTATCTTCGGCTTTTAGTAAGGTGTTTCTTTTCTCTTTACATACCACTGTATTACTATAATTGTGACTTTTTTGAACGGCGTTTGTCTTTGTTCTAGTTGGATTATATGTAGTTTCTATCAAGATGTTGGATAAGAAGGGTATTTCAGGTTTTAAGCATTGTGCTTCATGTAATTGCAAATTGCCTAATAGTGATTCTCATGATTAATGTGTATACTGTTTAGGAGTGCCACATGTTTCGTTGCAGCCTCCGTGTGATATTTGTCAGAGTTTCAGCCAACTAGTTCTGAAAGGGTTATTCAAGTCTCCCTTCTCAGAGCCCATTTCTGCGATGGAGGTCTCAACCCCTTCCTACTAAAGACAAAAAGAGATCCCACTCTGTTCCCTCCTCACCATCGGGTGATCTGGGCAAGCCTGGGAAATCAAAGGTCCAAAAGTTATCTTCAGAGCATAAATCTGCTTCTACAACTCCATTTTCCTCAGCTCTGAGCATCTCGAAACATCGATATCATCGCCAATTTCGGCACCAGTACTGCCTTCGGCACCAATCATAGACCTTACTACGCCTATTTCGACTTTGGCACCTGTGGCCACTTCGGCTCAGGGCACACCATCAACTACTTCGTTCGTTTCCATTTTGGAACCGACCATTTCAGCTCAGAGTGCCTCTTCGGCACCGAGCTCTGTACCGATTTCACTGGATTTGACCCCTTTACTTCTGGTCTTGAAACTAGAGACTTCAGTGGCGGCAGACCTTGCACCACGGATCCGATGCTCCCTTTCCGTATATCTGTTTCTGGGCCAGGTGTATAGCCCTTTCATTGAACGTCCTGACTCCCCATCCGGAGTATCCACTAGATCCACTAGGACCCTGTCAGAACATGACGTGGTGCATCTTGTCGACCAGCTGTTAGCCAGGGGGGATCCGCACACTTTCTAAGACCCATCCACCTGCAGGACTTGGGTTGACCTATCCACGGACTCCATCTTACACTCCTCCTTTGACCATCTCAGTTCCGAAGCTTTCTGCTCTGATATCCGTCATGGAACCCATCACCTCGGCACCTACAGTGCATCTCATTCCAGCTCCAGGTTTGCCCCTTTGGTTCTCTCTGAACCGGTCCTTCCTTAATCTGGGGATTGAGGGACTGGCGCTTCAGCCCGGGGCATGGAGCCATCTTTCTCCTCAGTTCTATCCTCAGTGCTGATAGCCACGTCTGCTCCAATCCTGCTTGAGGCTCCACCCGTGGGGGCAGGTTCGTCGGAGCAGGGTGTGATGGAGAGGACTCTTGCTTCTGGTAGCACTCCTTTGATGTTGGAACCCCAGTTTTTACCCCCTGAGCTGCAGCTGTCACAGACCCCCCCCCAGGACACCAGGCAGAGAAGCCGCAGGACACCCCTGTTCAGGGTACCAGCTCTTGAGTCCTCCTCAGAGACCACTGAGGAGCCCCCTCGAAAGAGGAAGAGCAAGAGGAAGCACATGGACTCACCCGAGGAGTCCTTAACTGAAGGCACGGACTACGATGATGGTGAAGGGTCCCCGCGGTCACCTCCTGATGATGTCTCCTTCGGATACATCCTAGAAATGTTAAAGCAGAGAGGTGACTGGAAGCCCTCCAACCCTTCATCTGAGGAGTCCGTGTTCCTGTAGGCTTTCCGCACTCGGCCTTCTACCTCATGGGTGACCCCGCCTGCCGATGAACTCGTCCATCTCTTCGCACAGTGTGCCTGGAAGAACCCAGATTCTATTGAGGTGATCCCTTGGAGACCAGACAAAATTCTTTCCCCTCCTGAGGAGAACCCCCATTGGTCCAAAGGGTTACCAGTTGATGGTATGGTGGTGGCGGCCACGGAAAAGGACTTGGCTGAGAAAAGTCCTGCTGTTCACCTGCACAGCAGGGAGTCCCAGGTGGTGGACAGATTTGGGAAGCGTGGTTTTGCATCAGGGACCTTTGCTATATGGTCCTTGAATTATTTGGCACATTTCATGAGGCTCCAGATGGACTTGATCTCTGAACTCTCTGGGACGATTGCAGGACAGTTGTCTAACGAGGTCTGGGACAAAGTAGCCTCGCAGCTTGCAACCCTGAAATCAATATCCAACTCGTCCATGAAGTTGCTGTCACATGCGACTGAAGGGGCGGTTAGAGCAACGGGTTTGGGCATTGTCATGAGGCGTCATGCCTGGATGCACATTTGTGACCTCGTGGATCCCTTTAAATCCTTTCTAAATGCTCCCATCGAAGCTTCGTCCCTTTTTGGTTCCAAAGTAAAGGACACACTAGCCAGGTGCGAGCAAGACGGAAAGACCTTGTCTGCCATAGGCCTACGGTTTTTCAACCCTCAACGTACCTTCTCCAGGAATCAGAGGAGTGGAAAAATGTGGCACAAAAAATCTCATGGTCCTTTCCATGCCGCACATGGTGATGATACCTCCAAGGGCAGAGGGTGTGACAGTTCCGGAAGATACCCCTATAGAGGCAGAGGGGATCCTTGTAACCAAGGCTCCAGAGATTCCTTTTCTGGACAGCCTTACCAGTGCTCCTGATGAGCAGCCCGATTGCTTACTTCTGGAAGCAGTCGGGGGTCATTTCTCTCTGCACCAAGCTGCCTGGCAGTCTGTCACCACTGATCGTTGGGTGCAGAGCATCATTACCAGAGGTTACACCATTCCCCTTTCTTATCAACCAAACCTTCCAAGGAAACTTCCTGACATTCCACCCAGTCAAAGGGAAGAAGCAGCTTCAGAGATTATAAAGCTGTCTCAAAAAAGAGTCCTCCAACCAGTCCCACCAGACCAGCACAGATCCAGATTTTACTCCAGATTTTCTTTGGTGCCAAAAAAGATAGGGGCCTGGAGACCCATTTTGGATCTCAGCAGCTTAAACAAGTCTGTTACCAAAACCAAATTCCAGATGGTCACGGTTCAGTCCATTCTTCCCTTTTTAAGAGAAGGTGATTGGATGTGCTCAGTAGAACTCCGGGATGTGTATTACCACATTAAGATGGACAAATGCTCCAGGAGTCTGCTTCACTTCTGGCTAGGAGCCGGTCATTACCAATTTTGTTTCCTGCCATTCGGTCTCTCTACAGCCCCCAGAGTGTTCACGAAATGAATGGCAGTGGTCACAGCTCACTTGAGACTAAAAGGATTCTGGGTGTTTCCATATCTGGACGACTGGCTCCTCAGCACCCCCACCGAGCATCTTCTGGTAACAGCACTGCATTATACTCTCTCTCTGACAAAATTGTTGGAAATAACAATACACTGGGAGAAATCAAACCTTACGCCCACACAGAGTTCATTGGAACAGTGTTCAATACTCAGCCCTGCCTGGTATCCCTCCCAATTCACAGACTCCACCGATTGAGGCTGCAGCTCCGAGTGATACTCTCTCAAACAAAAGTCTCAGTAAGGGAAGTTCTTCAGGCCCTAGGATCTTTGGCAGCTTCAATCTCCAATAGTGCCTCTAGCAAAGCTGCATATGCGGACCCTGCAATGGCTCCTTCTTTGTCAATGGTTCCCAAACTATCACCCCCTCGGTTACCAGATTCGTATAACCAACTCCTGCAAACAAGACCTCCTTTGGTGGATGAGGCCAGATGCAGAACTTTGGAGACGCCCATTTCAATCACCTTAGCCCACAGTCATTGTGACCACGGATGTTTCCCAGATCGGGTGGGGGTGGCCATTTCCAGGGAAAGACTGTCCAAGGCACATGGTCCACCTTAGAGGCCCACCTGCATATCAATGTTCTGGAACTGAGAGATGTGTTATTAGCATTGCAGGCCTTTCATTTGGCTCTACTTTCCGGGACAATTGAAGTTCAATCAGGAAATATGTCAGTGGTCTAGTATATCAACAAGCAAGGAGGAACCAAGTCCTACCCCCTATGTCGAGAAGCCATGAGAATTCGGCAGTGGGCAATAGCGTCCAACCTCTTTCTGATAGCAACGCATATCCCAGGGAGCTCCAACGTGATTGCGGACAAACTGAGCAGATGAATCCTCATGCCTCATGAGTGGTCTCTCAACCCCGAGATGGCAACAGAAATCTTCATCCACTGGGGCCAGCCTTGCTGTGATCTTTTTGCCTCCCCATCAAACAACAAATGCAGCAGCTATTTTGCCCTACTTCCCACGGAGGGGGAGTCACCGGGGGACACTCTAATCCACGATTGGCCCACAGGACTTCTTTACACTTATCTTCCCATTCCCCTGATTCCCCAATTTTTAAAAAAAGCTCTTCGGTTGAGATGCAAGGTGATCTCATAGCCCCGTTCTGGCCTCAGCAAGTTTGGTTCCCCTTCCTTCGGCCTCACTCAGTATACCCGCAGTGGATTCTGGACCCTCTACCAGATCTGATTACTCGCCCACAAGGGTTGAGTCACCCAAATCTGTCCAGTTTCAAGCTGACAGCTTGATTTCTCCACTTCCACTAGTTGCCAGGCAAGCTAATATCTCCACTCCTGTTCAAAACATCATTCTGGCCCCTCATAAACCCTCCACCAGAAGACTATATCAGGATAAATGGAAAAGGTTCTCCATCTGGTCCAAGGATAACATGCTAGACCCGTATTCGGGTCTAGTAACTCTAGTGTTTCAATACTTGGCTAAGTTTTTTGATAATGAAGCCTCTACTCTATGAGTACATCTAGCGGCAATTTCCATTTTCCACAATGGTATAGATGGCACTCCTCTTATCTCTTTATGCCTATGCAAAGCCTTCCTCAGAGGGACCTCTTATATCAGGCCTCCTGTCAGACAGCCCGTGGAACCATGGAACATCACTCTAGTCCTTCAATCTTTGACTCAAAACCCTTTTGAACCTACGGCGAAGTGTGACCTAAAGTTTATTCTTGGAAATCCTTGTTCTTGGTAGCCATCACGTCTGCCAGAAGAGTCTCGGAGCTGCAGGCCTTGTGTATAAAGAGGCCTTATCTGGTATTTCATAAAGACAGAGTATCACTTTGGACGAATCCATCCTTTCTTCCCAAAGTTGTTTCTGAATCCTCCATAAACCAGACCATTGATTTACCAGTGTTTTTTCCAAATTTTGACAATAGATGAGAGTACTGCCTTCACTCTTTAGACATACATAGACTACTAAGATTTACCTAGACAGGACCAAACCTATCCAAAAATTGGGACAACTTTTCATCTCCTTTTCTGGACCCAAAATGGGAGAGGCTGTTTCCAAGGTTACAGTATCAAAATGGCTAAGGAACTACATACGTTTCATCTACTCCCTCAGTAATGAACCTATACCAAAAGTTAAAGCTCATTCCACTAGATCTATGGCAATATCTGTGGCTTTCGATTCCAGGGCTTCCATGGATGACATCTGCACATCAGCTACTTGGGCTAAGCCTCATACCTTTATCAGTCATTACAAATTGGACTTGGTCTCCAGAGAGAGAGCTGCCTTCAGCTCAGTGGTACTCAGGAATGTTCTTCCATAAGGGCCACCCATGGACCTCAAGGTAGCTTGGGATTCTGTCTCATCAGTGATGAATGGAAAGAAGATGAACAACATTACCATAACGTTCCATCTGTGTTGTTCATCTTTTTTCATTCATCACTTCCCACCCTCCTTCCCCCTCCAAAGGCTCCTGGGGGATGCTTTGGGTCTAAGTGGTGCCCCTAGGGTATTTGCTCAGAAGTGGCCTCAGCTTTACCTTCTCCTTCTCTACCAAACTCGATATGAGGTAACAGGGAGAAGGGCATTCTTGGTAGGGACTTAGCTCAAGAGTTTTTTTTTGGCTGGCGCGAGCTTGGTATAAGGCCGACTTGGTTCCGAGGGCTCGGAACTGACCCCATCAGTGATGAATGAAAGAAGATGAACGACATAGATGGAAAGTTATGATAAGATATGACTTTTTTCCTACTGATTTTCTTGCAGCCTTAAATATCGAGGGGTACTCATGATTAACACAAAGTGTAAACTACGTCTGCACTTAGTGTAATCTTTCTGAGTGACTAGAAAGCACAAGCAATATGTTAGAGATGTTCTTGAATATAGAACCCACACAATATACTTAGTGTAGTGTTAATGAATCTGGTCTACAGTGTGGTGTATATGTTTTGAAGTACACCTGCAAGTTTAATAAAGTCAAAAAATGTTCAGTCTTTTCCCAGCAATTTACAAAGCCGTGTTTCATAAATGTGATTGATGCTTTATAATCTCATGCTTATTTTCCGATTTCAGTGTTGCTGGTGGTCTTCCTGATCATCTGCACATCCCACACAGGAATCTGGTTCAGGTCCAAAGTACTCCAGATTCTTCTAGTCAATTTGGGTGCTTTTTCTGTCTCTCAAGGATTTTCCATTGGAACACTGGAAAACGTTTTACTGGTAGTCTCTCTATGAGCTTTATTGTCAAAATGATGAGAAGCAGATTCCCATTCTGCTTGCTAGCTCACTTTTTATTGGATAAACTTTATTTCTTTCTTAGCCTGTTCTTCATCAAAAAATGTATTGCATCCTCCAGGGGAAAAAAAACACTCTGAAGACCGCTGGATACAGCAGCTTGAAGCTTCAATGTGAGAGTGTTCGATCTCGCCGTTTGTTCTTACACATGGGTTCGGAGCCGATCCTCGGCTCCGTGTCGGCCGCTTGCAAGCTCTGCATCGAGAAGAAGCTCGAGACCAACCTAACTCCCACAATCCTCCTCTGCCTTTACCTCAGATCTAGTTTGCCGCTGCAGCGTTCGCATCACTTTGATGAGCTCGAGCAACCTTAAGCTAAGATTTATATATTTTTTCTTGTATTTCTAAGAATTTCTTTTTGCTAAAAAGTTATTTGAGAGACTGTGTGTGTGTGTGTGTGTTATAGTTTCGAGGAATCCTCGGTTCCATATAAAGTTATTTAAACTTTATTAGAGTTTTCCCTCGGGGCCTAACCCCACCCTTTACTGGATTGACTACCGGATTGACCCTTTTATTGGATTTGACTAATTTACCGGAGTTGACATTTCTTACTGGACTTGACTTGTTTCTAACTTAAAATGTCTGAGAAAGCTAAATCTGGGTTTAAACGTTGCCAATGTGGGCAAAAGATGTCAGTGACTGACCATCATAGTTCCTGCGTCTACTGTCTTGGCCCTCTCCATCTGCAAGAAGACTGTTCAATTTGTCATTCTTTCAGTGGAAGGGTCATGACAGATAGGCGAGGAAACTATGGATAGGGGTCTTTTAAAACCTACTTTTCAGGAGGCTCTGGATGCTTCAGACCAGGCATCCAAATCCTCGAAGGAATCGAAGACGTCGGAGCCCAGGTCATCGGCTCCGAGCTCTTCAGTTAAGGTTCGATCACCGGTTCCACAGACTTCGGAACCGAGTGTTCAACTGTTGTCAGTTTCCGAGCCTCGAGTCTTGGAACCGGTGACGGAGCTCCCTCCCCCGACACTATTGAGGTCGGCTCCGTCTTCGATTCCTTCGACGCGCTCTTCCAGACCCCTCTCCGACACCGATGTAGACCGCGTGGTGCAGAAGTTAATGGAGAATACGGCCTTATCCAAACTCATCTCGGTCTCCTCTCAGTTGGTGTCGAGACTCGAAGGCCTTCCCTTATCTCCGTCTGTTCCTCCTCCGAGACCTGTCCAGTCTTCGGAGCCGGAAGAGGCTGACCTGCTGATTGTGGAGCCCTCGGTGCCAGAACAGTCCTTCTCTCGGTCGGCTCCGTTCACCTCGACTCCGTCGGATCCGGTACCGGAGTCTCGGAGCCGAAGATCCATCCTTGGTTCCGGGACCGAGAGTCGGACCGATGTTTCGGTTCCGACGCTCCCTCTCAGGGCCTCGGCTCGGACCGACTCGGCTCCGTCCTCGGGGTCGATGCCTTCGGTGCCTGTCTCTGGGATTCTTCCCATTTCTTCGGAACCGGGAGATACCTCGACTCGGGACCCGGGGGCCTTCGACCTCATGAGGAAGGTGTTGTCTACCCAGACAACCACATCAGCAGAAACAGCTTCTCCTCCCCATAAAGGACCGTTATCCTCCTCTGCATCCACGGCTACATCTAAGCGTCGAGCACCTGTGTCTCAGCCACCCCTGGAGGGTGCCCCCTCTTCCTCGGAGGCTTCTTCGGATGCTCCCCCCGAAGAAGTCCCTAGGAAAAGATTGTGTAAGAGGAGACACTTAGATTCTCCACAAGAATCATTGACATTGGACACTGACTTGGATGAGTCAGAAGGGTCCCCAAAGTCACCCTCAGAGGATGTCTCTTTTTCTGACATCCTGGAGATCCTAAAGCAGAGAGGTGATTGGCAATCCCTTCCCCCTTCTGAGGATGAGTCAGTCTTGCTGAAGGCATTCGGTGCTTGCCCTTCCTCCTCCTGGGTCACTCCGCCCTTCGATGAGTTGATGGAGCTGATTGCTCGAAGGGCATGGGAGACGCCTGACACGGTGGAGCCAGTCCATAGAAAGCCTAACAAGTATATTACTGCCCCTCAGGATAAGGCTTATCTAACAAAGGGAGTACCAGTGGACGCTATGGTGGTGGCAGCGGCCACGAAAAAGGAGATGTCGGAATCTTCCTCATCTGTCCATCCACCTAACAAAGATTCTAGGACTATGGACAGGTACGGGAAGTGCATTTTTAGTTCAGTGGCTTTTTCTATGCGATCCCTGAACTATTTGACCCACTTCACACGGCTACAGAGGGATCTAATCAAAGAGTTGGGAGATACCCTCCAGGGTACTACAGATGCTACTGTTTCAGAGAAAGTTACAGCACATCTCAATACCCTTACATCCATTGTAAACTCGTCCATGAGGCTGATCTCATACGCAGCCGAAGGATCGAGTAGGGCAGCAGCTTCAGCGATTGCTCTTCGTAGACAATCCTGGATGCGCTTATGTTCGTTTGCGGAAGCCTTCAAGTCTTCCTTTACTAACGCCCCATTTGATGGTGCCACTCTCTTTGGCCCCAAAGTAAAGGAGACCCTTACCTGGTGTGAGCAGGAGGGAAAGACTCTGTCTGCTGTCGGAGTCCGTTTTTCCACCCCATCCAGACCGTACCCCAAAGGGCAACGTGGTGGAAAAATGTGGTTTCAAAAACCCCAAGGATCTTTCCCAGGCACACAGGGTGATGCCCCCTCTAGAGGCAGAGGAGGGGGCAGAGGTGGAAGACGCCGCCCTGGCGGCAGAGGGGGTCCGCAAAACCAAAGTGACAGGGATACACCCCCTGGGAAACCTTTCCAGCACTCCTGAGAGGAGGCCCGACTGTCCTGCTCTGGAGGCAGTTGGGGTCGCTTAGCTTTATACCCTCAGGCCTGGCAAAATCTTACATCAGACAACTGGGTAAAAAGCGTTGTTACCAGAGACTACAGAATACCCTTCCTATTCCCCCCCTTGCCAAAGAGAAGACTCCCAGATGTGCCGCCCCATCTGCGAGACCCTGCAGCTATAGAAATTTCAAAGCTGCTAGAAAAAAGAGTCATCCAACCAGTCCCAGCGGACCAAAGAGGATTCGGAACTTACTCAAGGTTCTTTTTAGTTCCAAAGAAGACAGGGGACTGGAGGCCGATTCTGGACCTAAGCAACCTCAATACCTTCGTCAAGAAAGAAAAGTTCCGAATGGTCACGCTTCAATCGATCTTTCCATTTTTACAGAAGGACGACTGGATGTGCTCAATAGATCTGAAGGACGCATACTACCACATCAAAATGGCCAGGGCGTCCAGGGATCACTTGCGCTTCCGGCTGGGAGCCAGCCACTTTCAGTTTCGAGCCCTGCCCTTTGGTCTGACCTCAGCCCCCAGGGTCTTCACCAAATGCATGGCAGTGGTGGCGTCTCACCTAAGACGCCTGGGATTCCAGGTGTTTCCGTATCTGGACGACTGGCTCCTTTCTGCCACCACCCAGCGTCAACTCATTCAGGCCAGGGATTACACACTACAGCTTTGTGTTCATCTCGGAATTTCCGTAAATTTGAAAAATCTTCACTACAGCCATCACAGCATATCTCATTCATAGGAGCAGAATTGGATACGCATCATTTAATTCTAAGACTTCCTCCAGAAAGGATAGCCTCACTACAAAGCCACATTTCTCTCCTTCTGTCATCCAGAAAGTCCCCAGCAAAACTGGTTCTGAAGGTTTTGGGTCTCATGGCAGCTTCTCTCATTGCGATACCATTGGGAAGACTGCACATGAGAGTTCTACAATGGCTACTGTTTGCACAATGGTCGTTCCAACAGCTACCTCTGACACACGAAATTCTGATCACAAATACATGCAAATCTCACCTAGCCTGGTGGCTTCGGACTTGCAACCTTTCCAGCGGAAGACCATTTGTGCTACCCACGCCGACAGCTACGGTGACCACGGACGCTTCCCTGATAGGGTGGGGGGGCATCTTTCAGGGACAGACAGTCCAAGGCGAATGGACCAATTTAGAGTACAATCTGCACATCAATGTTCTAGAGTTGAGGGCAGTGTTTCTAGCGTTGCAACACTTTGCTCCCCTTCTTCCTCTAGGGACTATTGCAGTTCAGACGGACAACATGTCCATAGTCTGGTACATAAACAAACAAGGGGGAACCAAGTCCTATCAGCTATGCAGAGAGGCCATGAGAATCTGGCAATGGGCGGAGTCCACGGGTCGCTTTCTGATAGCAACGCACATCCCGCGGTCATCCAACGTCATAGCCGACAGGCTGAGCAGAGCAATCCTGTTGCCTCACGAGTGGTCCCTAAAACAGTCAGTTGCGAAGAAGATTTTTCGCAAGTGGGGCCAGCCTTCCTGCGATCTTTTTGCATCTCCAATGAACGCCAAATGCAGGAGCTACTTTGCCCTATTACCCCTCCAGGGAAGTCCCCAGGGACGCTGGTTCACGATTGGCCCCGGGTCTCCTGTACACTTTTCCTCCCTTTCCCTGATTGCAAAGTTTCTGCAGAAAGCCAACAACCTGCAAAGGACGATTATCCTCATTGCCCCATTCTGGCCTCGTCAAATTTGGTTTCCCTTTCTTCTGGCACACCGTATTCGGGGACCCTGGATCCTGGACCCAGAGCCAAACCTACTGACCCACTCGTCAGGGGCTCCCCACCCCTCGCTCTTGTCACTCCATCTAGCAGCTTGGTTGCTCCGCTTCCCTACTTAGCCAGGTCTGATCTTCTTTCACCTGCAGTTCAGAATATACTAGTGGCTTCTCATAAAGCTTCCACTACAAAGACCTACACTAGTAAATGGAAGCGCTTTGTTTTCTGGGCACATACACAGCATTTGGATCCTGTTATAGCTCCTTTAAACAAGATTTTGGAGTTTTTAACAGAGTTGTTCCACCAAGGAGCTTCTCCTGCCACTTTAAGAGTGCAATTGGCTGCCATTTCCAACTTTCATGTGGAAGAATGTGGGGCACCTATTATGGCTCACAGACTTTGTAAGGCCTTTTTAAAAGGATCTTTCCATATTAGACCACCAGTTAGAACTCCTACATCTCCGTGGAATCTGAACCTTTTGTTGTCTAAATTGATGTTGCCTCTGTTTGAACCGGCTTCCTCTTGTCCATTGAAGTATTTGTCGTGGAAGACCCTCTTTTTGGTGGCCATTACATCGGCTAGGCGGGTGTCAGAGCTTCAGGCTCTTTCTGTTAAACACCCTTATCTGATCTTTCACTCTGACAGAGTATCTCTTCACACTAATCCATCCTTCCTCCCCAAAGTCTGCTCTATTAATAACATTAATCAATCCATTGAACTCCCTACCTTTTTCAAAAATCACTCCAATAAGTTGGAGTATATGTTACACAAGTTAGATGTTCATAGACAACTTAGATTTTACTTGGATAGAACAAAGGATCACAGGAAATCAGATCAACTTTTTATAGCCTTTGCGGACAGCAGGAAAGGTGTAGCAGTTACTAAACGAACCCTTTCCAAATGGCTAACTGATTGCATTATGTTTGTTTATGCTACTTCAGAACAAACTTTACCTGCCAAACCCAAGGGGCACTCTACAAGATCAGTATCTACATCCCTGGCTCATGCAGCTCGCTTACCATTAGACACTATTTGTGCAGCTGCCACTTGGTCTAAACCACATACATTCATTTCTCATTACAAGGTGGACAGGGTTTCTAGGGACAGGGCATCCTTTGGTTCCACTGTGCTCAAGAACGTTCTCCCATGAGTTCCTCAGGAACATGGAGCTAGGACGCTACCCATGTGTAAGAACAAGCGGCGAGATCGAACACTCTCACATTTAGAAGTTATGTCCTTACCATAACGTTCCATGTGGAGTGTTCATCTCGCCTTTGTTCTTACATTTCCACCCTCCCACCCTCAGGAAGAACGTACAGTTTGGTGCCTGGTCTGGGTTATTCTGCTTCTGCATTCGCAGTTGTTGTGTATATATGTATGTACATATGTATATATAGCTATAAGTGTTCTTGCAGTTATGTAGTTTTTGCATGAGTGTGTTCTCTCTCTGACTGCTGGTTTGCTTGCAAACTAGATCTGAGGTAAAGGCAGAGGGGGATTGTGGGAGTTAGGTTGGTCTCGAGCTTCTTCTCGATGCAGAGCTTGCAAGTGGCCGACACGGAGCCGAGGATCGGCTCCGAACCCATGTGTAAGAACAAAGGCGAGATGAACACTCCACATGGAACGTTATGGTAAGGACATAACTTCTAATTCCTGCCTGTCAACATGCTCTGATTACTGGGGCAAATTTATTTTTTTCTGCCCACTGTGTGGTGAATAATCATTTTCCACAAACACTCTGCTGTCTCCAATTTTTAATACTTTTTCCTTTCTTCCACAGTTTTGCCAGGATCAACTATTTCTGCTGGTATGACTGCATGTTTACTAATATAGATCTTTTGGCTGATTTCTTATGGTCAGATTTGGAACATACACTCTGTGCCCTTTCAGTTGACAAATCCTGCTGTGGAAAGTAAGTCCAGTTGCTTATTTGTGCTTTGAAACTCATAGCATTCTATTCCTTTCAGTTTCTGTAGAACAGCTGAAAATCTCAGGTTTCCTGTGTGCGCTCTGTCATCTAAGTACTATTTCTTGAAACAGCTCTTTTTGAGAAGCCTCACACACTGACATTCTTTTCTTAATTTCATCCTCTGATTTTTGCAGTTTTATCATTTCATCTGAAAATCTTGTTAAAACTTCTATTTTTCCAGCATTTTGTTGTCTGAGTTGATATATTCCTTAAATATTTCATTTATTTTAATAACCTCTGAGTACATTTGATTTATTTTCTTCCTCTAAATTGCAGGATGCCGTCTCTTTAACCATATCTGAACCTCAGACTGCTTTTTTTGCTGAACAACTGCAGGATCCTTCCTAACCAGTGTTGTCTCTTTATCTTTTCTAGTTCATTTTCTTTCAGGTTCTCCACATTTCTTATTTGCTACCATCCAGGCACTGTACTAACTAGCCAGTAAGCGAATTATGCCTAAATAACAGTTTCTTTGGCACTCCTTTTTTCATTTTCAGTTTTTTCATTGGGAGAGAGAAAATTAAGTTGTTGATCAGTGTGTGGCCATCTTGGAAGTTGCTGGCTGTTGCATCCTATGCATGATATAACCTGTGTAGCTTAGACTACTGAAGCAGTGATTATACGAACATTTAATGTTACGGTTAGTATTTGTTTATACACAGTTGTACTTTCTGAACTGCAGAGCAGATATTTATACACAGTTGTACTTTCTGAACTGCAGAGCTTAGCGCATCTTGTCTGAGGTGTCAGTGACGGTGTAGGTATCCTGTCATTGTGATGGAGTGTTTCTCATTTAGGTTTTGTTTAATGGGTTGCTGTGAACTGTAAATATGGAAAGGTATAGTTTTTTGCAGTGTAATATATATCATGCCACAGTGACATTTGCTGTTGCAGCATGATACAGAGAAAACCTACCAGTTTGAATCACAACTTTGCTGGGCAGTCAAGGACATCATCTTCATTGTCCAACAGGTAGCCTTGCAGCTAGACTAGCACAAACATCTGGCTTCTATGATGGCTTTTTCTGCAACCAACATTTTTGTGAATTGCCAACTACTGTGATCACTCTCAGTTGGATACATACTACATATCTACATTATTATAGGTAACTTGTAGTATATCCATGCATTAGTCAAATGTCAGGATGTTATTTGAATTGCATAGAGATGTTGTATGTATTTTCTTCAGCATGCAAGTCACACATAGTTATTTACAGCCTTTGTGAATATCAGCCTTAGAAAGCACAAACAATTGCTTTCAGGTTAGAACTGTTATAACTTTCTTGCAATCTAGCTTCATTCTGCCAAGATTGACGCATATGTTTATCTTCCACCTTAGAGCTAGTAATAAGGGAATATGTGACTATTCCAAAGTTCATAGACAGTGGCTGTTGCTTTATACGCATCCAGATCTTTCAACTGAGTCAGTATTGCTATTCATTTTTAAATCTTTCATAAACTGAGAGATCCCACATTCTGTGGATGTTTTTAAGGTTTTGTATCCTAATCTTTCATCCACATATTTATAAGTAGAATGCTGTCAGATCCTGTTATTATTAAAACAAAAACTAGATGAGGCTGTACTTTTCCATTCTATCTACATATGTATGTTTTACATCGTACCTTTTATTTATATATATTTACATTCATACATAGTCCTTAATACTTGTACACAAATATTCTTTAAATTGTTTTGTAATATGTATTTCATCTGTATGGTACTATCATATCTAAACAGCTGTTGTTTATTTTATATTGTAAAAAAGACATTTGCCAACTGGGCTCAATTTGTACCTGAAGGGGTTTTTGAACCAGTATATTTACACTTTTAACAAATGTAAACTAACTAAATAAATAAAGCTTTACTTTAGACTAGCAGGAGATCTTATAAGTGGCCTTTGATAATGATGTAAACATGCAGCTGAGAAATTGTGTGCATGTACAAATTCCTGCCATGCGTGAAGAAATTAATAGCTTAATTAAGTGTCCAGTTACATTAACTAAGACATATTAAAGTCTCCAGACAAGATATGGAATATTGGTACATTGAAACTCATAATAGTTAATGTACAGTTTTGAAATATCTAAATATTGGAACTTTAAAGTGTTGAAATAAAAATATCTAATGACCTATATATTATCACAAATAAACACCCACCAATGACTGAGACTCAAAAAAACATAAAAAGAGTAAAATGAATGTAGTTGTTTATTATTAAAAATGGTTAAGCACTTTTGTCTGTACTGTCATGGACTTCATCAGAATCATAACTGACACCCACAAGCCCTTTATCAAAAATCACATGCCAGTTGGTAAAACCCATTTAAAAAGACATCACATACATTAAACACAACAGTACGAATTACATAATGCTAAAGTGTTTAACTTCAGTATTTCACGTTACCTCTATTTTCTAATATAAAATAGAACTGATTTACAAATAACTTTGCCTTCTCTTAGTTCACTTATAGAAGGGATATTTTCATTTAAACCGGGGGGGCTTGAAACATTTGTCTTCAATTGCCGCATAAGTTCTTTATATTCTAAATCATTTTTCCAGTTTCCTCCCAAAACCTTAGCATCTTTTTTTTTCCAAAATTAGGAAAGGAAATCTTTTAAATTTATAGCACTGTGTTGAATGCCTTTCTATGGCACTTTTATCATATTTCCTTGCTATACTATGTATATGTTGATAAATTCTTTTGCATAGTGCTTCTCTGTTTTGCCTATGTAAATGCTGGGCAAGTGTCACAGAAAGCCACATAAACTCTAGATATCTTACAGTTAAATTCATCCAACTGATTCATATTTTGCTTTAAAGCATATTTTTTATCTTTATGCTGTCAGTCATCTATATACTTTCTTACTTCTCTGTTAACTTCTTCCTTAAAAAGATCCCAGTCTAACTTCCTTCCTGACATCTGCCAACATCAATACTGAAAAGAAACATGGCTAACAAATGTGCCAGAAAATATAAATGCATCTCTAAATAAGGTGGCACTAACTAGTACAAATTGCTTTTTAAAGGTGCATGATCTGGAATGACAGTTTGAATGCATTTCACTTATCCAGTGAAGTAAGCATATTCACTGGTAATGGAAACTTTTACCAATCCTATATCAGGAGCCACATCTACTGGACGGATAGGTATACTGAGAAGCTTCTGGCCTCGCAGTTGAGACTTCAGTTAATCCCATAATTCTGGTATAGAGACCAACCTGTCATCCAAACCAGGGAATTCACACAGCCCTGGAACCACCTTCAACATCACATATGCAACCATCTCCTTCATCATTCAATGTAACTACCACTAGAGGATTATACATATGCAACTTAATATAGCCCATACCACCCTGCACCACCCAGATAACTGTCCAGCTATTGGCAACCTAATTCAACCATACCCCAGTGCCAGAGCACTAAGATCCTCCAATAAACTTCTCTTGAAGGTTACCAAATCTAACAGTAGTCACTGTGTTTCCTTATATTGTAGTAGTGTTGCCAAAGCCTGGAACAGCATGCCACACTACATACTCAGCACAAAAAAAACCTCTACCAAATTCAAATTACTACTCAAAGAACACCTTTTCAGCACCTGGCTGTGCACTTGGTACAAACCGGGCTGACTACAGCTGCTACATGTCCCCCCCCTTCTCCTTCACTTCTCCTATATCTTCCTACCATTCCCTGACTTTTTAATTCCTTCCTACTTTAATGCTGTTTTCCATCCTCCCATTTCACTACAGAATTCCTTGTATTATATTTTACACATACTGTATAAAAGTCTAAAACTGTGTGTACTACCATTTGTTATTCTTACTCTATCATATACTTTGTTAAAAGTCAAACTATGTGTACCACCAAATGTTATCCTTTTTTCTCCTTTATGTAACTTCATTTCTCTCTACTGTAGAAATATTGCATAATGTATGAATTTTATATTTGTATTCTTTTGTTTGGTTATATTATGGAGCTTTTCTCCCCTGGCCTCCGCTGAAAACGGGGCTTTTTAGCTCAGTTGGACACTCCTGGTAAACAAATAAAAATAAATAAATAAAAAATATACAGTTGATTCATCTGTCCATAACTCCCTTTTTCCCCTTTGTTGCATGAGGGGCCAGGGTGTCACATCAGCAGTGCCAGTGTTCACACCACTTGGGTCACTTATTCCAATAAACTTATTCAGTTCCCACATAACAACCATGACCATCCACTGACTTATTTAATACCAAGGCACAGTTTACAGAGATAAATAACATCTTTCCCATGTATTGCTCCCTAAAATACTCATGTAACAGCCTGCATCCAGAAATCTTTATGTTCTTGCTCATCAAGATGCATTTATTCTATGACAACAACCCAGGGCTTAAACTTTCTTAAACAGTCCATTGTCCTATTATTTTTAGCTCGGTTAGTTAACCCATTAAAACTCAAGTAAAAAAATGAAAACTCATTGCACATCTATTAAGAAATTTCTCCTGCATCACTTCTGGAGACATGTCATCAAAAAATAAAATTGCTCTTAAATAACATTGCCACAAAATAACACACAGCACAGCAAATAACATAACACAATTATAAATCGCCATATAGCAAAATTCTCTTAAAAGAGTATTATAAAATAACCCACTGTACAGCAAAGGACATAAAACACTGTAAGAAATCTGTGAAAAAACTCTACAACCCAATACTAACTAAACCAAGACAAAAATTCCTGTAGTAATGAATTACTTTAGCAATTATCATGACTGGGTGTGGGTAATGCAGGGTTTACCCGTGGCTAGCATGATTTGATCATAATTGCAAAGCTCAAATAATCACACTTGTAAAATAGCATGGGGTAAACCTATATTACCCACATGCAGTTTATTGCTATTACACATCTCCAATATTTTAAAAGAAAAAAATACTAGTTGTTTTAAATAACAGCAGTGTATCTTGGAACATGTCCTTCTGTTCAGTGTTGCAGTATTTTTTTTTACATATGAGTTGTAGTCCTCCCAATGACCCGACGTCCGGCCTGTATACAAAAGCTTAAAGCCACTGCCTGTATGTGGGACGTCGTACGAAGGCACAAATAATGTCAGCCGTAAAAGGGATGTCCGCACATACAATCTTCAGTACTTTTTCACCACCATTTGGAAAGGTTGGCTCGTATTTTCGGTCTCCTATTGGATATTGTTTGTTTCATCTTATAACTTCAGATAAGTACCTCATAGGGGATTTGATTTGTTGCTACTGTCTCTTGTTGTTAATGTCATCCAGGAAAGGCAAGTGTAGGTGTGGAAGGCAAATTTCACATAATGATAGTCACAAGCTTTATTTGTTCTGCAGCACTCTTGTTCTGTCAGGCCTGTGTACCTAAGCCGTTGCGTAGCCATCTATCAGCGTTAAACTTTTATTTAGAAAACCAGAGACTCAAACGTCTGGCTAGGGACGCGAAGGAGGGTTCCGGGAGTTCTTCTGAACCATCTGTGAAGTGGAAGGTCAGGAAAGCTAGGCCTGAAACCTCTTTGGCTGCGCCTACTCCCTCCGACGTATCCCTTGAGGTTGGTGAAAACCCGGCGTTGCGTTCGGAGATAGGGTCCGCCTCTTTGGCGGGTACCACAACGGAAACTGTCAGGAGTGGAGATCCTAGCACATCCGAGGCTATGCAGATGCCTGGTTTGGACGAATTGGAAGAACCACGGCTCATTGTTTTGTAGGACTCTGGAACCACTCCTGCCTCTCAGTCTAAGGATGGGTCGGGTGTTAGGCCTACTTCTGCCCATTCTCCTCAACAATAGAAGCATATTAAAAAGAAGCAAAAGACCAGGAATTCCACCGTTCCTTCTACACTTTCGTCAGCTTGGGTGCTTTCTCGCAGTGTCTAATTAAGGCTGTTATGGCCTTTAGGTCTCCAGCTTTGGCTTCTCCTATTTCAGTGCCTGCTTTCTCCTCATCCCCTGTGTTGCTGTTGGTGTCTTCTGTCCAGGCTGTGGAATATCAGGTGCAGGACTCTGATTCTGAGGGGTCTTCTTCAGATGATGACTCTTTAGTGTACTCCACCCAGCTTCCTTACACTCTGGAATATGGTTCTCCAGAGGAAGAGTCTAATGGGGGGAATTCCCCCATAGTAGAGCTTTCCTTTGGGAAACTGTAAATAAGACGAGGGAATTCTGTAAGTGGGATTCTTCCAAATTTCAGAGGAGCATAAGAGATATGCTCTACTCCAGTTGGAGGCCCCTGCTCCTGAAGCAGTCTTTCCAGTACCCCCAGCTTTCTTAGATCTGCCTGTAAAACCCCAGACTCTCACGCTCCTACCACAAAAAGGCCTGACTGTTTTTATAAATTCCCCAAGGGTTGTAAGTTTCTTTTTAAATGCCCTTTGGCTGATCCAGCTGTGTTTTTCATTACTTCTGACAAATCTTCTCGGGTATCTCCTTCTACAAAGTTGCTTCCTTTTGACAAGGAAAGTAAAATTTTGGAAAGGTTGGGGAAGGAAGATCTGTACTTCTTCCACTTTTGCTATCGGAGCTATTAACCACCAGACACATGTGTCTAGGTATGCCCTAGCTGTTTTCTTAAGCTTCCCATGCCTTTCCCAGTTACCGGACTCAGAGGCTAAGTCACTGACTCTCTATTTTTTATCTGCTTCCTCACAGGTAGCTAGACAGTCAATCAAATGTAGTTATGACACAGTAGAGGCATCTTCCAGGGCAAAAGCTTCTGTCCTCGGGAGGCATTCTTGGCTACATCTCCAGGCACTCCCTGATGACATGAAGGCCAAGTTGCCTGATGCCCCTTTGGACAATTCTACCCTTTTTGGTAAAGCAGCTGCAGAACTGTTTGAATCTCTGAAGGAAAAAGGTAAAGAGCTCCAGGATTTGAAACACTTACTCATTTCCCGTGTCCCTAAATTCCATAGGAATTTCCCTGACAAGATTCCCTTTGTCAGGAAACCTGTTCATTCCTCCTGTTCTACTCCTTCTGCTACTAGGCCAAGTACGTCTTCCAGAAGGCCCTCACAGTCTAAGGCTGTTGCTTCTGCTCCTTCTCCTCAGCAGCCCTTTCAGCCCAGGCAAAGTTCTCTGTGACATTCAGCTCCCTCTTCCAAGTCATACTCCCTTGTCTCTTAGTTTTTTCTCTTTCTCTTTCAGTTTGGATGGAAGTCACTCGGGATTCCCGAGTGATTTTGATTGTCCAAAAAGGATACTTTATGACTTGCAAGACTCTTCCCCCCCTTTCAGGGGATACCTCAACCTCCCCCCAGTCAATTGCATCCATTTCCTCTGTTGCTTGTTCACCCTTCTAACCAAGACATCATTTAGGCTGTTCCTCCAGACCAGCAGGAAAAGGGGTTTTGTTCCAGAATGTTTCTTGTCTCAAGAAATTGAACACTTTCCTCGTGGTGCCTTCTTTCAGGATGCTATCTCTGCAAACTCTTCTTCACTTGGTTCCTCCTCAAGCCTTCCTAGCCTCTCTGGATGTCAAGGATGCTTAAATACATATCCCTATTAACCTACAGTTCAGGAAGTTCTTGCATTTCTTGGTGGGTTCTTTGCATTATCAGTTTTCTGCCTCACCTTTTTGGTCTTTCCACTGCTCTAAGAGTATTCACAAAGTGCCTGGCCCTAGCCATAGCCTGTCTGAGGCTGAAAGGGCTGCAAGTTTACCCCTACCTATACGATCTGCTGTTTCTGACCAGCAGTCCAGACCTGTTACTCCAACACCTGGACCCAGCTATTCCTTTTCTGCAGGGTCTAGGATTCTCAATAGGCTTCCAAAAATCAAGTCTAACCCCAAGTCAGGATCTCATATTCCTGGGGTGCAGGTACTGGACAGACTTGATAGTTTCCTTCCCTTCAGACTCCTAGCATATATGGAGTCTCTTCTGCCCCTTTCACAGCCAGGGAGTTTCTGAGACTGCTGGTGTTCATGGCCTCCACAATCCCCATGTTGCCTTTTGCAGAATTACATATGAGAAAGTTTGTGGTTCCTAAAGACAGTTTGGTCCCAACATGCTCATCCTTTAGATGCCGTGATCCCTCTTCTTCCCTGCCTGAAAACAGAGCTATATTGGTGGATGCAGCAACTCAGTCAGAACCTTGGCCTACCACTTCAGGTACTTCAGATAGCTCAGCAGCTTTTCACAGATGCCTCTGACTTAGGTTGGGGAGCAACTTTTGCTTCCAGGAAGGTTGCAGGGTCTCTGGTCGCCCTCTCAAAAGAGGGAGCACGTAAACGTCGGAAAGATGAGGGCTATGATTTTAGCCTTGCAGACATTTCATCCTCTATTCTTGCCAGGACCCCCCAGGATTTATTCAGCTTGTCCTTTGGTACATAAACAAGTAGGGGGCACAAAATCTTACCTTCTTTGTCACCTAGCCATCAAAGCATGGGAATTGTCTATTCAATACAAAGTGACACTGCATGCTGTGTACCTCCCCTCTGCTCAGAATTCGGTGGTAGATGCATTAAGCAGATCCATGACACAATCCCATGAGTGGATGGTTCACAGGGATATGTTCCTGGATCTAGTTTACTGGTGGGGTATTCCAGAATTGGATCTCTTTGCCTCCCCTTTGAACAGACAACTTCCTCTTTTTTGTGCCAGGGTCCCTCACCTTCAGGCTTGGAAGGTGGATGCTCTATCCTTTTCATGGAAGAGAATGTTTCTTTGTACATTCCCCCCTTCCCTCTAATTCAGTAAGTTCTGCTGAAAATTCTACAGGGAAAAAACAATGTTGCTAGTGACCCCTTTTTGGCCAAGACAGCACTGGTTCCATCTTCTGTAATTAGCCAATGGCTATCACTACAAGTTACCTCACCGGGTGGACCTACTCACTCAGGACAAGGAGTCCTTGAATTCACTCACATCTGTCAACTCTGCAAATGACCTTGTGGGATATCAACTTTTGGTCCTTTCAGGACATGCTTCGGGTTTTGCAGGAGGCCAGGAAACCCAGTACTAGAAAGTCTTACATTTCCAAGTGGAAAACATTTTCTATCTAATGCCAAAATAGAAGTGTTCCTTTCTTTGCGGATATTCCTTTAGTGCTTTTTTACCTGTGTGAGTTGCTTAACAGTGGTCTTTCCTATTACTCAGTCAACATCCACTCTTCTACCTTGTCTGCTTGCTTGCCATTAACTCACCCCTTAGCTTCCAGGATAGAGGTTAAGCTTTTTCTTAAAGGTGTCCTACACATGAAACCTGCCAGCAAATCAGTTCCTCTTCCTGTGGATATTAACTATATGCTAGAGAAGCTTACTCAGGCCCCTTTTGAGCCAACGACCTCCGCTTCTCTAAAGTTTGGTACATGGAAGACAGTACTCCTAGTAGTCTTAACCTCCTCTTGGAGGGTCATTGAAAATCAGGCACTGATGACTTTGCCCTCCTTTTTGATTTTCCACAAGGACAGAGTATCTTTGAGAACTAATCCATCCTTTATGCCTAAAGTGGTAAATGAGCTGTCTCTTAATCCGTCCATCCAGTTGCCTATTTTCTTCCCTTCACCTCAGTCTCCTAGTGAGAGGATACTGCATTCCTTGGATGTACATGGACAATTCAGATTTTACCTTGACAAGACTAAGTCTATTAGGAAGTCTGATCAACTTTTTATCTCCTTTCATCCTAGAGTTCTGGGTTTACCTGTTTACAGACAAACTGTCTCTACATGGATCTTTAAGGCTATTTTCTTTTCTTATGATTTTCATGGGAAATCCTTATCTTTTGTTAAGGCCCATTCCAGCAGATAAGTTGCCTCCTCGGGGGCTTTCTCAAAGGTCTGGATGCACACTCCATTTTTGAAGCTGCCACCTGATCATCTGTTCGTACATTTACAAAGCATTACAAGTCGGACACTATTTCCAGATCCAGGTCAGGATTTGCCAGGGTAGTTCTACATGTGTTTGTGGAAAATGCTTCTTAATCTTCCTGTATTCCATCCTCCCCCCTGGGTTGCTTTTGAGCTTTTGCACTCTCTCATATGTAAAGAATACTGCAGCATTGAATAGGACATAGAACAGTTGTGTAAAGTCTTACCATAACCATAGATGTCCTTTTCTTCTATGTTGCAATATTCTATCCCACCTGCCTTCCCCTTACAACTTTTTCTTTCCTAGGATGACTATCCTTTAGGCTCCCTTTGTATTTCCTTTCCTCATGGGGCTAACTTATTCTGAAGATTGTATGGAAGATTGTACATGCGGACGTCCCTTTTGTGGCCGACGTTCTGTGCCTTCATGCGACTTCCCATGTACAGGCAATGGCTTTAAGCTTTTGTATACAGGCCGGACATCTGGTCATGGGCAGAATACAACCCATATGTAAAGAATACTCTGCAGCATAGAAGAGAAGGACATCTATGGTTGTGGTAAGACTTTATACAACTATTCTATCTTTCTTTTGTAGTATTTTGCTGCTGTCCCCCATGGCTGGGGAATCAGCTATATGATACACTATTAGCACATGGGCCAGATTCATGCCAATGCTTGTGCCGTGTTTTATAGTAAATGCAGTTTGTGTGTGTGTTTAAGGAGTCAGGAGTGAGCACGCATCCTACTATTTACATGAGGATGCCTGTGGATTCCTGACATACCATTGGAGACTTTCAGGTCATTTTTTTAAACTTTTCATAGTTCTCGTTTTTAATGTGCCCCTGGAAAGGTAGAAGACAGTCTTCCACCATTTTAATAGCTCTATTTGTTTTCTGTACTTGGAGGGGAGAAAATGGTGGCTTAGCTTTTGTTTTTAATAGCTACAGCTGACAGACTTGTTCATGTAATGATCAGTTTGCAGCTGGCATACTGATTGTTCTGTGTAGTCAGTGCGTACATTTTTGAGTACAGTTAGGTTTCATTGTATAATTAACATTGTACATTTCAAAGGAGTCTACAGCCCAATGGAGTTTATCCAGCCAAGCACACACATTGTTGCCCACAGTTATCTGACAGTAACCTGAATTACTAGATGCCTACCGTGATTAGACTTCTGAACTCTGGCACTAGTCCCAGGGGTCTGGACACATAAGTCAATTTTTTATTTGTGCAATATATACTTACCTATATTCCAAGTAAGTGCAATACTTACTTATTATACCCACAGTCAGTCGTACTTAACTCACTCAATTGCAATATTAGACAAGTAACTTAAAGCATTTTAATATGTAGTGTGTTTTGTATTACTTTAAATAGGATAGATAATTTAATTCAGGGGGAGGATATTTTTTTTGTTTGAGTGTTGGTAAATGTCTACTCTCTTTCTTGCATGTATTGGAAGTAGTATTGTATTTGTTAGTTATATTTATTCCTCTACTTGTATATGTTGTTTCACCTTCCTTTGTAATCTCAAGAACTGTGCTGATGCATGAAATTTCGTTTAGGCTACACATGTGTAGTTCTAAATGACAACGTTTACTTTGACTTTGATATTCCCAGTTTTCAATTAAGTCTGTAAAATGAAAGCAAGCTTTCTGGATGTGAATCATATCCATTCAGATGGATTTAGTGATTCTAATACTTACTGGCATAAACAAGTAATAGATCCAGTTAGAGATATTTAGTGATTGACAATCTCAAGCAGGCTAAGAGGATAACAGCAGTGTGAAAGAAGGTGATACCCCCCCCACCAATAAATCTTTAAACATATTAAACAAAACTGGCCGACCATAAATATTCAGTTCTTGAGTTATCATCCAGTAGATAAAGGCAAGTCAAATGTTGGGTAATTCTCAATAGTCTAACAGTCCAGGGAAAACCTCATAAGCTATCAAAAAATATGATTACCAGAAACTGAAGTACATAATGCATGTGTGGTATGTAACAGAATCCACTGCAGTGTCATAAATGAACCATTCGATTTCTTAATGTCAGTCCAGTGCATTCAAGTGTTGAAAAAAAGCTTTCTGAAAACATCAGTAACCCAAGCCAAGTTGACAAAGCCCAAAGTACCTCATAGTAAACTGTTTATAACTCTGAGAAAATGTTTTACTACAAAATACATATAGAGTACATTGAATAATGCCACTCCCAGAAAGTACTTCATTATAATGAAGTAATTCACAAGCAAAACCTGTCCGCTTTCCCGCACAATAAAGGGATTTCCTCCAAACAATCAAAGAATATTTCTTCCACCGATCGTGTTGCAAATAGATTTATTTGAATGGTAAAACAGTTAAAACAAAAATAGTCCACCTTGAACCATAAACCAACACGGTAATCCGTTTCTTGGTTTGGCTTAAAATACAGCGTACAACCAACACCACCAGCCCTTCTTACATATAAACTGTACGATTGAGCGCGCTTTCGTCCATAGGTTACTGGACTTCTTCAGAATCTACGTATTCCATTCAGATGAGCTCTTAAATACGTATCTAAAGGTGCCAGTTGTTCAATTAACATAATTGATTGTAATTATAATTGGTTTTAAAGCTATATGCAGTTTTAACAAATACTACCTTTTATAGTGTAGACCACTTAAAAATGTATATCTGTATATTACTGTTACACATACCTGTGTTGTGTGTGTATGTGTTCATTCTACCCCTCAATTGTAAATGTACGCATATTAAATTAAATGAATATTATTTAATGTTATTTAATATTGTGAGTAAACTAAAAAATATATATATTATTGTAATAATAGACCTATTATAATTCCAAAATTGTTCAAATAGAGTGTATTGATATGCCAATTAATCTATATTATACAATGTTAAATTGTGTCAATATAAATATAAATATAAATATAAATATAAATAACATAAATACATAACCTCGTTATAAATATAAATGTAAATATAAATATAAATATAGATATAAATATATAAATATAAATATAAGTATAAATATAAATATATAAATATAAATATAAATATATATATAAACAAATATGTATATAGTTAAAATGTATATATATGAATATAGTATTAACCATAAAAATGCAAAGTATGATGTATATAAAACTAATGAATATATAAATTTATATAAAAATATATGTGTGTTTGTCCTTCCACAATAAAATATGAACAGTACATTGTGAACAATAAAACACTGGGAATAAGATAATTGATTGACAATTTGACAATGAATGAGTCCACTAATTTGAGTGTTTACATATATACATTTTTTGCATTATTACACACTCTGTTTTGGGTTATTGGCCAGTATTTTAAGTACTGGTTTTATAGATATATGGTCGTTCAGGCCTTTATGGCAACACACATCCAATCTCATCTGCCAAATAAGTTCCCTGAATTCCAGGAATGTAATTCCCCTACTCCGTATCTATAGATAAAACAGATAACCATTCGATTTCTTAATGACAGTCCAGTGCATTCAAGTGTTGAAAAAAAGCTTTCTGAAAACATCAGTAACCCAAGCCAGGTTGACAAAGCCCAAAGTACCTCATAGTAAACTGTTTATAACTCTCAGAAAAGTTTTTACTGCAAAATACATAGAGTACATTGAATAATGCCACTCCCAGAAAATACTTCATTATAATGAAGTAATTCCCCTATTCCGTATCTATAGATAAAACAGATAACGTTTATTTATCGTTAGCCATACTCTGCTGTAGCCTAAATAACTTATTGTTATTACAACACATGATTTTAAAGTTACAGAACTTCTCCTGGACGTTGTCAACTGAAATAAAATATCCCCTCCAGTCCATATTCATTAACATTGCACTCAGAGTCTGTTTGCCAATAAACCTGTTTCTTTTTTGAAAAATATGAAATTCCTTATCATTCACAGAGCATTTAAGAAGATTTGTGACACTTTGAAGGATTTTGTTTGGGCCATTTGTGTCATAGCTTCATCCATCTTCTCTGTTACAGCAGCGGACAAGAAAGCATCTTCCCCCTGAGCTAGCAAACAGTACTTCTTGTGAATCGGTAAACCATCAAGATAATTAACTTCTAAATATGGCCAGGTATAATGTTTTGAATTTCAATGTCCATAGTGTTTGGTACTTATGGGACAGTATAGACTGAGGCAGCCAGTTTTCAGTGGAGGACCTGGGAGAAACACTCCAGACACATATTTTGTACCATGGGAGGAAACCGGGGGAAACCCAAATAAAGGCAGGGAGGACAAGCAGACTCCACACACAAGGCACCCCAGTCAAGAATCAGCGGAGAACCTCTTGTGAGACAACAAAACAAACTGCTGAACCACTGCACCATCCATCTCCATAATCATTATCAAAAACACTTGCTTCTTGCCAGTCTTATAAACTTTACAAGCTTCTACAACAGATCCAGTCCTTTAGTTTGTATGACTACCAAGCATCAACCATTAAATCTGTCAGTAAAAACTCCAGTTTTTATTTTACTTGAATATAGCCCTGTTTACTTTGCTGATCCTGTATTCCAGTGCAATTAGTTCTTTATTTTTTCACATATTTCCATTACTTAGATATTTTCCTTTAAATCCTGTATTTCTGATCAGTTTACTTATGTTTTACCATTTTCAGTTCAGATGAAAAGTGTGCTTATTGTCATTTTATTTATTTTTTTATTTTATTTTACATTTGGTAACCGGGAAAGTCCGACTGGACACAAGTGCTTTTTCAGAGGAGGCCTGAGGAGAGAAGCTCCAGTTACAGCACAGGTTAATAATTCATCATCTGACAAGGATTACATATAGTATTTACATAAGAACAAAGCCTAACAAAAATTAAGCTATGATTATTCAGTGAAGTGTACACCAGTAAAAACATTCAGAATGATATAATATTATAGAGTATACATTAGTTATCATCATTTGGAAGTAGGAGAGGAGGTAAGCTAGAGAAGTGAGACTAAGAAGAATAAGAGAAGTCTATAGACTGAAAATGAGGGAGGAGCTTTGACTAGGAGTGAGCCAAAATAAGATGGAGTAGGATTAGCCTGGGGTGTCACAGTGGCAAACCCAGTTAGTTTGTAGGTGTGTTTTTATTGATTTCTTGAACACACCTACAAACTAACTGAGTTTGTCACTTAAGCTCTTTATTTACTGCTGCAGGCCATCAAAAGTACCAACATGTGAATTTATAGCCTCCGCCATCTCAGTATTGTATTTTGATGCAGCAGTATAACGCAGCAATATAATTACAAGTTAATAGGTGCTAACTAGGTTATTGGTCCTTGCGAATCTTTAGAAGCCTAGCCATACATTCCCATGAAGTTTATAGCAATTGTATTTAAGTATGAATAATCCAGAGACTAGCAAAATAGTTACATATTGGCCCTATTCATGAGGGACGGGGGGGGGGGGGTACAAAACCAAGGTAGATTTGTTGTTACCCATAAATTCATCTGAATTATGTTTGAGTAGTATAAGAAAGGTACTTTCCTTTATGTGGAGAGGAAGACCATTTCAAAGAAGTGGTATTCTCTGTGATGCATATCTTGGCCTCTGGTATGTTCTGCTTATGCTACAAAAGAAATTTAGATATTTTGAGTGTTTTTTTTATGCCCCATTGGACTTGTGAATGTGAGGTAAGTCTGACAGGATAGGGCCTGTTGAGGTTGTGTACATGAGGCAGAGATCTCTCCATAACAGCCTGTAGGACACTGAGAAGTGTGACAAGGCTTTGTTTGGTTCTGTTTATGAGCCAGTTTGCCATCCAATAAGTTGCATGGGGATTAATATTTAGCAGAGCTAGTTTACCTACAATAGCCGATTATCGGGCAGGGTTGTATGCCTTTGTGAGGTCTAGCTATGCAGTGTGTACTGATTTGCCCTAATCTGTTATTTTTAGTAACCTTCTCAAAAATGTCAGCCAGGTTAAATAGGCAGGAGCTGCCCTAAAACAAATCTGAACTGCTTGGGTCAAGAGTTTGTAAGTTACTTATGTGTATATTTATTAATTCCATAATGATCCTTTCCATACCCTTAGAGGCGTACAAACACAGGTGGGTGTGTGTGTGTGTGTTTGTGTGTGTGTGTGTATATATATATATATATATATATATATATATATATATATATATATATATATATATATATATATATATAAATATATATGGGTCCACTTTGTAAATTCGAAATACTGAAATCCCGAATTTCAGTATTTCGAATTTACAAAGCCGAATACTCTTATTTCCGAAACAGGCAGAAGCACGAAATTCAAATTACTGAAGTATGGATATTTTGAATTTCTGCTTCTGGTGGTATGGAATGTGGATGTTTGGGCTTAATTTTGGTAAGTTTGTGTGTGTAAGTATGTTGGTTAGGGGTTTAGTGTGCGTAAGTGTGTGTTGTGACTGTTGTGTGTGTTTGAGGGACTGTAAGATGTGTGTGTGTGAGTTTCGTTTGTGTTACTGTTTGTGCGATCTTGGAGTTTGTGTGTTTTCGAGTTTGTGAGTTGTGGTTGGGTTTTCGGCTTTGTGGTTTCGGAATACTGAAACTCAAGATTTCAGTATTTCGAAATTACAAAGTAGACCCATGTGTATACACACACACACACACACACATATATATATATATATATATATATATATATATATATATATATATATATGGATCTACTTTTCTTCATCAAAATTTCATTACTTCGAAAAAGAAAAGTAGATGCCCACTTCAGTGAAAGCACATTTCAACGAAAATGCACTTTCGCTGAATTCTAGTCGCTGGATCAGCTGACTAAAGAAAAAAAAAAACACAAAAAATCTTTTACAGGGTGGCAAGCCCCCACTGCACTCACTACTAAAATATATCAACTCCGAGATCGCACTA
The DNA here is from genome assembly GCF_019279795.1 of Protopterus annectens. Classification (NCBI taxonomy): domain Eukaryota; kingdom Metazoa; phylum Chordata; order Ceratodontiformes; family Protopteridae; genus Protopterus; species Protopterus annectens. The sequence goes on from NC_056731.1 coordinate 1,854,104,328, forward strand.
CAGCGAGGAAAAGGGAATATTAGCATTCCGCGCTGTATTGTGATCTCAGTACTTGGTTTTCAAAGTTTTAGTACTTTGAACAAGTGGTCTTGCACAAGTGGGTTTCGAAGCTTCGACCAACAGAAATAGACCCACACACATATATATATATATATATATATATATA